>NC_045543.1:46245440-46557940 GCF_009769535.1 Thamnophis elegans
TCTTTGACTGATGGGCTCATAACTTGAAATTATGAGACTCGTGCCATGTCAAATTCAAGGAGATTCTTTTCCACTGACCAACAAGATGTTCAAAAACCAGAGGATGCCTTAAAGTGAACAAAGATTTGGTTAGCAGTTTGCCAAAGCTCTAATACATCTTTAATTGCATTATATAATTATAATTATTTTGAGGAAATACATTCATTTCCTTCAAAAGCTAGGAACTAGGAACAAGGGGCAATCCTTTGCTGAAAGTTTCTTGTATTACATTCTCACTAAAATTTAGGAATGTATGGTAACATGAGGAGGATTAACATGAAAAACAAGATTATGAATAATTATATTTGAAATTATAAACAGACCAGTGAGACCTTTAAATTGTTGGACAGCTATGACATAAAAGATGGACTGAGGATGGATATAGAAGTTGCAAAGCAGCTGAAAGATATTTTTTTTCTTTCTATTTTCGCTGCTGAGGATAAAGGACAAGTTCACATGCCTGATTGGCTTTTTTAGTCAGGCAAAGTATGAAATACCAAAGGTGACTTTATAAGACTAATTTACAAATAGGCAAATTACTGAAATCAGACAGTATTCACTCTGGGATTTCTTACAGTACTTTAGTAAAAAAATGTATATTTTTAAAAAAACCCAGAATTTGTTTTAATAACATAACTTCTTTCAGTAATGTAACATCTGAGACATCATTTTATTTAAATTCAGTTACTCCTATTCCCTTCAGAAAACCTGCAGTGCTCATATCATGTCTGGGCAGAATTTGCTTTATATTGTTCTCAACATTTCTGAAATATTTAGAGATCTGGGTTTTTGTTTTGTTTTTTGATGCAGATAATAGTTCATTCATTATCTTTTTGACAACTGCCCAAATCTGTATCTAATGGTTTTGAGTTGTTTTTTTTTTTTAAGAAATGCTTTTACTTTACTTATGGGTGATCTTCAATTTAGTGTAAATGTCTCCCTCTACAATTATGTTGCTCATGAAACTTTATCAAATATAGCATTGTTAATCTTTCCTTGTGTTCATCAACACAAGGAAAGTTTTGTTCAAAATGCCATCATTAATGAAATAAAACCTGAGTAAAACCTGAAATAGAAGCAATGTGTATCTTTCTCTCAAAACAATTAAAGCACCAAATATATATGCATGTACATGACAAAAAGTTTATATTCAAAGACTTCCAAGGAATTAGCTACTAGTTCATTTGTAGAAGATGTTATTGCAGGACAGGGAAAATAAGAATAAGATCTTCCTTCCTTTTCTAGAATGGTTTCTGATGGACAACCAAATGTCTGGCACGAAGACATTTGCGCAATGGTCTAAAGGCTGTGAACTCTCGGCCTTTGCTTTCTAGAGCTTTGGCTACCTTTCCTCTGTAGAAATAGAAAGTGACTTTAGAGGAGCTTCAAGCTGAACTTTCCTGCTCTGATAGGTCGCAGTGCAAAGTAGTTTTAGCAGAATTACCTAGAGGGTTTTGTAGACTTAAATTGGATGTGGATAGGCAGCAAACTGAAATATCAACCCCTTCACAGTAGTTACAAAGGTAAAGGACCCCTGTAGATTTTACTCAGCTAGTATTGCCGACTGTAAGGGGCAGTGCCATTAAGCCAGCACTGTCTGAAGACATTTCCGCAGTCATGTGGCCAGCAAGATGTCACAGAGCTCTGTTACCTTCCCACTGAAGTGGTATCTATTCATCTACTTGCATTTTCATGTTTTTGAACTGCTAGGTTGACAGGAGTTGGGGCAAGCATGGGAGCTCAATCCATCGCATGGTGCTCAGGTCTTGAACCTGGGTTGCTGGATCTCCAGCTGACAAGCACAGCCTGTTAACTGCTGAACCACTGTGCCACCCTTTCACAGTGGGATTGGCCTGAAGAGGATTCTGATGGAATAGCTGGAAATGAGTACAAGCACAAATAAAGAAGAAAAGATCCTTGTGTCAAAAGTCACCATCCTACAAACTGATAGGTGTTTCATTTTAGAATTTCCTTACCTGATCTGGAATTCCTTTCTTTGTACTTTCAGCAGGATTAGCATGCATAAACACATTTAGCAACAGCTTCTGTTTACATGTGTTGATAGGTTTACCTCGCACCATGAAATAATATTTCCTCCAAGTTTGATTAATACAGTGAATCAAATTTACAGCTGACTGAACTGTAAAGCTACTTTCTATCAATCAAGTATTAGAATCTACTAAGCTAGAGCTTTCTGGGAGGGATACCTAATCTCCCGAAGAACAGCAGTGGTGCTTCGGAGAGAACGAATGGAGACATTTTCATGGAATGTTTTTTGAAAATGTTGAAGGCTGATTGAAGTCACTTTAACACACAACAATTTATTTAGCAAGCTTGATATGCTCCCCCAGGACTTTCCATTGCACAGCAACCTGACATTCTGCACACAATTAAACAGGAAAAAAATATATCAATACACTATAACAGAGGAAGTCCATAGTTCATAAGAATATCATCAGAACAATCTGTTTTTGGAACAGACCAGGATCCGTTTGGCTCAGTATTTTGTGTCACACAGTGGTCAACTAACTGCATTTGGAGCTCACAAAGTGCCATATTGTAGGTTTTGCATTTTAGGTTCCACGTTTTAAAAAGAAAATCAGAAAAACTGGAGCTGACGTAAAAAAGCCAAATTAGAATCATCAGGGAAGTGGAAATTAAGCTTTACAAGGAGAAGCTTAAAGATCTGGGCATGCTGTGTCTCAAGGAAAAAAAATAATGTGGGAAGGAAAGGATAACATTTTTTATTACTTAAAGAACTGCCACATAGAATAATGTCAAGGTCTGTTTTTCCAATATAGAACCCAGAATATTGATTGTAAGTTTCAGGAGGCTTTTAACAATGAGGGAAGTTTGACAGTGAAGCCCCTCTATGAGAGCAGTAGGGAATTCCCTTTTTAAGAGAGGCTGAACAATCATCTGCAGGGATATTTTCATGATGCAATGCCAGTGGGGGGATTTTAAGTTCTGGTGGTCCCTTCCAACTCTATGATTCCAAGAAAGCCCTATTACACCACCACCCTCCAGCAGTTGAACTTTAAGAACTGTTGCCTATATTCCTAGACAGTCACCAAGACTAGCAGCAATCACTAGCCTGATCCTCTACAAATTTATCTAGTTCTCTTTAAAATTAGTGGCAAGCATTAGATCTGATGGAAATAAATTTCACAAGTTAGATGGGCATTGAAAATGAAAAGAAAATAAAGGAAGGAAGGAAGGAAGGAAGGAAGGAAGGAAGGAAGGAAGGAAGGAAGGAAATATTTTACTCAGTCTTGACTTTTTAAAAATTTCATTTGAATGAGTTAAGTGAACCTGGGATCTAATATAGCAAAAGGGAAGGAAAATTCCTTCTATTCAAATATTGTATTTCATACTATATCTGATTTTATATGCCAGTGGTACATTATCACATGTGCTTCTGGACGTTTTGAGAAAAGAGTAGACAACCCCTCTGTGCACTTTCTGGCATATTCTTCAAGAATAAGTCTTCAAGTTTCCCATCCAAATTCCTGGATCATGCAGAAGATAATTCTTCCATGTTATGTCACCATGACTACATCAGGCCTAGTTTTCAATCCAAGGCAGGCTCATGGCTCAGCACCAAATTAAGAAAGCAAAGCATTTTGCTGTTATTATAGCAACAGAGAATCCCTTCTTCTCCATTGTAAACTGACTGTGAAACTCCTACTATAGCTTAGAAATTGTATCACTGTCTATTACAATTGCATGACCTCAATCTATTGCTGAATTCTGTAACTAGGCTGCAAGAGACACTATGTATAAACTACTGAGCTTCCCAGTGAGAAGGCATCAAGCTTAGCTTGAAATCTGTTCAGCAGTAATAGCTACACGTTCCACTTCAATGAATAAGGTGATAATGAAAGAACCAAAGATAAGTTTAAGGAAAATTGTGCAACATTTGAAATGAACATGGATGTGAAAGCTATTTTATGCAGTGACATGAGTGGGTGATTGAGAACAAGATATTAGTTTAGAGAAAAAATGATTGGGTTATTGGGAGACCCAAATATGAACAAAAATGGTTACTGTTGGTGACTATGTGACAAAAAGATGGTCTATTTATTTCAAATATATGGATTAAACTGAACTCTTACTGTGCACATATGACAAAAGGATAGATGATAGATAGATAGATAGATAGATAGATAGATAGATAGATAGATAGATAGATAGATAGATATAGAGAGGTAGAGAGATGCATAGAGAGATACATAGAAAGATACATAGAGAGATACATAGAGAGAGAGAAATAGATAAGTAGGTATCGAGATAGATAGATAGATGATAGATAGATAGATAGATAGATAGATAGATAGATAGATAGATGATAGATAGGTAGGTAGGTAGGTAGGTAGGTAGGTAGGTAGGTATGTGGATAGGATAGGATAGATGTAGATAGATGTAGATATAGATATAGATCTATGTATATATGTATATATATGCTTTTATATAAAGGAAAATTGACTTGATTGTCTAAGATAAAGAGATGATGAAAATTAGTAAATATAATAATAGTGAGTGGTGTGGTGCCATTTTTGGTAGTGCCAAGGTTGGAAAGTGTCAAGAAATTAAGAAAAGTATCTAGAGTATAATGGCTATAAGAAGAGAAAATATGTCATAAAAAAGCTGCTTGAAACAGCAAGAGTTCCACAGAACTGCGGTGTATTATACTAATGGCAAATATGCAAAAGGATACAAGGTGGAATGCTGAAGTGAGAAACAAGTGGATTGGAAAAAATGCATACCAGAGAATGATTTGTGCAAAATTGAGGGTAATGCTATATATTATATGAACGGAGAGAAAACATTATTTGCAAAGAATTTCATACAAAAGGGCAGGAAACAGGAGATTTAAAGGATATAAATTGTTTCTTTTAGAAATGACTGAAAAGGGCTAACTAAGAAGCCTCCAGTAGAATGCATGGGATTAAGAATAAAAGTCACAAAATTATTCAGAGGAAATTCAAGTGAATGAAGGCTGTACGATCTAATGTAATTTAGAGCTGTACAGGGGAACAGCACAGGCTTGAATTGAAGCAATGCTAAAAATGGTAGCACCTGTGAAAAAGGATGAAAGGAAACCATCACTCCCAGAAGAAAGCTGAAAATGGTAAAGGGAAAGATGTAAATGGTAGTTAGGTGGAGAAGCGTTAACTTATGAGTGTGGTGATTGTATGATTTGCTTACTATCCCTGCCTCAGCATTGGAAGGATGCTATTATTGTTCTCCTATACAAAGGAAAATGTAACAGAATGAAGGACAAAACTATAAGGGACTTTGTTCATTAAGTGTGCGGGACAAAGTGTGCCTACAAAGATGTTTCACAGAAGTCTAATTGAAAGGCGTTTATGAGCAAAATGGGGAAGTCAAGTCTGTGGATGCCAGCGGGGAATATGCAAAGAAATATTTTGCTCTGTAGATTGAGAAATGCATACAAAGAAAGTTGACCACATGGGGTTTTTTAAAAACCTAGAGACAGTATCTTATCATCTGTCTAGCCTTGGATGGTGGAATGCTGTGAGAAACCTTGGATTGATAGTTTGAAGATTGATTGCTGAATGCATAAAGAACTGTACATGATGTGAATGGAAATAAAGCACACATTGTCAGCCCTTTGAAATAGATCCCTACAAGTTTGATATGGAGTGGTTCTTTACTAATATAGGCAATAGAGTAATAAGAGATCTTGAAAACTTGACTGTGTTTTCTTTTCTGTTCCTCTTATATATCAGTGAATTAGTTGGAGCCAATCTTAGCTTCTTTCTCACACTTCATTTCCTGAGCTTAATGCATATTGTAGTTTTTGTACCACCTCCAAAGTCATCTCTGTGATTCTCCAAATACAAATCAGCCCTTCAGGTTTCTCCAGACATAAAATCAAAACCATGACTACTGATGTCCGAAAGGTGCTTTTTCCAAGAGCCAACTGGACTTTCTTTGTGTTTCCTTGAAGATGTTTTGCTTCTTAACCAAGAAGGTTCAGTTCTGAAGAAGAAATGAAGAAGCTTCTTGGATGAGAAGAGAAATGACTTTAAGGGAAAACAAAGAAAGTCCAATTGCGTATTGAAAAAGCACCTTTGGGACACCCATAACCTGGATGACTGAAAATCTCTATAGACATGAGTATTAATGGTTTATTGTTAAGGTTTCAATAGCTGAATCTTGCAAGCCTGAAAGCACTGCTATCCTCCCCTGCTTTTACTTCCTAGAGAACTAGGGAGAGTATTTCTGAGATGATTTATCCATCTTCATTCCTACTGTGGGTTTAGATTTCTTTTGTCCTACAATGGCCCTGGCTGCTGTTCTTCCTCCTGTCTCCCAAGTTACTCTCAGATCCCATTACGATGCATAAGAATAAATAAATGTTTTAATATATCTATGTAATAATATATAAATATACAGTATATACATAATAATGTGGTAATGCAGATACAAGAAAGGCTTGTGTGTATGAACGAATGTAAGCATATTTCTGGGTAGCTGATACCCACATGTTGGCTGAGAACTTGAATAATTTCAGTAAAAGTTAGAAAGATCATACAATGAATATAATTTTTTTTAAAAAAAAAAATTGAGGGATCATGCATCAAAGTACTTATATTCAACAGGGAAAATGACACAAATAATCATAAAACAATGGTGAAAAATTAGAGCAAGTAGATGAATGCATATGCATTGGTAGAATTACTAAAAATGGGGAAATAAATAAGACATTTTAAGTAAATATTACTAGAATATTGCCAAATATTCTAGAATATTACTATGTAAATGTAATATGTAAATGACTTGTAAATATTACTAGAAAGGGGATCTTTTGTAAGGAATAAATTTTGGATATATCAAGCAAAATGTAAAAATAAACCAAATGCAATGGTAATGGGTTAAAAGCAAAAAGAAATCTAAGAATCTGTGTATGGTTACATGGAAGCAAGAATAGAAAGATAAAGAGAGATATATTGGTATAAACCAAATTTCATTACATTTACTGCAATTTGTTGACTGCAATTTCTTTTGCCAATTACTTCTCATAGTTTGTCTGCATTCTGCACAATACTGTTTACACAGAAAAGGAATAGCATAATAGATATTTCTATATGATAGCATCATATGCAACCAGTCTTAAAATATATATAGTACATTTATTAGGACCTCATTAATATCCACTCCCACCAGAAAATGCTGTTTTTAACTTATGAAAAATATCATGGACAGCTCTCATCCATTTTATCTATGATTCCAATGCCCCATGAATATCAATTTTCAATATGTTATATATTTCAGGATCTCAGTATGCAAGAACTTTTGGGCACAAGTTGCTGCCTTTCTCAGTATGCTAGGAAAGGCAGCAACTTGTGCCCAAAAGTGCTTGCTTTTCTTAGGCATTTAGAAAAGGTATTTTCAAATGAGAGAGTGTAAGATTTGCAGTTATTAAATTCATAACAGAAGGCTGAAAAAGGATTTGATTCAGAGATTGAGAAGATTAAGCACATAGGTTATCTATTATGCTAATTAATGTCTATTTAATCTTTCTACCTTTATCTTTTCATCCTGTAAGAAGTATTTTCCCTGGTCCCAAATTGACATTACTAATATGCATATGTTTGTATTGAGGATAGATTAGGCGATCACTAGAGGGTTCAAGGTTAAAGAGGTATGCAGACAATTGGGGGGGGGATAAGAAGAAGCAACTGATGTGGTCAAAAGACTACCTATTTGAAAGACTCTGCACTGATTTCAATTAAATTCGGCAAGAACTATCCCCTCATAATGAGCTATATTTCCTGCTTATCCCTTACCAAGCTTATAAAAATATTATACATCATGGTAGTTGTAGACATTTTCTTCATAATGAAGATAATGAAAGGACACAATTTTGTTTTTCTCAATTCAAGTTCCAGAACCAGAAACAAATCAGACTATGCAATTTCCTGAACCCTAAAAAAAAACACCCCAATGTGTGGCAACTTTCAGATTCAAGGATCTAACATGGTCCAAAGACATCCATGAAGAGAGATGTCAATATCCATATGATTCAAATCCTCTTTTTTTTTTTTTGACACATGCACAAATGGAGACACCCCAAATAATGGGGCAATTGTTCAAACTGTCTTCTTTTTGGTCTTTCCATTCCTGAGGACTTTTCACCCACAAGAGGTCAAACTTCGTACAGAAGGACAGTACATGAAGAAAAGGCACAATAGCTTTTCTCCCTGCCAATGATGAATATTGCCATTTTTCCTGGCTGCTCAATCTTTATGGGATGAAGGTCAGCTACCCCAGATACCCCATACTGGAAGTTAAGGTAGCCCCATTTTCTTCCCAGGTCCTCTAAACTAGTTTGTTGGTTAGATGAATCAGTCATGTCACCAGCAGTGAAGCAAAGTTCAATTGTCAATTCAATCAATTGCGCTCAGACAATTTTTATTTATTTATTTATTCAATTTGTATAGCTGCCAATCTTCCTTAAGTGAACTCTGGGCAGTGCACAACATTAAAAATAGCATAAAAAAAACAAATCATAAAAGCAAACAGAGAAACATAAAAACTACATTAAAAAGTAATCATAAATTCTATTAAATCCAAACAACACTTCCTGTTCAATACAGCCACTGTAGAAGTTCTGCAATACAACTAGGCCCCCCAAGCATGCTCGCAAAACCATGTCTTCAGAAAACCATTTTGAAAATAATGCTCTATTTATATTAGTTTCAGGAATATATGTGATTTTCTACAGACCTTTTTCCTTAAGATTTTAAAATGAGAAAATTACTTTGCAAATCTCAAAAAATGCACATTTGGAATGAAAACCAAGTTTTACTTTGTTATTTGTTCAATAATGCAAACTAATTTAAGTTTCAGTGAAATTAAACTCTTCTATTAGTACTGCTAAAAGGGATTCTTATATTGACAGCAAGTTAGCAAGGCATTCCTGGTTTTTGCACTGTCACAAAAAAGTGTCACATAAAACAAAAGTTTTATATGAAAGGCACATTGTCTCTTGCAGAAAATTCAAGAAAGGGTCAAATCAGGGTAGTTTTACCCTATTCCTCTAATAGTCCTTTAAGACAGATCAGTTCATTATCAATGCAATTCAAAGCTAACATTATGCCAAAATTGTCAAGTCAACTTAATTTAATTTTCTAATACTTCCAGCTAGTCCTTGACTTACAAGAGTTTGTTCAGTGACCCTTTGAAATTACAATAGTACTGAAAAAAATGACTTATGGCCATTTTTCACACTTACAACATTTGCATTTACATTTGTCATCCTCATGTTCACATGATCAAAATTCAAATGCTTGGCAATTGACTCATATTTATGACAGTTGCAGTGATCACCTTTGGCGACCTTCTGACAACAAGCAAAGTCAATGGGGAAGCCAGATGTTAAGTGTTACTAACTTAACAACTACAGTGATTCACTTAAGAATTGTGGCAAGAAAGGTCGCAAAATGGAGCCAAACACACTTAACAACTATCTCACTTAGCAGCAGAATGGGCAGCATACAAGTTTTAATAATAAATAAATAAATAAATAAATAAATAAATAAATAAATAAATAAATAAATAAATTGTGGTCGTAAGTCAAACACTATCTGTATTTGTGTAGGTCAACCTCTTATGCGAATAGTATGAACCCTCGAGAGCAGAAAGTACACTGAACAGGGCAGGAAGCCAAATTGTATTCTTCATAACAAAGAGTCCTAGCATTGTTGGGACAAGATATGGTACTGTACAGTGATATATGGTGTAAAAATTTGATAAATAAATCAGTGATGATTTGCTTGTCAATCAACAGACATCCAGGAACAAAAACTCTTTGTTTGAGGTTTAGTGTGGTCATTCCTTTCTCTTCCAGAGCCGAGGTGGCGCAGTGGTTAAATGCAGCACTGCAGGCTACTGCTAGATCAGCAGTTCAGCGGTTCAAATCTCACCGGCTCAGGGTTCACTCAGCCTTCCATCCTTCCGAGGTGGGTAAAATGAGGACCCAGATTGTTGGGGGCAATATGCTGACTCTCTGTAAACCGCTTAGAGAGGGCTGAAAGCCCTATGAAGCGGTATATAAGTCTACTGCTATTTTCAATAAGTTAAATGCTACCCTGTTTCCCCAAAATTAAGACCTCCCCAGATAATAAGCCCAATCAGGCTTTTGAGCACATGCATTAAAATAAGCCCTCCCTGAAAATATTGCAACAAAGCAGCAGTCATGAGGTCACCATGTTTGCCGCCTCCTGCACCTCAAAAATACTAAGAACTCCCCCAAAATAAAGCCAAGCGCTTATTTCAATGGTCAAAAGAAAATAAGACCCTGTCTTATTTTCAGGGAAACATGGTACAATTTGCTTTTCATTTACTTGATATTATTTGTGTCCCTTCATCTACAATTCTAACCCAACCTATTGTATTAGAATTTCTTTGCTAATTAAACCTATTAATTTGAACGTTCCGATTCCTCTGTTCCTCTCTTCTGCCTAACAGCTTCACTATCCTGAGAAAAAGGACATCATTACTTTTTATGAACATTATGTTGCAGAACAGTCCCTCAACATCTGTTTGAAATTTGGCATGTTGTTCTACATACTGTATACTGCCAGCTAGGTCATCAGAGTCCATTTCCAGCAAACTGCCCATTTTACTGGACCTTTTTTAAGACTTGAGAACCTGCCCATGGATATCGGTGAAATCTGGCAGCCATAATAGAAATTCACTTTGCCTGCAAATTATGCTCCATTCTTTGGAAAATAAGGCGGTTGCAGCTGTATGTGTTTCTACCAAGATTAAAAATGTGACAAATGAAGTTCCACTTTAATCAAGGTCACTGCAGATTCTGGCAGATCAAATGATCTGTGGTACATAATATAAATTGAATCAGGCATTTTTCTTATACGTTCCTATAGCAACAGCAATAGCACCTAGACTTATATATCACTTCATAGTGCTTTACAGTCCTCTCTAAGCGGTATACAGAGTCAGCATATTTCCCCCAACAATCTGGGTCCTCATCTTAACGACCTTGGAAGGATAGAAAACTGAATCAACCTTGAGCCCATCAGAATCGAACTCCAAGCTGTAGGCAGAGTTTGCCTACAATACTTCATTCTAACCACTGCACCACCACAGCTCTTGCCTGGCCTTCATAATGATTTCCACATGATTTATGATAAATCACTTACCCACGCCAAGTCCTTTTGGTGTGGGAAATGTGTGCATGTACTGTATGTTGGTGTTGGGGACAGAACATGTATCATCTTGTCTTTGACCTGACCGAAGAAAATTTCCTGGCATGCCTAGCTCCAACACATTCTGAAGCAACTATTAACCAGCATCAAAGAAACTGTGAGAAATTACGAATGCCCAGCCTTCCTAACGAGTTTGTGTGAAGAACCAGGCTAGATACCAGGAGACCATGAGTTCTAGTCCTGCTTAGACCTGAAGTTAGCTAGGTGACCTTGGGCCAGTCACTTTCACTCAGTCCTAGGAAAAAGACAAACACTACCCATTTCCAAAAAAACTTGCCAAGGGGCTTATCAAACACACACACAAACACACACATATAGACACAGACACAGAAACACACAAATAGCTCCTTAATATGAGATACTATGACCAAGATTCAAGTAACCACACAGCTTAGTTTGTGTCGGTTTTCCCCACACTTTATCTGTTAGATCTGGTAACGGAAAGGCACACACAGGCTAACGGTAACAACAGCTCTTTATTAACTCAGTAGTAACTATGTACAATCCAGTGAAGGTTGAATCTGACAGCAGCCCTTTTATAGGGAGCTGTCATACCCTTCGACCAATGAAATTAAACCTCTGTTCCCACCAGAACAAAGGACCTTGGTGGAAACCATTATAGCTGAAGCTAGTATCTAATACCCCTCCACTCTTAAATGGAGTAATCCAACTGGTTACATAGTCACGCAGGTAGGCAGGCTCTTTGGTAGCTCTGCCTGACCTGCGAAGTTCAGTCAGAGGTGTTCTTTTGACAGGTCGGAAGGACCTGTTTGCTCTGCAGCTCCACTTGGTGGAAGCTCCTGGAACCTTTCACAGGCCGCGGCTGGAGCTTCTAGAGCTGGTTCGCTAGGAGCTCACTATGGGCCTGCAATACAACCAGATAAGTTCCCCGGTACTCTCGGGCTTGAGTTACCTGTGGATGGAGTGAGCTCTTGCTCCGTTTGGGTAGGGCTTTGGCTAACTTGTGCAGGAGTTACCTCTGGTTGCCTAAGAGTGGAATTGGAGAGGCAGCCATGGAGTTGGTCAACATGCCTTCTCCAATTCTGACCGTCCTCGAGCTCTACAAGATAAGAGCGAGGCCCGGTGATGCCTATCACTGTGGCAGGAATCCACAGAGTTCTCCCGAAGTAGTTGTGAACATAAACTGAACTGAATAAACTGAATAAAGTTCTGAATTTTGCTTGTGGAGTCAGGGAGCAATGCGGCAGAATAGTTTGGGTGTAGCCAGTCTAAATGAGACCTTAGCCAGCGACCCATGAGAAGCTCGGAGGGGCTTCTCCCTGTAGTGGCACTGGGTGTGATGTGCTGAATTAGCAAATGGTCAACCCGTGTTTGCCAATCTCCCAGGCCCATCCTAGATAGAGATCCTCTTTTGCAGATCTCACCATTCTCTCCGCCTGACCATTGGAGGCCGGATGGAATGGCATGACTAGGGCATGTCTGATTCCCTGTGCTGCTAAGAAAGTCTCAAATTGCATGGCCATGAATTGGGGCCCATTGTCAGAGACTAGGACGTTGGGCAGGCCGTGTGTGGAGAAAAGTCTCCGTAGTACCTTCTGCCATAGTGGAGGTCATCAGGACTACCTCTAGCCATTTCGAGCAACTACGAGGAATGTCTGGCCATGAACTGGGCCAGCAAAATCAATGTGCATCTTAGACCATGGTGCTTGAGGTCGCTCCCTCTCCTTAGCGGGCGCCTCTGGGGAGCTGGTCTAGACTCCTGGCACAGTGTGCAGGTAGCCACGCATTCTTCGATCTCCCTGTCCATGTTAGGCCACCACATGTAACTCCTGGCCAAAGACTTCATCCTGACAATTCCAGGATGCCCTACGTGTAAAGACTCTAATACTGCAATATTCAGTTTGGGTAGAACAATGACCCGGTCCCCCCACAGCAAGCAGCCATTAACAACAAACAACTCATTTCTCTTATGATAATACGTTTTGAAATCATACCCAACAGGCCCCTTGGTCCACCCCCTCCACACCCAGTTCAAAACCTGTTTGATCGTGGAGTCTCTTGCAGAGTGGTGGGCAATGTCACTAAATGAGACAGGATCAATCTCTAAACAGTCAATATGAAAGACTGGCGTCTTGGGGGGGGGATAGGGTCAGTGAGTAGTTCGTCAGTGCTTTCATTGATACTGGTCACTTCTAGTCCCAGGAGTTCGAACCAGTCAAGCCCCAGGAGGCTCTGCAGGTCACTGCTGACCACCATCACTGGAAGCTGGCCATTGAAGTTGTTGAAGTTCACCCAGAAGGTGCCCTGGCCCACGATGGGGACTCAGTTCCCCTGGTAATCGTGAAGGCAGATGTCAGGGTGCATAGATGCTGCTTCTTCAGGCTAGGGATAGCCTGCTTTAGTGTAGACCACGGCATGATGGTTAATGATGACCCCGTGTCGATCTCCATCTCGCATGGAGAGCCCTCGATGAGGACTGTGACCTTCAGCTTCTTTGACCGCCTTGTGAGGACTTGGCCGATTGAGGTGTGGTAGGTGACTCTGGTGGTCGCCTTCTGAGTGCTGTGGTGGTGGCTGCCATGTCCCTTGGTCGGGCCTCTGCTGGTGGTTAGGTCAGCTTCTAGGCTGCCAGGTCGACGTGGGGTGCTTGCTTCGGCAAACCTTGGTGATGTGCCCCTTTCACTTGCAGCGCTGGCAGATAGCATTGTGGATATGGCAAAACAATCTGGCATGGTCTCCTCCACAGCTAGCGCAAGGCAGGAGACACGGTTTGAATTTGTGCGCCGGCTTGGTGCAGCTACTGGGCACACGGCAGCTGTCATCTTCTTCACCTTCTAAGCTCTCGGCCTCTGCAGCCTTGAGATGTGAGTGTGCACTCTTCCGCGCATCATGCGGAGTACCATGGCACTGCAGGATTTCTGCAGACTTAATGGCCAATTCTAATGCCCTGGCTTCGTCCAAGGCAATTTGAAGAGTGAGGTCAGATTTAGCAAGTAACCTCCTCTGCAAATTAACGTCTCCCACACCACATATGATGTGGTCAAGAATAAGCTCATCAAGGTCTCAAAACTCACAGTATGCTGCAGCCTTTCGTAGCGCCGCAACGTACTCGTTCATTGATTCACCTTCCCTCTAGTTGTGAATATTAAATTCATGCTGGCAGACATGCTTAGATGGCTTGGGAGCGCAGTGAATCCTCAGTGTCTGCTGGAGCACGAACCAAGCGACCGATTGTAGCGGCGTCGGCTCTGACAGTTTCAAACACTTCCCATCCACAGTAACCGAGGAACATGTTCTTCTTACGGCCTTCAGAATGGCCCATGAGGTCATTGGCTTCGAGGAAGCAGTCGCACCTCAGCATATACGAGTCCCAGTGCTCGGTGACTGGGTCAGTGGGGCGTGCATGGCCATTTTGTGTTCTGAGGACTTTTTGAGTTTGCTGCTCAAAAATGGCTGCTTGAAGCCATGCTGAGCTCCGGCCTGGATTTACTTGCTGGATGGCTATGTCTTTTTGGTTTGCCCAGTTGCCTTCCAATCCCATCCTCATCGCCAGTGTTAGATCGGGTAATGGAAAGGCACACACATGCTAATGGTAACAACAGCTCTTTATTAACTCAGTAGCAACTATGTACAATCCAGCGAAGGTTGAGTCTCACAGCAGCCATTTCCTAGGGAACTGTCAGACCCTTCAACCAATGAGATTAAACCTCTGTTCCCGCCAGAACAGAGGACCTTGGTGGAAACCATTATAGCTGAAGCTAGTATCTAACATTATCTATTTTTGAATCTGAGGAAATGTTCAGCCTGCAGAATAATGCATTTCAAGGGTCCACTTAGAGTATTCAAACCCTCATCATTCTTTATTTGATCCAGTAGAATGCATTCAGTTGATAAATATTCATTGGCCTGTTTCCCAGAAGAAGACAGAATTAGGGAGATTTATGATACAGTAACGAGACGATGGTTGCAATGGAACTTGCATGTTTAAGGGCCGATTGCCTCTGAGTACCGACTGCAAAGAGGCAAAAAGCATGCATGGACTATTGCCCTCACAATCATGCTTGCAAGCTTCCCAGGCACATCTGGCAGATTACCATTGGAAGTGGAATAGCAAATAAAGTGACTATTTAGCCCTCCTTATGTCTTTGTATGCTCTCATGCACTTCTCTCAATACCAGGTGGCCTGAAGTGGGGGAAGAGAGACGCAGCCCCTTAGGCCCAATGAAACAAATATAAGCCCTGAGCAATGGCTGGATTTAAAGGGATAAGCACGGAACTTACAGTAAATACACCACCACCAGACCCCAGTGCACACACATTCACAGCAATTGTTCTTGAAGTAAGTAAACTGCTGTGGCTAGAAAAAAAATTATTATTATTATTTTGCTGACATAAATGCAACATGCTGATTCCCTTCGAGATATTTCTCTTCTCAGAAGGCAATGGAGGCCTTGCGTGGTTCACCTCAACAGAACTATGCCAACTCCTAAGCAAGAATGCAATAGGGGGAAATAAATTAGAGGCAGCTTTTTGTCACAAAACTAGAGCAGCAAAAGGGCAAATGTTGCCTTTAGAAGAAAAGTCAGCATAAGTACAGCAGCTGCTCTAAAGAGCAATTCTCACTGGAAAATAAATTCGGGACACTGAATAAGAAGGGCTGTTTCCAAACTAATTGAGATGTCATGAATTATGAAAACCTGAGCACACACAACCAACACATTAAAAATGTGGCTTAAAGGTTATTGCTTATTGTTTAATTTCCCTGAAAAGGTTTTATTTTATAACGCTGCAACATTTTATCATTTTTATCTGGGTGGGTGTAATTATTAAAAGCAATATATATGGGATTCCTTGCCTCTAATGCCAATGAAATCGTTACTTTTATTCAACGGTAGGGCTCTCAAGAATTTATTGATCATTTTGAGAGAAGGACACCTAGGTTTTGAGGTTAGAAAGGTTGCACAAGCCTCCACTCATTTGCATACTGTAACTCTAATCCAATATTGCAATGTTGGTTTTATGTATTTATGGTTTGGCCTCTGAAAGCTGCACTGTGCAGTGACACTTGGTTCAATTTATTTTGTGGCTTGGGTTTTCAAGTAAAATTAGGCATTCTGTACAGGCTTAATGCATCTCTTTTACCAAAACAAAACGAAGAACCTTAGCCACAAAGTTTGAAGGGAAAAACGGGATCAAAACATCCAAAAAAATAAGGTTCAACATATGCAGTGACTGGTTCCTCTCATCGCTGTGCTCTGATCAGTACCCTTATGTGACTAATTCTTCACTTCCTCTTGCAAAGCATTAAGAACTGACAATGCCCTGCAAGTTATAAATTGTCCATTGAATGACACTTCTGTACAGCACAAATATTTGTCTATTTAAATGTTGAAAAGTTGGCAAGAACAGCACCATCTTGGTGGATGCTTCAGTGAGGCACCCACTTCCAGGTGCTATTCAAAAGCCAAAGAGATTGACACATGATTAAGTCTTTCGTATTCCTTTGGCAATCAGCCACCAACACATGTTGTCTTTTGTGTGTGTTGTACTTCAGCCTGAGAGGTTCCCACAGATACCAAAGCCATAGCACATAGGAGAAACAACTGACTAAAAGCTGTGATCCCCAAGTGATTATGGCTTCTTCGGTGGCCAAAATTGCCATTGTTACTTGTCAGTCAAGAAAGCTTCATGAGAAATTAACCTAAGCAGTGAATGAAAGAAAAGGTTTGAATAACTTTGTCCTGATCTATTTGGAACAGGGATTTTCAAAGTACCATATTTTTCGGAGTATAAGACATACCCCTCCCACAAAAGTGGGTGAAAATTTTGGTGCATTTTATAGACTGAATAAGGGCCTGTTTTTGGCCTCACGAACCCTCTGTGCATTGTGTTTTCACTCTCTCTGACCCCTAGAAGCACTCTGCAGTGCTCTGCATATCCCGTTTTCACCAAAAACGGCATGTTTTTGGCCTGCAAAGTGCTTCTGGAGGGCAGGGAGGGAGAAAATGGGATACATGGAGGCCAAAGACTTTTTTCTTATTTTCCTAAATTTATGTGTGCCTTATAGTCCAAAAATATGGTAGTTATTTTAAAAATAATAATAATCCCAGGATTCATGATCAAGAAGCAAATCTCTAGCAATAGAAAATTGGAAATAAATAGAAGATCAATTCCACAAATGACAAAAGAAATAAGACTGTATTATTACTGGAAAGATACAGGCTGATATATGCAAGTTGATAATAAAAAAATAGTTAATTTTAGTAATTAGTGATTAGTAATTTAGTAATTTCTAGAATGCTATGTTAAATAAATAATTGATAAGTATAATAAGGTACATACATGTGTTGGTTTGATGAGAGGAAATTTGATATAATTAGCGAATGAACTTTTGTTAATAATATCTATAACAATAACAATGAAAAGACAAGGGATACAGTGAACAATATGTGTGTGTGTGTGTGTGTGTGTGTACTAGTTTAATAAAAGGAATTGGGATATAAATTGTAAACAGCGATTTGGAAAGGAGGATCAGAAACCTTGTTATCAAACATAATTAACTTTTACTTAGAACATGCTATAAAGGGGTAATGTTTTAGATGATATTATAAATAATTAATGAAAATAAAAATTATAATAATAACAATGAAATGACAAGGGATATATATAGTTACAACCCCTGGTATTCCCAAATATGGGAGGAAGTTTACTGCTTCCATTCTGTCTATCGGCTCGTCACAAGAGACCATCCAGACAGAAACCCAATATTTTTACTGTTGCCTTTGTTACATTTGTGTTGTATTTGTGCTCCCATATTTGGGCATACCAGGGGTTTTATCTCTAAATATATACCTTTCTCCCTGGCTCAGCTGATAAGGAGTAGAACTCTGTGGCTTAGTGGTTAACACATCTGCCTAAGATGCAATACAACACAGGTTCTAATCCCAGTAAGGGTATGGCTAGCTGATGAGAGCTAAATAGCTTGAAATAGATCTATACTAGTCTCCCTTTATTTATTTATCAGCACAAATACAACACAAATGTAATAAAGGCAACAGTAAAAATATTGGGTTTCTGTCTGGATGGTCTCTTGTGACGAGCCGATTGACAGATAATGGAAGCAGTTAGCTTCCTCCCATAATTGGGGAATACCAGGGGTTGTCTCTCACACACACACACACACACACACACACACACATATATATACATATATATACATATATATACATATATATACATATATATACATATATATACATATATATATACATATATATACATATATATACATATATATACATATATATACATATATATACATATATATATTGCATTTGTGCTGATAAATAAATAAATAAATAAATAAAGAGAGACTAGTATAGATCTACTTCAAGCTATTTAGCTCTCATCAGCTAGCCATACCCTTAGTGGGATTTGAACCTGTGCTGTATTACATATTAAGCAGTTTTGTTAAACAGCTCAGGTTCAAATCCCACTAAGGGTATGGCTAGCTGATGAGAGCTAAATAACTTGAAATAGATCTATACTAGTCTCCCTTTATTTATTTATTTATCAGCACAAATGCAACACAAATGTAACAAAGGCAACAGTAAAAATAATGGCTTTCTGTCGTGATGGTCTCTTGTGATGAGCTGATAGACAGAGAATGGAAGCAGTCTGCTTCCTCCCATATTTGGGCATACCAGGGATTGTGACACTAAATGTGTGTGTGTGTGTGTGTGTGTGTGTGTGTATGTATGTATGTATGTATGTATGTATGTATGTATATGTACTGGTTCAAGGTGTTGGGATACAAATAGTAAACAGTGACTTGGAAAAGAGAATTAGAAATGTTGTTATCAATCATAATTAATTCTTACTTGGAACATGTTATAAAGGTATAATGTTATTAGATATTAGAAATAATTAATGAAAAGTCATTATGTGGTTGTGTTTTTCAATTTTGGATTATTTTATGCAAAAGGACATTAAAACAATTATAGTCAAATGAGAATTGTGGGGTGTTGATAGTAAGATATATAAAGATTTTTGATTTAAAATATACAATGTGATATGAATTATAAATAATGACCGTGGAAGAGACGCACAAAAGTTATTTGTAACCAATCGACACACTTCTACAATATGTAATGAAAGATGATTTTTTTTCATGTTGTGTTTGTCTGTTGAACCAAAAATAAAAAAATCTTTTTTAAAAAAAAGAAAATTGGCTGTGTGAGAGTCAAATTTGGAGGAAAGGCTGTTTTTTCGGGGGGGTTGCCTTTAGTCTTTCATGAAATATCCAATTCTTTTGAAATCCTTGGATTCCATAGAACTCAGATTGCCAAACCATGATTTAGAGGAGGGATGCGCAATCAACATTCCCATTTTAGCTCCAATTAAACTTTGCCAGAAATTTAATAAGAAAAATGGTCAATTTTCAGTTAGTCCAATTTTTTTCTTCCTCCACTTAAATGTTGGAATGTAAGTGGTAAGTATCTGGGAAGCAAAGTGCTTTTATTTTCACCTCTGAAATTCCCCAGAAACTATGAATAATAGCTTGAAACTTCATTGCTGGAATTCAATCATTGCTAAAAATTGCTAGCAATATTTAGAACTCTCTCTGTGTGAATGTGTGTGTTTAGAAGAAGGATTAAGGTGGAATGAATAATCTCCCACTTCCATTCCCATTCTTAACAATCCCTAAAACAGGCTGAAACAGTTCTCATTACTCCTTACTGTGATAAAGGAAAGTGAATTGTGCCCCCATCTTCTAATGTTGACCATCCCTGATCTAGAACCTTAAAGATAAAAAGGTTTGCATTAAGTTCTGAAAATTGCTAACATATAGTAAACCAGTATTAAAGAATCCATTTAATATCTCTACTCTTTTCTCAATTTCCATTCATATCCCTGGCATATCTTTAATAACCTTTTTGATCAAGATATTCTTGCTCTGCTTATGGTTATTTATTTGTCTCACTGCTGCTCTTCCCCATATGCTCCTCAGTGGGTTTTGTTCAGGTCCTTAGTTGTCTTCATTAGGGCCAGACAAGCATTTTGGGAGAAGACACCTTTTTCTTTCCATTAACTTCTCTGACCCTGCTCATTAATTACGCCAATAGCTTCAATTTGGTAGCACCTTTCCTGACCTGAGACAGACATTTTAGTTGAGCTTTTATTATTCTAGTATTGAATAATCATCAAGTATTCTGAGGAGATTCCATCCTCTTGAGTTTCCCTTTCTTATTCCTTTTTTGAAGTTTCATTGTGGAAACTGTATTCTCTTGAAGTCAAAGGTGATTGCATTGAGCTTTGGGGAGGAGAGGAGGAATAATGTCCCCCCAAAACGTATCTGAAATGCAATAGAATACCCAAATATTGCCGTGCAGTGCATTACTCTTATTATCTATAATTTGGTTGATCACACATCATGTTGTCCATTCAAAACAGAATGTAATGCAGAGGGTAACGCAGTATAATTGTTGTTATATGTCACGTGAGTAATTGGCTTTAAGAGCCATAAATAATCCCTTTGTTTTCATTAAACTGGGAGTAAAGATTTCCAGACTGCTAGTTGGGATACTTATCTGCAAAACAAATGCACAATTTTCATGTGCTTTTCCACAGAGATCAAATTTACCCAGCTCCAGCACCTTTGTCATTTTTCATTTAAGCAATGATTTTGGAGGGATCCAATTGGAAAAGGAGTCTGAAATTCAGTTCAAAGGGTTCAACTCACTATACTGTGCTGAATATCTCCCCTAAAATGTTAAGTCCTCATCTCAGGAAGATTTAAGCCAAGGGTGTCCAACCTTGGCAACTTTAAGACTTCTAGACTACAACTCCTAGAATTCCACAACCAGCCATCCTGGTTTAAGCTTCCCAACTCATGCTCAGATTTTGCAGCTGGAATGGTAACAAGTTGCCAGGGAAAATAATTTTTTTCTTATTGGCTGCTTATATAAACCCAGTTCTTTCACCTATTTCATCCTTCTCGTTTTCAGAACAGATACAGCATCCAATAAATGACAGCCAATGTTAAACCTAAAGGCCATTTATTTATGAACTAATTTAGCTTGCCTTCCATGGTAAACTTTAACAAATCAAGGCTTGGGAGGCATGACCTTGGCCTTTAGGAATTTGTAAATGATGTTAATCCTTTGCTAGAAAATGCTGACATCCTTTGCATCAAAATTGGATTGTTTTAAATTAGGAAGCTCTGGACATACTGAACAATGGGGACTTTGCTTTTACAAGCTCACTGGTCCATTTAATTTAGGGATTCCTAACTCAAGGAGCTTCTTGCACATCTATAGGTACAACACATAAGACTGTCACTCTGTTTCTTGCTTCTTTGCATCTTGTATTCTGTCATATGCTCATGGTTAGCACAAAGCGCTCTCTCACTGCAGCTGGCTAATCCCCTGAATGCTACCCAAACTTAAAGTAAAGCCCCTCCATTCTTTTCCAATTCCCCATTCAGAGAGCTATTTTCAGGCTGAAACTATTGCCTTGATTTCCATGCGACATTTTGAACTAATAATGACTCCATATCTTACAAATGCATAGTCCCCAGTATTAAAATTCTCTAAAATTTAAGAGTGGTAAAATAACATGATGAAAGATTCATAAATGGGTTGGATTGTGTTGAAAGAAATGTCCTTCTGGGTTTGGCTCCAAGTGGGAAAAAAGACACTGAAGACATGGAGGCTGCTTGGAAAGATGGTTTAATGGTGGACAGGACCACATGGCCTGAACAGAAAAGGTGATCACATGCTTCAATGTTGGGTGAAGAAGAAGAAAGAGAGCGAAGAAGGGGCTTGCTGGGTTTTTATAATCTGCTTGGCCCCATCTCTCTGTTTCCTGTTCCAGAAATGTATTCTGATTGGTTGTCAGACTCCCATGGGACCAAGTTTGAGTTTCCAGATGCCATGTGGTGAGTTTGGTAAAGGGCTAATACTATCATACCTTAATCCCATCACCCTGGAGCTGTAGGGGAGAACTCTTTATTATATAGAATAGACTGGCTTGGGCATTTTAACAGGTCATTGAGGAAAGTGGGGGCTACCAAGAGTGAATCTGTTTCCTGCCTGAAAACATGTTTCTCATTTCTGATCCAGGGAAATGTAATATTCTGCTTTTTCAATATTTCCCAGGATATTTCAGTTTTCTAGGAAAGGGCTGGGTGCTAACTTCCTACAATTGGATTCATAAATCCAATCCAAAATCTATTGCAGAATATAGGAAGATCAGAAGCAAGTCAAAAATAGACTAAAACTATGTTATGAATTCATCTCAAATAACAATAGTAGCCAAATAAATATTTCTCCACTGGGAGTTTTATGGAAGGCAGACATCACCAAAAGGGATCTTGCCAAGAAAGTTATACTTTCTCCTGGATCTTTAATAAGGTCTGTAATGTCAACCTTAAGTATAGCTAAATCGCAGTATCCCAAATAACCTGGTCTGCATTTGGCATATTGCAATATATTTAATAGTATAGAATGATAGCATAGTAATGAGACTTATAGAAAGTAAGGGGCAAGATCTATATTTTATTATCTCCCTGTAAAACAGGCATATTTTTCTATTTCTTTCATGGGGAATAAAATGTATGATAAACAGTTTCAGAGATGGGAATTATCTTTAATGTGTCTTTAATTTAAATAACTCCATTCCTCCACACTTAAAAATGATTCAGGGATTGTCTCTAAATTGTACATTTTTCTAAAAATCATCTGGTCATCAACCCAATGTACCAGTCTAATATGACAACAGCATTCCTAACTGTCACTACCATTGACACTTCAATTGAGAGGAATGAATCCTGGAGAACACCTTCAAAGTGATTCCTAAGAGATCATTCATTCTGAATACACGAAGGACTAGGGGTGACATGATAGTAGTATGTCAATATCTCAGGGGTTGCCACGCACAAAAAGGGAATTAACCTACTCTCCAAAGAAGCTTATAAGCAGGAGAAGAAGCAGTGGAAGCAGTGTTAAAACCACTCTACCCTCTAGGAGGGTATCACTGTTAATGCTATCAAAGCTACCAAAATTCCAAGACAATTAGCAGTATTTTCATTACCCTCCACCTGTTACCCAGAATAGTTACCAGTTAACATACCCAAAGATGCCATTATTCCATTACAGGCCATCATTTCACAGCTGAGTCAAATACCATATTGGAACAGATCCAAATAATCAGTGTCAAGAAAGACTCCTGAATTTGAGAGACCACAACAAGTATCAATATGCTTTGGAAAAGAGCATTTGTAACTTAATTATAATTGTTTGGAATCATACTTCTCAAAAATGATTTTTGTCAGAGAAGTCCACAGCTTTCACTTAAGAGTAGTAGCAAGCAGAAACCCTTTCCCATTAATTGTATTAATTGTTATTAATTGTTTCAGAATCTCAGAGATTAAGCTTGGACCTCTCAAAGCATTTCATAATTTACCATCTTCTTTCGAATGCATCAATTAAATTATAAGCAAATCAATTTGGCTAGCATCCTGGCCACGTTTATCTCTAGCTTAGTTAAAAAAATCCACAGACAGTGTATATGATCGTGACCCGTCAAAACCGCGGAGGACAAAATCGCGCTCGACGAAAGCGCGCATTTGACGTCATCACAGCGCGACGAAAAAAATTAAAAATTGAAATAAAATTAAAATTAAAGCAAGCCGATTCACATAAAGGTAAGGGTTAGGTTTAGGGTTAGGGTTAGGTTAAGGGTTAGGGTTAGGTTTAGCGTTACATTAATGGTTAGGTTTAGGGTTAGATTTAGGGTTAGGTTTAGCGTTAGCTTAAGGGTTAGCGTTAGGTTTAGCGTTACGTTAACGGTTAGGTTTAGGGTTAGATTTAGGGTTAGGTTAAGGGTTAGGTTTAGGGTTAGGTTTAGGGTTAGGTTTGGGGGGGTTAGGGTAAGGTTTTCGCTTTATTTTTACATTTTTCGATCACAGTGCGATGTTTTCGTCGCGCTGTGATGACGTCAAATGCGCGCTTTCGTCGAGCGCAATTTTGTCCTCCACGGTTTTGTGGTGGAACCGTATATGATATATAAATAAATAATGCAGAAACAATCTAATTTTTAAAACACCAAAAAGATCAGAGTAGGACTTTAAGATTGTATCAGTGAAAATTTAGTATTTGCACGAAGAACATTTTACTCCAGTTTGGGTGATGTTGCTGGTCAGATTTCAGAGTTGCAAAGGTGATTAAAAAGTAAGCATTCTTTGCTGCTGTGACCATTATGGAATAAATTCATTAAGGCTTTTCACCTGGGTTTGGCTATGTTTGTGCCAAGTCTTTTGCCTCCATCCTTTTAGCAGTCACAAACTGAATCAGAGGGTGATCTGTGCACATTTTATAGCAACATGATCAATGGCTCATCTAGCTATATATTTATATATTTATCTACATGCACATAGAGAGAGAGAAATTAATCTGAATACCATCTTCCAAGTGAAATTTGATTGATTTATTATGTGCCATTATGTTGGTGATCACATAGATATAACTTCTCCAGAACATCATAAATTTAGTAATAGTACAGTGATATCAACAAACTATATTATTATTATTCTCAACAACAGAATTGTATCACAGCAGCCAGCTGCTTCACCGGATTTGGCATTGATTACTAGTCGCGCCCCACCCAGGGGCCTAGGACGTCGTAATGTATTTTTGTAATATGCGTGCAGATCCAAGCAGTGCGGCTTTTTGCATTTGACTGATGGTGATTTTGTCAATTTTTAACTGTTTTAAATGTAATTTCAGTGCTTTTAGAATAGCACCCAGTGTGCCAATTACCACTGGAATTACCACTGCTGGTTTGTGCCATAATCGTTGAATTTTGATTTTTAAGTCCTGGTATTGTGCGATTTTTTCATATTCCTTCTCGTTGACTCTGCTATCACATTATTATTATTATTATTATTATACAATTGTATCACAGCAGCCAGTTGTTTCACCGGATTTGTCATTGGTTACTAGTTGGGCCCCACCCAGGGTCCGAGGACGTTGTAACGTATTTTCGTAATATGCATGCAGATCCAAGCAGTGCGGCTTTTTGCATTTGACTGATGGTGATTTTGTCAATTTTTAACTGTTGTAAATGTAATTCTAGTGCTTTTGGAATAGCACCCAGTGTGCCAAGTACCACTGGAATTACCACTGCTGGTTTGTGCCATAGTCGTTGAATTTCAATTTTTAAGTCCTGGTATTTTGTGATTTTTTCCATGTTCCTTCTCGGCGACCCTGCTATCATCTGGTATTGCGATGTCTATGATTGTGACCTTATTTTTCTCAACCAGTGTGATGTCTGGTGTATTATGTGCCAGTATTTTGTCCGTTTGTATACGGAAATCCCACAAGAACTTGACCATCTGATTTTCGGTGACTTTTTCAGGCTGATGTTCCCACCAGTTTGTTGCTGTTTTAATATTATAATTTTTGCACAAATTCCAATGGATCATTTGTGCTACTGAATGGTGCCGCAATTTATAATCAGTCTGCACGATTTTTTTACAGCAGCTGAGTATGTGATCAACAATTTCATCAGCTTCTTTGCAAAGTCTGCATTTGGCATCATCAGAGGATTTTTCGATTTTGGCCTTAATGGCATTTGTGCAGATAGCTTGTTCTTGCACAGCCAGGATTAGTGACTCTGTTTCTTTCTTTAATGTACCTGTTGTTAACCATAACCAAGTTTGTTCACTGTCCACTTTATCTTTTATTTTTTCCAGAAATTGGCCATGCAGTGCTTTGTTCTGCCAATTTCCATTCTTGATTTTATCACATCTTTTCTGTATTCTTGTTTCGTCTGTTGGTCCTTCAGTAGATTTTTGTTTCTTACTTCAATTAATAAATGTTCTTGACTTTCTTTTAAATAATCAGCCAGTGCATGTTTTTCTTCTTCAACTGTTTGCTTCACTTGTAATAATCCTCTGCCACCTGATTTTCGGGGCAGGTACAGTCTATCAGTATCACCACGTGGATGTAAACTGTAGTGCATTGTCATTAGTTTCCTGGTTTTTCAGTCCAAAAGGTCCAAATCAGCTTGTGTCCAGTTAACTATACCAGCTGTGTATCTTATAACTGGTATTGCCCAGGTATTTATGGCCTTGATTGTATTTCCACCATTCAATTTAGATTTCAAAATTTTCCTAACTCTGTTGGTGTACTCTCGCCTGACAATAGTTTTTACTTCTCCATGCTTGATGTTATCCAACTGCAGAATGCCTAAGTATTTGTAGGCTTCATTTTCATTGCATTTAATTAGTTGGCCATTGGCCATTTCAATTCCCTCACATGCAGTGATTTTGCCCCTTTTTACGGATACAGTGGCGCATTTTTCCATACCAAACTGCATTGAAATATCGGTGCTGAATACTCGGACTGTGTTTGTCAATGATTGGATTTCTATTTCTGACTTTCCATAGAGTTTCAAATCATCCATATATAGTAAATGCGAAATTTTTTCAGCTTCTTTGGCTGTTTGGTAGCCTAATTTCATTTTTTTTTAAGATTACTGATAGTGGGATCATTGTGATGATAAAGAGAAGAGGTGAAAGTGAATCACCCTGGAAAATTCCTCGCTTGATATTAACCATTCCGTAGATCTCATTCCCTACTGCCAACTCAGTTCTCCATTGTTTCATCGCCTTTTCAGTAAAGGATGTAATATTTTTGCTAATGCCAGTTGTTTCTAAGCATTTTATGATCCAACTATGTGGCAGTGAGTCAAATGCCTTTTTGTAATCAATCCAGACCATATTCAAGTTCATTTTTCTGTTCTTACAATTTTCTAATATCATTTTATCAATTAGGAGCTGATCTTTTGTGCCCCTGCTCCTTCTTTTGTTGCCTTTTTGCTCTACTGGCAAGATGTTGTTTGTTTCCAAATAATCCATCATGTTATCTGCAATAATGCCTGTGAGTAATTTGAAGGTTGTTGGCAAGCATGTTATTGGTCTGTAGTTTTCAGGTGTTGTTCCTTTAGTTGCCTCTTTCTGAATCAAGTATGTTTTTCCAGTTGTCAACCATTCATCAATTTGGCCCTTTTGTAAAATTTCATTCAGTTGCCTGGCCAATATTGCATGTAAACTGGTCAGATATTTGAGCCAGAAACCATGTAATTGGTCCTTTCCAGGTGATGTCCAATTCTTTACCTTTTTTACTCGATTTTTGACCATCTCAGTTGTTATTTCTAATACTTGCATTTGTTTGTTGCCAATGCTTTTCTCAAAGTCATGTATCCACTTTGCTTCCTTATTGTAGTCCTTTGCATTTTCCCACAATTCTTTCCAGAATTCAACTGTGGCCTGCTTTTCTGGTTTTTCACTTTTGGTGTCACCATTCACATTAAGACTTTGATAAAAACACCGTTGGTCTGATCCAAATTGCTGATTTTGTTTATATTGGATGATTCGTGCCTCATATCTTTCAATTTTTCTGGCTGTTGCTGTTATCTTCTGTTTTACAATCTCTACAGCTTCATTGATGTTTCTTGTATCCAATCTATATCTTCTGATTAGCCTATCTATGATTTTGTTGTTTTTAAGCCGTTGCTCATGCATGTTCTTTAAGTTACTAGCATCTGCCCTCAATTTTTTGACTTTTTGTTCTAATCGGATTTTCCACTTTGGCTTTGATGCTTTTTCTGTTGTGTGACTAGGTACTTTGATTTTAATGCCTAGTTCATTAGTGACTATTACAGCTGCGCTGTACATTAACTGGTTCGTTTCCAAGATGGATCCCGATTCAATTGTTGAAAACACTGCATTAACCATTTTCATGATGGGGGCCAAAATTTTCTTAGGCACAGTTTTTAGTGATGGTAAACGTTGCCTTTCCTCATTAAGCAGAAAATGCTCCATGATCTTATCCTTCAATTCTTTTTGTTTTTGAGTTAGTTCATCAGTTGGTTCAGTGATAACTGGTTCTAGTGGTGGTGATGTTATTTCCATCACTTATTATTATTATTATTATTATTATTATTATACAATTGTATCACAGCGGCCAGTTGTTTCGCCGGATTTGGCATTGGTTACTAGTCGGGCCCCACCCAGGGGCCTAGGACATCGTAACATATTTTCGTAATATGCGTGCAGATCCAAGCAGTGCAGCTTTTTGCATTTGACTGATGGTGATTTTGTCAATTTTTAACTGTTTTAAATGTAATTCCAGTGCTTTTGGAATAGCACCCAGTGTGCCAATTACCACTGGAATTACCACTGCTGGTTTGTGCCATAGTCGTTGAATTTCGATTTTTAAGTCCTGGTATTTTGCGATTTTTTCATGTTCCTTCTCGGCGACCCTGCTATCACCTGGTATTGCGATGTCTATGATTGTGACCTTATTTTTCTCAACCAGTGTGATGTCTGGTGTATTATGCGCCAGTATTTTGTCCGTTTGTATATGGAAATCCCACAAGATCTTGACCATCTGATTTTCTGTGACTTTTTCAGGCTGATGTTCCCACCAGTTTGTTGCTGTTTTAATATTATAATTTTTGCACAAATTCCAATGGATCATTTGTGCTACTGAATTGTGCCGCAATTTATAATCAGTCTGCGCGATTTTTTTACAGCAGCTGAGTATGTGATCAACAGTTTCGTCATGTTCTTTGCAAAGTCTGCATTTGGCATCATCAGAGGATTTTTCGATTTTGGCCTTAATGGCATTTGTGCGGATAGCTTGTTCTTGCGCAGCCAGGATTAGTGACTCTGTTTCTTTCTTTAATGTACCTGTTTTTAACCATAACCAAGTTATTATTATTATTATTATTATTATTATTATTATTATTATTATTATTATTATCACTTATTATTATCACTTATTATTATTATTATTATTATTATTATTATTTATTACTATTATTATCATCATCATCATTATCATCAGTTTGTTTCTGTGTTTATTGTTATTGAGAAAAAACTCCATGTTAGTCCTTTATAAAATATAAACAATTGGTAACTATAATTATCAGAACAAGTTATCATTATCACCATGCTGACATTTCTCTGACCTGGCAATAGTCAAACTTCCATTGGTGAAAAAATGAGGCAGGCTGCTCTCTTTGTCTTTTAACTTTGTTTTGCTCTCTTAACTTTGTCTTTGCTCTCTTAATTTTGTAAGAGTAGACCTCCTAATTTGTTTGGTTGTTGTGTGCAAACATGTTTCCCTAACCAGGCTTTTGTATTATAGGATGAATTATTTTATAACTTATGTCTCAATTTTTATCACCTGCATCTGCTCCTGTTTTTTATTATATTGTGTTTATTGTTTAGAATGTTAAGTATTTTATCATTCATTTTAATGGCTGTTAGTTGTAAGCAATGGTTACATAGGGCATACATTTTCATGTATACAAATATAGCCCTAATCAAGTATATATTTTAATATTTTTTCATGTCTCTTAAGCTCAAATGTATCCAGCAATTCCATTTATCTCAAACCTCACTTGCACTATTGAGAAAGCAATACACTTTGGTTCAGTACTATACCTGACTAATACAAGGGAGCTCAGATATATTAGGGAATATTGCATATGCTATGATTATCACTGTTGCTTCTCATTCTTCTTAGCAATTTCAAAAATCTTCCAATTACATTACATATTGCTGAAGGGGTGAAAAAGAGAGAGAGGAGGGGAGGGAGGGGGGAGGGAGGGAGAATCAAAAGAGGAGATGGTGAAAACAAAGAGAACAAGGACAGAGGGAGAATGGGTAAATGAAAGAGGCAACAAAGAACAAATGTAATGTTGCTGTTTGTATTCATGGAAAAATGCATGAACATTATTTATGCATGCCCTGCTAAGACACTAAGGCAAGGAAGTGTGGAGTTTGGGGTAAGGTGAGTGTAGCAACAGATGCTAAAGCAACCTCTGAATGTTGCAAGAAATGAGTGAGGGAAATGAGATAACAGATGGGTAGATAAGGGATGGAGTTTTATTAATATTAAGGACTATTTCCCAAGTAATTATTAAAAGCCATAAAGTCTGTTCAAAATAGAGCCATTATGCTTCTCACTTCCCCCCAAATGCTATTCATGGCTTGCAAAAACCAATTTTTCCCATCTGCTAGCAAAGTCAAAGAACTCTAATTAATGCATTTGTACAGACTGTACTTTGTCTGCTGCATTTAGACAAAGGCAGGCAGGCTAGCCACACAAATCAACCCATGAATGGACTTTGTAAAGGGACATGGATTTTATTGTGTCTGGCTAATGAATTTAGATTGCATCTGGGCGCGCCAAGCAATAGGTACAAGGCTGAGCTGCTGAAGGACTTTTTGTGCATTCAGAAGTGGTTAGCAAACACAGGGGGTGAAGGATGGGAGGAGGCAGACGGAGGAGTAGGATGGGTGGCAGAAGAGCAGCAGCAACAATAGGCTTTTGAAGCCGACTCCATAAAAGCCATGAGGATTTTTCACAGGGATAGTTGGCATTTGCACTCTGGTTAAGGAAAAGAATGAAAAGCCCGTCAATGCAGGACAGAAATGGAATCAACTAACTCTATGCAGAAAATGGAAAGATGTTGCTTTTCCCTATTTTTCTACATCCCAATGAAAAACAATCATAAACTTTTGTTTCGTGACCATTCAATTTTACAAAGGCACTGAAAAAAAAAGTGACCGATGACCGTTTTTCATATTTATGACCATTGCAGCATCCCCATGGTCATGTAATCAAAGTTTGGCAAACTGACCCATTATTTATGACAGTTGCAGCATCCCTGAGTCATGTGATCACCTTTTGCGACCTTCTGACAAGCCAAGTCAATAGGGAAGCCAGATTCACTTAACAACCAGGTTACTAACTTAACAACTGCAGTGATTTACGTAACAACTGTGGCAAGAAAATTCGCAAGACTCAAGCAAAACTCACTTAACAAAAGTCTCCTGTAGCAACAGAAACGTTGAGCTCAATTATGGTCTATAATTATATAAGTTAAGGACTATACAGTGGCCACAAAGATAACACCAGCATGGGAACTAAGCTTATCATGATTATGATTCAGGTCAGAAAGGAGTTAATTTTATATTCTGTGATTTATTTTGCAAGCTGTTACTATATATAATTGTATTCATTTGCTTCATTCTGTTTTTGTTGGCTTCTTTTCTTTAAGCATTGCTGATCGTTGAGTGACTATATATGATTGATTGATTGATTGATTGATTGACTGACTGACTGACTGACTGACTGACTGACTGATTGATTGTCACGAGTACATAACCTCTGCCTCAATCTTAGCCTAAGATGAGGGGCAAAATATTTTTTTTAAAACAATCAGAATATAAATAAGGACAAGGGAGGACTATCCTTACCACCCAAACCTCATCTTTCCTTCCAGAGGGCAATTCCTACCATAATCATTGATCTTTAATGGCATTATAATGCAACTGTTCAAATTATGTTGCTAAATAAATATATAGTTGTGAGTTAACTTCCTTAGAAAAGAAGGCTGCTCACCATAATTGTTTAGAGAATAACCCTACAGTCAGTTAAGATCAAGTATGTATCCTACAGAAGAGCTTTGATGGGGATGGGAAGACCAGATTTTTTTTTATTTTTGAGCTATTGATTTATTAAGAATTGATGTTCTGTACTATGGTAGGAAAAATAAATTTAATAAATAAAATTAAATGTGCCTATTCAGGATATTCTCTCCTCTATCTTGTAGAATGCTTCTACAAAGGGGAAAATGCTCTTTTGTCCTTTATCCACTGTTGATTGCAAATGACAGGTTGTTGTTTTTTTCTCTCCATGGATGGTGAAATAATTGAGTGTATCCTAACTTGCACATCCCCTTTTCCCAATCACATTTTCACACATTGTGATTGATAATTGGTGAGCTCTTTCCAGAGCAGGTGGTGCCTTAGCATATTAATTGCTTTTATTCACACTTTCAGCAAGGTGTAAATTACCTGGAATGAAGACTAAGGTCATGTCTTATTTAGAGCCTGCTGCTGGGCAGCGCTGAATGCAATCCTCAAACACCAAGGACTCCCTTGGGGATGGTTGGAAGAGACAGATGGAGGAACATCTTTGAAAGAAGGGAATATATGAGTGGTCATTGTAAAAGGAAGGTAGGGCAGCAGTAGCCAGTCCTCATGACATTGACTGACACAAACATATACACAATATCATGTCCACTGAGGATTATAGTGGGGAAATATGTCTGCCCATTTTTGCTACAAGATTTTAAGACTACATATGCTCTAAGGGATTCATTATCCCAGAAATAAGACCAAGAAACACCGGAGTTGACCTGAAAACATCTACAATATTCCTTTTACATTGTGCAAATATCTTCTCTTATGTGTTCAATATAGCTATTTCTTTCGCTCAGGAGTTCAGAATGAAACAGTAGCTGAGAACTAGGGAAATAAGAATGTCTCAATAGCAATTGACCCTTAAAAATGTTTGGACCAGTCTACTGGAAATCCTGTTATGGGTGTTAAAGATCAGTCCTTTTTTTGTGAGTTTGACTCCATTCTTCTGATAACTACAGCCTGAATTTAAGTGTTTATGTGGCAGATTTGCAGGGACCTCTGTTAAATGTTTGTCTTTTGTGGTCTAAAACACAAAGGGGAAAAAAGCAGGATTCCTCTTTCATGTGAGCATGGAAGGTGATTTTTGTGGTGCTCTGATAACATCACAATATTCTGAAGAAGCTCAGTAATTCAGGTAATTAATACTCATTTCCATTCATCAGCACTGCTTTGTGCTACAATCATCAGACAACACCAGAAATACTGCATCCACAGGGCAAGGAAGAGGTTGAAGATTAGAAAGAGTGCAGAAAAAAGTAACACAAATAGGGAGAGGAAGTTAAAGCCTATGAAAAATAGTGAGCTGGGTATGCTCAGCCTAAATAACTGTAGCTAAAGGGGAATGGAAAATCAGACTTACATTATATGAAGGGTTATGATTTGTTCTCCACAGTGTTTGATGGTAGGACAAAAACCACTGGATGGAAATTTTACAGAGACAACTCCTAACCATGAGAGCTATTAAGTAGTGGAACAGCCTGGTTCTTGGAGTCATAGGTGTACCATCAACAGAGGGTTTTTAAAAAAAAAAACCTAGACAGTTTTCTGGGATGGTCTGAGGATTGGGCCAGAAAGCCTTCAAGGTCTCTTCCCACTCTGTGATCTCCCTAATTACAGGGAATGGGTAATCCTCTGGTGCCTCGAGGCCACACTCAAAATGATACAAAATGGACAGGACTGCACGAAGCACAGAGGCAAAACGAAAACCTTCTATTTTCCTCATGATGTCTAATAGGGATTTTTTTCTATCGAAAGACAGATACCACATGTTCATGCCAGCCCGCAAGGGATCATACAACAGATTTTCAGCAAACACACTATCACACTGGACAGGGAGATCAGAAAGAGCCCCAAAGATGGCCAATAAAAAGGGATTGAAAGAGCTGGAGCTGAAAGTTAAAACTTCTTGCTAATAAGAAGGATTGTTTATAACACATGCTTTGTCCTCTGCCTTAATCATAAAGTCTGGAGTGTTGGGAGGCATGTAATTGTAAAATGCAAGAATAAAACATCAAAAGTAAATTAAATTAAAACCTAAAGATCCCTAAGAATTTCAAAATTTATCCTAAATTGGGTATAACTCCATTTTAGCCAGATTCTTGAAGGCTATATTATTAATAGCAAGATGGGAGATTACTTAGAGTAATTTCAATAGCACTATGTTATTTTCATGAAACAAATGATTTTTTTTTCATTTCTTCGTGTGTGTCAGTGGTGGGTTGGACCAGTTTGGTCAAACTGGTAGTGGCTTGCCAGCCTGGGTCGCTGAAACCAGCCGTGACCAATGCCTGCCAGCCCCCAAACTGGTTCCCCATGTGGCGCCGTAGGCACCGCCATCTTATTTTCTAATTAACAATTTTAATTGCACTTTTTTCCATTTTTTAACATTTTGTGTGTGTATAGACCTATTTATGGTCAACTGTGCACACACACGTGCAAGTGAAGTGAGCATACACGCGGGCAAAGAAAGTCAGCGCATGCAAAATTGTGTGCACGCCGAACAGCAGTAATGCCAGCAGGAGCTCACCCCTGGTGTGTGTCTACTGAAAACCATGATCACAATTTGGGCATTTGGCACCTGGCGCCCAATTATGATGGTTAAAGTGTTCTCCACTCTTGTGATTGCCATTTGCAATCGTCCCAGTTGACTTCTAAACAAAGTTGATGGAGATTGTAACTCACTCCTGCAAGGGGCTTCCTTTCCCATCTTTCTTTCCTCCCATGAAACCCACCCACACTCCCATACTGTGTAGCACTCAGTCAGACTGCCCACCTGTCTGTATTCCTTAGTACTTGCCTGCAGCTCTCACCTGCCAGTCTTAACTCTGCAGTACCTGTCCATGGTCCTGCCAGCATTATGTGACATTCAGCAGTGGCACCCACTTGCTCACATTCTGTAGCACTCACCCACCCACCCAGAGCTCTTGTCCACCAGCCTGCTTGTCTGATTAGAGGTCTATGACTGCTATTGCTAATTGATGCAGTCACATGACATTGTGTTTTATGACCACATCACTTAGGGAGGGAAACTCCAATCTCAATTGTCATCATAGCCCAAGGACTACCTGTACCAAGGGAAGGGGGAACCACAGTTTTTCCTCTAGCTATTATGCTCTTAATAATTCCCTTCAGTTTTAGAGTACAGCACTTAGTGAGTTTTAATATCTTGTCATTTAAGCCATGGAAGAGCCAAGGGGGAAACCATCTATTGGCCTTAATCTGACCTTGCTCCAAATACTAAAGGAGTCAGGGCCTGTTCAACTTTTGAGTTTTATAACAGCTGTATCTACAGATTTCAGACTGAAATAAACTGTGTAACCTGCAGATGAAGCCACTAGTAAAGATATAAAAGGAAAAACTCATCTGCATTTTGAAGTCCTAACAATCTTAATCATATCAGCTTCGATACCTAAATGGAAGTTTGTATCATAGTGTTCTGTTCAGAAGGTTTTGTTGATTTGCTTTGAGATGTTAACGCTTCACTTTGGGCTGTTTTGACCTGGCTTGATCATTGTAGTTTTGGATAAACTTTAAGGAGATTCTTTGATTTTAAAGCCAGAAGATATCTATTGTCTCCAGATGAGCCTTTTATTCTTAGATGGGGCCTATTTGTTCATTCTCCTCTTTATGGAGTTTAGAATGTACCACTTTCCAATCTCCCTCTCTAAAACTTTACATTGGAAAAACTGGATTTTCTATGTTATGGCTCTTTAGAGAAGGGTGATTATTGCTGGGTCTCTGCCTCCTCCTCCTCCTCCAAATGACTGATAAGCTGCCAATTCAGACTAATTTTTGCATTAATACCCAAGTCTTCTGAGTTGTCTTTTGTCTTATTGCCAGTTCTAGGAAAGATGTTTTGGAGTTTTATGGCCTGAAGCCCAGAAGATACAGATTTCTGAAGTTCAATTTCCTTAGAAAAGGAAAATTAGCTTAGCTGCTGTGTGGTCTTGCATTTCTGCATCAGTCAAAAATTTCAAACATCACATTTAAAAATCCAAATAGAAAAAGGAACCTTACTTAGTGGAGAAACAAGAGAAGAAAGAAAGAAAGAAAGAAAGAAAGAAAGAAAGAAAGAAAGAAAGAAAGAAAGGAAAAGAAAAGAAAAGAAATCAATGCGCATGTAGACATAGTTCCTGATTAAAAAACAAACTTAATGAACTCAGTAAACTTTGATACAACTCTTTTAAGACCTACTTTCCTGAGGAAGAGGATAGAAGAAATGTATGTATGCTTAATTGGCCACAAAGAGTTGTGTTTATGCTTGTCATGGTACAAACCACTTTTGGTTTTCTGAAACCACTTTTTCAGAACCAGTTGTATCTATTTCTAATACCATGGCTGGAATAAAATTGATGGAAGATTGGCAACACTTTGGGATCAAACATCTGAGCACAAACAAGAAAGGGTCAAAGTTTTCGATATATAGGAAAGAGAAAAAGAGAGACAAATATGTGCATGCAGTAAAAATGTTGGCATCAGTGCAAGATGCAAGCTAGCAATCCAGCTCATACAATCTGTAGGTTAAAAGAAAGATGTTCCTTTTGCCTTTTTAAGCTTTCTTTTCCTTTTTGCTCTCTGCTTTGTCCACATTCTCCAGCCTTTCCCAATTGCAGGTGACAATAACAATAACATAGCCACAACAAGATAATGCTCACCTGGATTTGTTCTTCTAATGGGGGAACTCTCAGGATAATTGGGTTCAATGCAAGGAGAGACAATGCCAGCTAAGGACAGTGCAAAGAGAAGATGGGTTGGGGGGGAGGGGGAATTTATTTAGCACATATCATGTAAACAGACACACAAAATAGTCCTAAAAGTGCTGTTACTCCAATTTCTATGCCTTATATTTTGCTCATGATAGCAAAATATAAGACATGGAAATTGGGGTAACAACACTTCTTGCAGGAATGCATGCCCACATGTGCACAGACATGACTGCGCTGATACATTAAAGTATACAAAACAAAGACAGTGTTCACAAATTATCACCAGAACAGGTTGCCTAATTAAATAACATTGCTTTTGCAAACCAGTATGCCTTCTTGTAATACAGCTTGGATTGTTTATAAACCAGGCATTTTCCCAGAAGAGATGTTGTGATGAATTATATCAAATATTTTAGGTAACAGTAAAACAGAAAATCAAAGTGGAAAATTATGGACCAGTGCTCTTACCTTGCAACCATTCTGTTACTGCATTAAGTTGTAAATAAACCTGAAGAAACATATTTTGAAAGATTAATATAGGTCAGAGGTGGGGAACTATGGCCTTTTTACAACTTGTGGATTTCAACCATGCTGGCTCAGGAATTCTGGGAGTTGAAGTCCACAAATCATAAAGGGGCCATGGTTCCCCACCTCTGATGTAGGCCAATGGCCTAGTGAGATAATTTGATTCATGTAGAACACGGCATCACATTGCCGTCACGTGATGTACTACGATGGTTTTTTCTTTCGCAGAGCTGGGGTGGGCATGGCCTGAACATGATACATCCAGCTCAAGGGCCATCATTTGACACCCCTGATGTAGACGTTGGCTTGAGGAGAAACAAATATGCACTATTTGCCTAACAGACATTTGAAAACTCAGTTCAGAATCAAGACATAATTGCTTGGGGGACTGTGGTTAAAGAATAGAATAGAATTCTTTATTGGCCAAGTGTGATTGAACACTCAAGGAATTTGTCTTTGGTGCATATGCTCTCAATGTACATAAGGAGAATAAAAAACATTCATCAAGAATAAAAAGATACAACACTTAGTGATAGTTATCGGTTACTAATAAGCAATCAAATTATACTAGGAAACAAATAAAACAATATAAATTGATTCTAGAATCAAGCAACATGATTCTAGTCATAAGTGGGGAGAGAGAGATACTAGGAAGGAAGAGAATAATAATAATACATCTTAGTAAATTATTGCCAGTGTTGTGGAATTTAGTTGTTAAGCAGAGTGATGGCATTCGGGGAAAAACTGTCCTTGTGTCTAGTTGTTCTGGTGTGCGGTGCCCTATAGAATCGTTTTGAGGGTAGAAGTTAAAATGATTTATGTCCAGGATCTGAGGGGTTTGTAGATATTTTCACAGCCCTCTTTTTGATTCATGAAGTATACAAGTCCTCAATGCAAGACAGATCGATAGCAATTGTTTTTTCTGCCGTTCTAATTATCCATTGCAACTGCTTTCCAAGGTACCATGTCCCATCTGATTTAAAATTTCACCTTAGATCTGAAGAATCCATTTCAGAGGAAGCAAGATAGCCACTTGGTGCTAGCTGCCAAGATAGCAGCGAAATCTTACAACTGCCTAGAGCAGGGGTCAGCAAACTGCGGCTCTGGAGCTGCATGTGGCTCTTTCCTCCCTCTGCTGTCGCTCCATCACCAGTCAGTGCCACAATTTTGAGAGGAGCTTCCAGTGGGGGGGGGGAGAGAAGCACAGTGCGCCAGGAGAAGACTCTATGGCAAGGGGAGGGTTTTCCAGTTGTCTCCACAATTGATAGGGCTTTTGGTTATGACAGGTAGAAGAAAAAATATGCTGTGCTAGGAGAAGACTCTATGGTGAGGGAACTGAACTTCCGGTCAGCTCCAGAATTGAATAGGGGGCTTCCGGTTAGGACTTTTGTGGCTCCCGGTGTTTTCTTTTCTGTGGGAAATGGGTCCAAATGACTCTGAGTGTTTAGGTTTGCTGACCCCTGGTCTAGAGACTGGGTAAAAATTATGAAGATATTGCTAAAAGTAGGGACTACTGTACCTTGGATGCACAGACAATGACTTATCAACTGTAAAATCAGAAGGAAACCAGTTAATCGGGAGAAAGAAAGTCAGCAGATCAATGAGCTAATTTTACTTCAAGCAGTCACACTGGATTGATCTTCTGTTGTCAATTCTTCTGCTTGCATTTTTCACTTCTGAATAGTTATATGATGTGCAGAGAACAAGAAGCCATTATTGGACCTGCAGCCCTTTGATTAGGTATCTGAAAATCATAATAACGTAACATTTGGTACAGTAATTACAGGCTCTGAAGTAGGTCTGAGATACCAGCTCCTTTAAAGAAGATGGCAATGGCAAAACACATGATACTATCAAGAAAATTGCAAGGACCTGACCAGGGAGTCACCAGGAATCAGGACTAACTAGAAGGATCATAAGAACAAGAATAAAAGCAATATTTAATTACTTGAAACTAGTCTCCAAGTATGCATCATATGAGGAGCCCTTGGATCGTTTCCCGCAATCTGTCCAGTCCAAGGTCAGGAATCCCAGAAGCCATCATTCTGTTCACCTATTCAAATAGCTGTGCTCTTGGTGAACACATCAATGACAAATCACTAAATGGCTTAAAGCAGCTGCTACAAATGGTATAAAAAGGAACAACTTTCAATAATTTGAACTATGTGTATCAATATATGCATCAGTGATAAACTGAAGAGAACTATTTTGCATGGTAGTTCCCGCTCCCATGACCCCTTCAGGAAAAGAATAGAGATAGTATCTTTTCTCGTCCCTAGCCTAAGGGTATCTAACTATGTAGTACCATGACAAGGATACCCAGAATTGCCCTCTCTACATGGATATGCCAGTCTTTTATAAAGCCACTATCAAAGTAGGGACACGGTGGCTCAGAGGCTAAGACATTGAGCTTGTCGATCAGAGAGGTCAGCAGTTTGGCAGTTCGAGTCCCTGGTGCCACCTAACAGAGTGAGCTCCTGATCCTTTTCCAGCTTCTGCCAACCTAGCAGTTCGAAAACATGTAAAAATGCAAGTAGAAAAATAGGAACTACCTCTGGTGGGATGGTAACAGTGTTCCATGTGCCTTCAGCATTTAGTCATGCTGGCCACATGACCATACAGACATCTTTGGACAGCGTTAGCTCTTCGGCTTTGAAACAGAGATGAGTACCGTCCCCTAGAGTCGGGAACAACTAGCACATATGTGCAAGGGGAACCTTTACCTTTACCTTTTACAAAAGCCTTTCTCTAATGGCAAAGATAAGTTTGCATATTTCATTGCATAGAAGACAGGGAGCTCTTTCTATAATTCACAGTTTGCCATACATTTCAACAGTGGTGGCCTGGACCTATGCTAATCATCACCTAATGTCAGACCTACGACCACGATTGAGCCCAGAATCAATGTTGTTACATGAGAAATTGGTTAAGTGAGTTTTGCCCCATTTTATGGACTTTTCTTGCTGCATTTGTTAAGTGAATCACTGCAGTTGTTAAATTAGCAACATGGCTGTTAAGTGTATATGACTTTCTCATTGACTTTGCTTATCAGAAGGTTATAAAAGGTGTCATAAATACAAATCAGCTCTCAAGTATCCAAATGTAAATCATGTGATCATTGGGATGCTGCAACAGTCATAAGTTACTTTTTCCAGTGCCATTGTAATTTCAAATGAACTCTTGTAAGTCGAGGACTACTCGTACTAATAGAATAATAAAATAAGGGTCAGGTCTGGGCAAGAACAAGCAAGCCCACTTTCACTCCTCCAGACTACAGGAGACTATCAAGGTCATTCTGTCTAGATTTGGCCTCAGGTAGTTGACTTCCCTCCAGGCCAGTACTAATAGACTCCAATTAAGGATCAGAGCACAGCTAAGTTTGAATCCACTGAAAACTGAAAAGAAATAAGAATCCACTTACATAAATCTTCAAAACATCTTTATCTCATCTAGCTTTTCCCAGCTTGCTGCTCCCTGGATTGGTTGGACAACAGTCTGATCCTCATAAATCATTGTATTGCCTGCAGATGACAAGAAATGTGGTCCACCCCATTTGAAGGACCCAGAATGGAGAAGTCTGATCTAGAGACTGGTGTACTTCCTTCAAATATAAGTTTAATTCGTCTTGGTGATGAGAACCTGACAAACTATTTCTTGATGATACTGGGTGCACACAATGTATTTGCAGGTCCAATCTTACAAATATAACCAGAATCATATTAAGGCAGCCTTATTGCATCTCATAATCATGTTAGTCTCCAACAAGGTATCTATCAAGCTCCACAAACTCATTTTTTCTCAATAAAATTCTCTGTATACATTTTCCACTCAAGCTACTGTTTTCCCATTGGAACCTAATCAGATGGTGCCGTGGTGGTGTCCTTGACTTCTGCAGACAATATAAATTACAAATATTAAAGATAAATATGTTTTTAGTTTGGCCCAACCAGCTCATGATCAAAAAGTAAGAAAAGCAAATACTGTAGATGTAGTTGAGGTGTCATTGGCATTCTAAGGAAATGTAAATATAACATGAATTATGAAGGAGAGCATGTGCAGCTATTTACTTTTGCTTATTCTGCAACATTTTATTTGTGGACTAAATCTACATCATTACTTGCTAGCAAAGGGCAAGGAAGGTCAGGAGGCAAAAACACCCCCCCCCAATAAAAATTTCTGTCTGAAGCAATGGGAATGTATGTTCCATATACATAATAATGTATGCCATATATCAGGGAGACAGACAAGACATCAGCATGCCTCTCTGTGTCTTCACTTTAATCCTTTAATTGGAAATACTGCATAAAGCAGAATGTTGGGCTCCTTTCTAATTCTTGGGTTTCTGTAGTGTATGTTATACATACTTTATAGAGATAGAGACCTAGACAAAGACAGAGAAAGAGATATAGATGTATAAGTTCTGTGTTTTATGACTATGAAAAGTACTCTTCAAGCTGAGTTCAACTCCCGGTAACCATATGGGAAAGTCCGTATTAGCTTGTCGGTAAGAATAGTGGTATTACCTGCTTCTAGGATATTGTCAGACCTGGCCCACCTTGGTCCCTTAGGAGAGAAATACCGTATTTTTCAGAGTATAAGACACACCTTTTTCCCTCAAAAAAGAGGCTGAAAATCTAGGTGCATCTTATACACTGAATACAGCATTTTTTGCCTCCCGAAGCCCTGCCCCCTTCAGCAAAATGGTCATGAATAGCCTTATGGAGGCTTTCAGAGAGCTCCTAGGGGCTGGGAAGGGCAGAAATGAGCAAAAAACAGGCCGTTTTTGCTCACTTTTGTCCCCCCCCCAGCCCCCAGGAGCACTCTCTAAGCCTCCTAAAGGTTATTCATGCAATTGTTTTGACAAAAAATGATCCCGTTTTCATGAAAAACGGGCTGTTTTTTATCATTTTTGGTCGCCGTCCCCCCTGGAGCATTCTACAAGCCTCCTAAAGGCTATTCATGCCTTCTTTTTTTTTTTTTTTTGAAAAAAAATGGGCCCGTTTTTACAAAAAACAGGGCATTTTTAAGAGGTTTGCAGTGCAAAAACCTTTTTTTTAAATTTGCCTCTTCAAATCTTGGCGCATCTTATACTCCGATGTGTCTTATACTCCGAAAAATATGGTACTCTCGACTGGATTCATAGTGAAAAGGTTACTTTTACCAAGTGTTTCTTTTACCGTACCAAAACTATATCTAAAAGTTTACGTGCAAAGATTCCCTAGTTAACTTTCCCTGCTCCATTCCATCCCCCTGTAATCTCCCCATTGTCCAGTCATGTTCAAAGAAGATGTTTTGGTAACTGTCCCAGCAACAATTGGATAGATGGATAGGCATTACATTACATTCCCAAGTCTGCTTTGGGATGTGTTGTGGCCCATTAGCAGCCAACAGAGCTGGCAGCAGATTCAGACAGTGAGGAAGTTGGGGAGGAACATGGTCCTGGAGTCTGGAGAAGGCTCTGATGAGGTGTCGGAGGCAGAGAGGGAGCCAGAGTTCTATGCCAGTTATCAGCTGCCTTCAGAGGCAGACATCAGAGAGGCAGACAAACAGCTGGAGCCTGTTCCCAGTGTGTGCATGCACAGAGTTGCAAGACAAAGGGGACAGCTAAAGAACAGGCATCGACTTGGGAATAAGCCATAGGTCGCCAATGAATAGCCCCTCCCAGAGGAAATAAAAGAGGAGCGAAAGGGGAGTGGAGTTTGCAGGAGACAATTAGTTGACTTAATTGGTTCGTGACTTACCAAGTTTTGCAGATATCAGCCTAGCAGCTCTCCAAGCCAGATAAGGTCTGTGATTGTAAATCCTCCTTTGAAAGTCTTTGCTGGATGTGAATGATCAGAATTCACAGTAAATTAATAAAAGGGGTTTTATTAGGACAAGGAGTTCGCTTCATGCTCTTGGGAAGCCTCAGTTAGAACAGGATGTCTCAGATCTCAATAATATTGCTTTTGGTTTCCCCCATCTTCACACAGTTCTCTTTCTCTCTCTTCCCATGACTTATGGCAAACTGGCATCTAGCGAAGCATAGCGAGCAAAGAATGGCAGTTCTGACAGATACTTTTTCAATTGCCTGATGAGAGTTCCTGGTAATCTCCCATCGAAATACAAATTCAGTCTAACCCATACCTGGCCTCACAATCAACCAAGTCTGGTCAGTTGTGATATATTTCATGCATAAACATATTACACACCTCTACACACTACGTATGCATGTGGTGGAGGAGGGGAGAGAGGTGTCTTAGTGAGCTTTTTAATGTCTAAAGTAGGCTGCCCGGGAGATTGTGATACTGCCTCCCCTGACAAAAGCTCTGCAGAAGCTCAGCAGAAAATCAGGAGGAATATTCAGAAGATTTCACCACATCACACTCCAGGCAAACACACATGATTCCCAGCTCAGGGAGTCTCATTCTCAGGTCATAGAAAATAGACTTTTCAAGTTTATAATAAGTACAATAATTGAAATTGCATTTATAAATTCATACAAAGGCATGCCTAGGATTAGAAAACAAAGAGATATTTATTCTGCTGGGGATGTGAATCATGGAGCCTTCAAGGCAGGTTATAGTCATGAATGGAACCAGAATTATTTGCTAAGTTGTGTAAAACAACAAGCAAAGCTTCTGACAAATGTGTTTGCATTTGATGAAGTGGATGCTGTCACGGAAACCTAGGCCAGAATAAATGTGTTTATCTCCAAAATGCTACAAGACACTGTTGATTTTGGAACAGCTAACCTGGAAACATTCCAAATTATGTTTTTTTCCCCCTTAAAGTGTCAACATTTGCTGTCTATCATTTTTGACAATTACAGTGCTCAGTACAACTGGTGTCATCAGGTTCCTTCCTTCATACAAATCATAATCCTCGGGGTGTGTTAAAGCCTCAATTTGGCTGCCTTTAGCATCGAGGGCCAAAGGGGGTGGGGGATTGCTCTGGATGCAGGACAAAATCAGGTCTTTGGGCATCCTCCTGCTGCATTGTTGTCTGCAATTATGAAGGCAAATCCATCTGCATTCTGTGGAACATCAACAGATCTCTTCAGCCTTTGCCACTTGATGCAAAGTGTTTGGAAACTGGACTCGGGGAGTGAAATAAAACAGGCAGAACAAATGAAAAACCAGAAGAGTTTCCTAAACGGAATAGCAGTGCAGGCTTCAGCAAAAAAAATACAGTGTATACGGATATTATACATATGTCAGACCTTTTCTTTCTACAAATAAAATAATCTTGATCAAATATTAATCTCACTTGGCTGTACCCAGTTACTAGGGTGATGCCTAACTCTGTAAATGATCAGAGCTACAATCTTGTTAAGGTGCTGTGGAAAAATCAATATATATTTTGCACAACCTTGATTTGCTCAGTTCCCTTGCTACCTCTATGCCAGCTTGGTCAGGGATGGGGGCCAACTCCAATTTTTTTCTATGTAAATAAAAAATACATTAAGGCTCAAACTGAAGTCCACATCCTAATCTAACTGCATTGGCTTCAACAAATATCAGGACAATATTGGCAAATAGTTACAGGAGAAGAAGCTCAGGTTTTTCCCCTCATTGAAACCAAAGGCCTCTGTATTTCTAAGGCCTACCTAAGACTTTTCACTCATTTCCCTCCATAAAAGGGCATTATCCTGTATGAAAGGAAACTCTTTGCTTGGGTACAATGAACTTAATCCAAAATTGTTCTCTACCATCAAATTATTCCTTTCCCATTTCCACAAGAAAATTCTATTTCAAACTGAATTAGGCATTGCTTCTAGGTTAATTCGGTGGACTATATTTATGTTGTGTGGTTTCTTATAGCCTTTCTCAAGTGACTGTGAATTTTTCACAGACCTCAGTGTTTTATGCTTAAGCTCAGGCTTCTTATCCAACCCACCTCAGAAGAGAAATCCCAATACTGATTTTTATCCTTAAAAATGTATGGGTTTAAATAACTATCAAAAGGCAGAAAAACACATAAGCGACTTAATAAGAATTCTACTCTATCACTTTTGGGATTGGGGGTGGGATTATGAGAACAGAAAGAAGTCTCTTGCAGCTCCCAGCGAGATCTTTATGTGTGCCAGCTTCTCAAAAGAAAGAAAATACTGAAATTGATTGATTACTTGCCATCAAGTCATTTTTTTCACTGCTAATACCATATAGATAGATTTTCTCCCTGCTGAACTAGTTCTAATCTTCAGATCTTGCAACAATGCACCCATTCCCTCTGTAACTGAGTCCATCCACCCAGGGGTGGGCTGCTACAGGTTTGCCTGGGTTCGGGAGAACCCATAGCTAACGTTATGGCTGGTTCAGAGAACCTCCAAATTCCACCCTGGCTGACCCTGCCCACCACACCCTTCCCTGCCAACCCATCATGCCCCTCCCAGGAGTCTCCATGCATCCCATTTTGGATGTGAGGTAAGTGCAGGGCCCGCACAGAGGGTCAGGGAGGGGGGGAAATGGGGCTCCCGGAACGCCTCTGGAGCCTGGGGAAGGTGAAAATGTCATTCCCCCACCACTGTGGTGCAGGAGGCTGATGAGGCCACACCCACCCAGTAACCGAGCAGAGAACTTGTTACTGAAATTTTTGAAGCCCACAGCTGCATCCACCTTGCTGGTCTTCTCCTGCAATATTCCCAGCATTAAGGGGAATTTCTCCTGGGAGTTATGTCTTTGTATAATGCATCTGAAGTAGGATAATTTGAGCCTGAACATTTCTGTCGAAAGAAAGAACTCTGAGTTGATTTATTTGCTGATCCATTTGTTTGTTTTCTTGGTGGACCGTAGAATTCTCTGGAGCCTTCTCTTATACCACAGTTGAAAAATACCAATACCATTCCTGTTCTGCTTCTTCAAAGTCCAACTTCTGCTTCCATAAAGTGTCACACACTGTTCTGATCTTTGTAGGCACAGAAACATAATGGCATTTGAATATTTTTCCCGAGACCTTCGTGGTTGCTCTACTATATGCTAGTTTGCAGCATATTTCTTGACTAGATGAGTCCTCTTTCATTGATCCTAAAAGGCAAAGCTATTTACCAATTTGATATTTTTATTGCCAATTCCAAAGGTGGTTGTTACACATGTTGTCACTAGTTTAGTCTTTTTATATTTAATTATAAATATATTATAAATGTATTCATTATAAATTTATATACCATATTTTTCATAGTATAAGACACATCATTTCCCCCCTAAAAGAGGGTGAAAATTTGGGTGCATCTTATACACCAAATGTAGCCCCACCCACCAGCCCCCACCCTTTGGCCTCTGCCTCCCAGCAATTTACCTCCTTGCAGCAAACGCGGAGGCAGCAATAGGGTATAGCAATCCCTGCAGCCTGAAACAGCTGATGATCGGGAGGCCCCTACTGAAAGTGAAACAGGCTGTTTGCTACACAGAGGCAAATTGCTGGAAGGCAGAGGCAGATTTTTTTTTCTTGTGCTAATCAGGCTGTTTGCTGCAAGGAGGTAAGTCAATAACTATAAATGCCTATAGAATGTTCAAATTATTAAACTTATTTTTTAAAGACTGCTTTATTATTGCTCTAGGCAGCTTAATAAAATGATGAAGCTTTTAAAAATAAATACTTGATCTGAAGAGGCCCAGTGCTATTGTATCTTCTTGTAAATAGCAGAAAATAAAGTATAATTCCAGAAAGCCACATCAATTTTAACAGCATCTGTACAAGTATAGTCTGAAATGTAACACCACAAACATTGTATGTGATCTATATTGTTTGCTGTTTGCAGCAAGGAGAAAAATTGTTGGGAGGCAGAGGCAGATTTTTTCCCCTTGCTTTCCTCCCCAAAACTAGGTGCTTTGAGGCATCTTATACTCCGAAAAATACAGTAAGTATAATTAATGTTAGTCCCATTTAGTCATTTTGTTCCATATTTTTATTACTAGAACTTGCATATTCTTTGCATTTTCAACTCTCAAGGATGAATAGTGAAGGAAATTTCTTCCTTCAGTTTTAAAGCCACGTTTATCCTCCAATACAGCTTCCCTTGATATACATTCTGCATATTGGTTGAATAAATAAGGAGAACATACACAGTCTTGTCATATTCTTTTGCCAAGTCTGTTTCCTCATGTTTTGTCCACCCTGTGGCTGCCTGGCCTGTATATAAATCTGCCATGAGGACAATGGGATGTTCCGAGATACTCATTTTTCTCAGCACTTTCCACAGCTTGACATGATTGCCCAATCAAAGGCCTTTTTATAATCAATGAAATTCATGCTGACTACTTTTTTGATACTCTTTGATTTCTCAATTATCCAGCATGAATCGGCAAGACTGTCTTGTGTTCTTTGGCTTTTTCTAAATTTCAGAAGCCAGCTTGAACATCTGGCATCTCTTTTTCCAAGTAGGGCTCTAATCTGCATTGGATGGTCGTAAGTATTATTTTCCTAGCATGTAAAATCAAGGATATTGTACCCTGGTTTGCACATTCTATGTACCAGGAGTGGGTTCTGGGTTCTGTTACTGCCAGTTTGCTCAGGGATGCGCTTCGTGCATGCGCACATGCGCAGTAGTAAAAAAATTGCTTCTGCACGTGCGCAGAATCAAAAAACAATGGCGGCACCTACACCGTCACCGATAAAACCAGTTTGGGGGTGTTGCTGGCCAAGTTACTACCTACTTGGCTGAACCGGTCCAAACCGGTAGGAACCCACCTCTGCTATCTACAGAAATACACCAAAAAATAAAATGCTAAAATCTTCCTAGATTCCTCTCCAGTTCAAAAACAAGAAATTGATGCCGACTATAATGTTAGCTTTGAGTCAATTTACTTTATGGGGAAATCTGCAAAGGAACATGCTTACATAGTGACATTGCTTCCCATTTAAAACTTGTACTGCAGTAATTTAGGAGGGGATTAAATTACAGGGCAATATAAAGTCAGGCTGCCAAGTCTAGTAGAGAGATCATTACACAACACTGAGACCACATTGATATCCACATAACCAATAAACAATGTACAGCCAACAATACTTTTTGTCCTACAGAATTAATTGCGTCAAATTCAAGGACTTGGACTGGCCACTTCTGGTCTGTTTTCAGCTCGGTGGATTATTCTACTGATTCCCCCCACCCCACCCCACCTTCTTACAATGGTTCAGTCACTCCCATGGTGTTTTGTTTAGCTGCATCCTTCTTGCTACTAGAACTGTAACAGTAACCTGCTTCACTGCTTCCATTTGCAGCAAATCCTATGTACATTTCAAAGCTTTTCTAAATATGCACATTTTTTTAAAAAAAAATTCTGACTTCTTTTTCCTCAATACTGTTTGACAACCTTAGTCTTTTGTCTTCTTGTTCATTGTTTTGCCTATGTAGCTTTTAACCAGCCTCCTAGGTGTATTGGTTGAGCACTCTCATAATAATAAGCATCCTCACACATAGAGATAAACCACATTTACACACCATTCAAAAGAGACAATAAAAAAGCTAAGAAGGAAACAAAAAGGCCAGAAAACATCCTCTTCAATGATCCAGATAAGCAGGAATTAATACTAGACAAAAATTCAAGCCAAAAACAATACCCTAAGCAAGGAAGTACCAAGGGATAAACTGCATCCCAACCAAAGCTGGCAGAGCAAGCTATTATATATAAACAGGAATCAAACCCTACATTCATTAGACTAATGATGTTAAATAGCTGAATAATGAAATATCTGCAAACAAACATCCAAACTCAGAGGGTATCACAGTTCAAACATGAACTACATATACTGTTTTCTTCTTTTGATACACCCATAATCTCCTATCACCGCGACTAGTGATTTGTATTGGACTACTACATCTGGCTACAAAACTCCAACCCCTAGATGGCAGCAACGAGATATAGAAAACTCTTTGTTACTAACATGTGGACATCCACAGCCCTATATTAACAACCTTATTTGCTTAACCTTATGAAATCTTGTTTTGGTTGCAAAAAAACCAGCAAATTTTAGTGTAGCTCTATTCTTCTGCAGATAATCTGGCATTTAAATCTAGAGGTGGCACAATTACAAGTTATCATCCACTAATTATTTCCATATTAATTTTAAGGTGTAAGTGCAAAAAAAGTAGGAAATTAGCATTTTTAAGCCCTAGTACATCTTCCATACCAACAGCCCAAGTGTGATTTGTGCCCTCTAGATGTCTTTTGTCTACCCGGTTCTTGTAGAAAATATATTCTTTGCAGAATCAGGCCTTTGAGTTAATGCTTCTGGCCACCTGCCCACAACTGTTTAGGTTTCCTGCTCCAAGGTTTAAAAGTAGTCCTATTCAGAGATAGCAAAGTGTTGCTAAAGGTGTGACTAAGATTAAGATTAAGATCTTACTACAGAAGGAATTGTCTTCAGGGAACTTGTTAGGGAATCTCTGGAGTTAAAGTTACCCTACTTTGTTTGGTATCTACTTGTCTACATCTACATGGGAAATGCCATGTCTACATGGCAAGTTCTTTTTCTCCCCTGCCAGTTAATATGTCAGTGTTAACTGAGCTAACACTGAGATAATAACTGCCAAGGGAGAAATAGTAGGAGGTTGCCATCTATCTTTTACTGAAAAAGGAGGACTGCCTCTGAGCTAGCCTTCCTCCCTTCCACATTGCAATCTAATCAGTCAAGGTTGGCCCCTCCAACTTACTTACTGTTCTGTGCCAGCTCAATGTTTGGTTAAATATCTATTATCCAGGATTCAATTCTGGCCAAAAGAAAGGATATGTTACATACCACAGAAACCTAGCTCAGAAAAGTGTTATCTCCTCAATCTAATATCTGTGTAGATATGTGTAGAAGAGTAAAGTTGGAAATAGGGATGTAGAATGGAAATAGTATGTAAAAACCAGTCTATATGCTGGTAGATGCTCTTTTTGTCAGTAGATCAATTTGAAGTGTATGTTCTATGTTTGGGTAGGCAAAAAAGTATAGGAATGCTTCCTCCCTCCCTCCCTCTCCCATTCCCTCCCTCCCCCTTCCTTTCTGTTCCCCTGCCTTCCTCCCTCCCTAACTCTACCATTGCACTCCCTTCTCCTCCCTTTCTCCCTCCTTTCTCCCTCCCTCCCTCTCCCATTCCCCCTTCTCCCTCCCTCCCCCTCCCTCCCCCATTACTCTTCCTTCCCTCCCTCTCCATTCCCTTTCTCCATCCATCCCTCCCTCTGCCCTTCCCCTTCCTTCCTTCTCTGTTCCATATGCTAATAGTTCTAAGGAATGCAAACTAATTTTGGTCATGACATTTGATTATCTTAGATTTCTTGTTCAGTGGGATTTCATATTGAATCTGCCCAGTCCAGAGTAACTTTGGATATCATGCCCCATTAGAACCATGGATCCATTCCAACTATACTGGCCCTGTGCAAGCTGAATTCTGTTTGTATGAAGTTAATCATACAAACATGGGGAAACAATTTGTAATTTTTGCCATGGTCAGATTTCCTCATCAATTTTAATATGGTAACCAATATAAAGCTTTGCCAAATAAAGATTGGTTAAAATGGTCTGACCTGCATGCCTAAAGACCCTTCATTGTATCTTGAGTATTCTTGAAAAGTTTCCCACTTTGTACCACAATGACATTTTTGAAATCCTCCTTAGAATGTAGAAAGAGACCAGGTGGCTGATTCTAAAACAGCTGATTGGGAAAGTGGAAGCCTTCTGCTATAAATGCATATGGATGATACTGATTATTATCTGAGCAAATTTCAACTGAGTTTTCAGTCATGATGCAATGCTGAAGCTGTTGAAGTCATCTTGGGGAATGACATGAAATGAAAATGGGAGGAGGATGACCTTTCTAGTTCTCCTGAACATTTTGGCAGCTTCCAGTACAATCAATTGGTTTCCTGTGAAACAGATATAGGAGATTAGGTTTAAGTTACCATATATACTCCAGAATAAGCCCATCCACAGAGACGCTGACCCTCAACATTTCAACCAAAATACCATGAAGAAATGTACCTTTTTTTCCTGCTAACCACTTGACAGCTGTATACATATTTAGCCAAGATGGACTTTTTAAAAAAAACTAAGTTGTAGTCCATAGTTGAACCCAATTTTGGGGATATATTTCAGAATGAAACATTTTTGACTTATCCACAAATATATTCTGTAAACGCAGATAAAGCTGCAGTTAGTAACTAACAAAGTAGACTCAGGGCTTGAATTTCAACCTGTTTTGGATGGGGTTGTGCTTCCTCTAAAAAAAATAGTTCTGCACTTTGAGAGTATTTCTTGAGTTTCACATCTGTGGTAAAGAATGTATTTGTACAAATAGTATTAACTTGCCAGTTGCAACCAATCCTGAGCTGATTAAAACTGGCAACGTAGTTTTCATGGTGATGTGTTCAGTGTGGAATTATCCTTCAAAACTACCAGGATGTTATAATTGAGTGAAGAACACAACAGGAAGACTGTTAACAGAAGTGAAAGCTTTGTAGTTATTACCAATTGTTTACTAGTATTGATATTAGCCATTAAACTCTAAACAATTTAGGATCTTATTATTTGAAAGCAAATCCCTTTTGGTATGGACATATCCAGCCACTAAGGTTAGGATAGGTCCTCCAGCAAAGTCCTCTGCTATTGACAGATTTATTTATCTGACTTGCAAATCAGGCCCTTCTCCTGCATGGCTCCCAATCTATGGAATATAGTCCCTGAGAAATTGCTCTCATACACTCTCTTTTTCTTTGTTTAGAAAATTCATAAAGATCCATTTCTTTCATTCTGCTTTTAACAGTTGATTGATGTTAGTCTTTGTTTTTAAAGCATTTTTCATTTCGGATGCCTTAGCTATATGGAATGGGATGGGATGGGATGGATGGATGAAATTGTCCAGCATACTTGTCAGATTGGGGAAGATTATATTTATGTGCTGATTGATTAACAAGAGAATGATATGAAATAAAGATAATTACCACCCTTGTTTTCATCTTTTGGAGGTGCTATTTTTTAAAAAAAGAATAATGTATTGTTTTGTATTTCTATACCAGCATACTATACTAAGTAAGGTATAATTGTTTCATATTAAACAGATGCCAGAATATATTTTTATATGAACTGCCCTTGTCAGACAAACATATCTTTCTACAATTTCACATCTCCACCCCCACCATGCTTAGCTTTTAAATTAGCAGAGAACCAATTAAGGCAAAATAAATGAACAAATTCTCCATGTACTCTAAAAGTACAAAGATGATACATATTCAATCACAGGATGAAGCTGTCAAAAATATAATAATTGGGAAAGCACTGTGTAATTATCTTTCCTGGGAGCTGTATTTGCTCATGGGTTCAGAGAACAGAAAATGTGATTGATCTAGGAATGGAGGGATCTGTTGCTTTCTGTCCCACATTCATTCAAATGTCTTCAGTCTCAAAATATTTTATGGGACATCTTTTTTTTAGCAAGTTCCTAAGCAGACAATATAATTGGGTATTGCCCCCTGGTCATAACCCAAATTCAATAAGAACCAGAGGACCTCTACCTGTCACAGAGCCAATAAAGATAAGAAGGCTGTTATGAAAAAAAGAGCAAGCAACCCTAATTTGGCGGCATCCATATTGTTGAATACATAGAGATCAAACTAAGGCTTTGAAGTTCTGAGAATTCAGAGCTCTCTGCTGGAAAGAGAAACTCTCTCAGTTTCATTTTCTTCTCTATTTGATTTGTTTAGAATCTCATGTATCTTCCACCATGTTTATGAAAAATACAGGCAGTGTTCATCAATTCCCGTTTTAAAATTCATAACCTTTTTTCAACCCCTTAGTGAAGGTAGGAAACCCACTCGAATGTAATTGCCCTCATGCTCTGAGGCCTTTTGAATTTGCTCCCGTCTATGGATTGGCTCTTGGGGTATTTCTGGCAGATCTGCTCCAACAAAAATGATAGATGAATAACTAAATTCTCTTGGGATATGCCCAACAGGGAACTTTAAGTGTATATTGAACATAAAATACTCTAATTAAGTTAAAACCTTCAGCACCCATTTTATACCACCAACCTGCCTGTGGAAGCAATCCTTATGTCATCCCAAAGCTCAGATTCAAACTCCTCAAGTTTTCTGCAGTTTCCAGTCACACTTGAGTCACTGACTTTGCAAATGTACATGTGCTCTTTGCGTCCAGAGTTAGTAGTAAACAGAAGCAGAACTAAGGAATCGCTAAGCTCTCTGGTCTTTCTGGAACAGGCAGGCATTAAAACAACAGTTCTTACATGGAGAGTCAGCTCACCATGCAGTTTCTAACACTGATCTTGCCAAACATAAGGATGTTTGTTCTGCCAGGTGCTTAGATAGCAGTAACTACATCATTAGATCATTTGTTTGAGGTCAGGACATTTTTTATGCTTTTATCGGAAAGATACTAAATATTTTCTGCAACCATTTTGTTGTTGTTAGTTGTGAAGTTGTGTCCAGCCGATCGTGACCCCAAGGACAATGTTCTTCCAGGCCTTCCTGTCCTCTACCATCCTCTGGAGTCCATTTAAGCTCACGCTTATTGCTTCAGTGACTCCATCCAGCCACCTCATTCTCTGTCGTCCCCTTCTTCTTTTGCCTTCTTTTGTCTTCTTTTGCCTTCAAACTTTCTCAGCATTAGGCTCTTCTCCAGTGAGCCCTTCTTTCTCATTAGGTGGCCAAAGTATTTGAGTTTCATCTTCAGGATCTGGCCTTCTAAAGAGCAGTCATGGTTGATCTCCCTTAGGGTTGACTGGTTTGATCACCTTGCAGTCCAAGGGACTTGCAGCAGTCTTCTCCAGCACCATAGTTCAAAGGCCTCAATTCTTTGGTGTTCAGCCTTTCTTATGGTCCAACTTTCATAGCCAAACATTACAACCATTTAGGAATCAGCATCTCTTCACTCATTCCATTTCTTCTTCTGCAGACCTCCCAATCATGGATGGGTTTTCTCATATTGACCAGGTAAAGATCAGTAACTTTGCTTGCAATTGAAAACCTAGAAGAGGGAATATGCCCAAACAGCCTGATCCAGGAGTATCTTAAATAATGGTGGAACACTGACAATACAAAGGAAAATAAAGTAGAAATTGATTAAATTAGGTTCTTTGTCTTGTTCCCCTAGAAGCAGGGGCAAGGAGCAAAGTGCAACATTACAAAAGGTTCATTGTGATGTTGGGGATAAGCACAAGAGACAAAAGAAAGCAAAGGATACAGATAGATAAGAAAAGTGGAACCTTAGGAAATATATTGCTGTATCTGCATTGATTTCACCAAGTTTGATAATGAAATGTCTATAAGACAATAACTAAGCTCAGAAAGCACCAAGGATCCCTCATTGCTATATTTTCGCTGCTATTTTTGCTGGATATTTCTTCTATTTCCTCCTGACCACCTTCTTGAGAACTTTTTTTTTTTAAAGAAAATATAAGAAGAAAGAAGGCAGAAAACTGGTGCATTATCTAGCTTGGTAATTTTCTGGGTTCTACTGAAATTATTTTTTTTAATTAAATTGTAAACATCCCCCCAGGATTTTATCTCAACACAGGTGTGTATTGGGGGTCACTCAAGAAGATGTTTGACTTAATCCCCTCCCTGGATCATGTCCTCAAGATTTGGGCTGCCACCCTAAATTTTACAGAATTAAGAATGTAAATCATAAAGAATTCAACAAATTTACTTGAAAGGCAGAGATATTAAAAAATCTGCTCTGTTGGGTTGAAATTCAATATTATGTCAGTAGGTTGCCCCTAAGCCAGGACTTTCTGATCCTCTGCACTTTGCATTTTTAACTCCACCTGTCCTTCTTTCCCCATCATTTAAACATGTCTAAATAGAGCTTGATTAGAAGCTTTCCAAAGGAGGCTACAGAGAAGAAACCAGTTCCTCCCAGATCCACTTCAGTAGAAAAAAAAATTACCTCCCTAAATTGATAAGGTGATAGAAGCTGAAAGAGATCAAGATAGAGGAGAATATATTATCAATGAAGGAGCTCAGGGTTGAAATGAAGGGGTCCTTAGTGCTCTCTGGACTTCGTTGTTTACTTGCAGACATTTCATTAATCAAACAAGGAAACATCATCAGTGCTAGTGGTGAGGGTGACAATGCACTGATGATGTTACTTAGAAATATCTGCAAGAAAAGAATTGAGCTCAAAAGTACTAAGGACATATTATTAACTTCCCTTCCCAATATGAAATGACATTTGTCTTGGGACTCAAGAATCAAACATGATTTTCATACCATGCAATGTGTAAAGCAACCAGTTTCAAATATACCACAAATGTCTGCTTAGAGTGAGGGCTGATGGTGGTAGAGTCAGGAACTGATCATAGCCTTGGGATCAGCAGAAGACCCACTGCTTAACAATATATATAGCTTCTACTGTAGCTAGTTATCTGAAGAAGCTTCAATATGTCTTAATATTAGCCTCATTTTACAGAAATAGGTAGTCTTCAATTTACAACCACAATTGAGTCCAAAATTTATATTGCTAAATCAGGCATTTGTTAAGCAAGTCTTGCCCCATTTTGTGACCTCTCTTGCCACAGTTGCTAAGTGAATCACTGCAATTGATAAGTTAGTAACACAGTTGTTAAGTAAATCTGGCTTCCTCATTGACTTTGCTTGTCAGAAAGTCACAAAAGGGGATCCCATGACCTTGGGACACAGCAACGGTCGTAAGTATCCATCAACTGCCAAGCATCTGAATTTGGATGTTGTAAGTCAAGGTCTATCTGTACGTCCTTCACCAAATCTAAGGGGAAGGGGGACATCATCTTTAAGAGACCTCAGAATTAGGGTACTCCCATTGGCCTGAGCTCACAGATCTCAACTCCTTTTACAGGAAAGAGCTTCTACAAGCTTAGCTGTGCCTGGAACAAAGAAAGAGGCCTTGAGATGAAAAGTAAGAATTAAAACTAGTGCCAGGATGAAGATTAGGTTGAGGATGAATTACATTGTCTAGAACTGTGTATGCAAGTAACATGATTCAGACTCAGTCCAGCATATTTTGATGTTTGCCAGACACAGTTGTCTGTGCCAAAAAAAAAAGTCTTGGATACATTATTGATGGTATCTCCTTTTATTTTGCTTTACTTTCTGTTTGAAGAACCTCTTTGATTATGTTACTAAAGAAGATTTCACATTAAAAAATGTGCAATTAGAAGTAATTTCTGTTTTATCTCAGCATGACTAGTTTATCATAATGTTTGTAATTTGCTAAGCAATGTCTCTTCTGTGTACTCCGGGGCTAGTTGAAACTCTTCAAAATATTTTAGAGATTTTGTGAACTGGCACCGCTGTGTTGGCAATAAACAAATCTGCTTACAAGGTGATCCAGCGTAATGGAATGCCTACTGTTTTTTAAAAAAATCAGGGTAATTTATGTCCAATGTTTGAAATGCTAAATTATCCTGATAAAAACAAAATAAAAAAGAGCTATATCAGTCTTTTGGCAGCTCAAAATCAGGAGTCTAGTTCCACTTTTCAGACTAAGACAATTTATTAAAAGGCAATAAGTGTAAATATGACTTGGTTATAGAGAAGTAGATAATATAACGAAAAACACAGTGAAATAAGACAAATGGATTTTTTTCCTCCTATAGCACTGTATATATAATATTAAAATCTTGAAACCAAAAGATTATTCAGCTTCCTCTTTCAATGGCAGCCTGCTGCACTATCCAGAAGTCCAGGGAGTTTTTAAAACAATTCTCTATAGCAGCCAGGAACTACTTACCAGGAAAAAAAAGACTTTGCATGGAAACCAGTATCTCTTCTCAGCTGAGAACTTTATGGATGAAACTCAGGGGTGAAGTACTACTGGTTCAGACCGGTTCTCCCAAACCGGTAATTTTAAAAAATGCTACCGGTTCAGGTGAACTGGTATTTCCAACGATCAGCTGTGACACGCAATTTATATTAGCTAGAATCATCAGATTTCCTGCTTTCTAGCTAATCTAAATCACTTGGCACAACGGATTCCACCCCCTTGTGTTCTACTTACCTTTGCAGGTGCACTCGATAGCAGACTTGCCCACCCACCCAGATGTCATCACATCCCATTTTGATGCTCTGCGCAGTAGGTCCTGTGCATGCACAGAAGGTCCTGCGCATGTACTGAAGTGGTCTTGCATGCATGCACATGCTCACATTTGTGAATCAGTAGCAAAAGTAAGTTGATTTCACCCCTGATGAAACTACAATAATATAAGGAAGTGTGACAGATATTTCATGAGTAAACAGGAACACCTTTGCACAGGAACTTGACTTAGCCTTGACAATGAGCTTTATGCACTGAATCTCGAGTGACATGCAAAGCACTTCATCTTCTCTCCATCATGAGTGCTGCACATTAGCACAAGTCTTCTAGCTTTTAGGAAAGCCAGAAGAGGTTGAAGAACCAGAGCAAAATCAAGCAAAGTAATGTCTTCACCCTTAAAAAATGTGGGGCATACATTGCATCCCTACACAGTTTTGCAGCTGTTAGAAAATCCAATATACTGGGGGTGGGTGGGTTATATTAGTCCATTTTCCAAGAAACCTACAAAAAATAAAAATGAACAATACACCATACATAAAGGAAGGGAACCAACACAATAACTAAAAATATAGAAAAAGACCAAAAAAAACCCTGTCCTTACAAATATATTACATGCTCACTTGATTTTATAAATCTTTGAAAGGGGAAACTAAACTTTCAATATTCACCAAGCCTGTCCAAGAATTTTCTTCCCAGAGGAAGAAATAATGCAACATTTTCTGATTGACAGAGTATATACTTTTCTCCAAAATTGCTAGATCACACAGCTCTAAAAGCCAATCCACAACATATTAGTGGTGATGTCCTGATTTTTGGCATCTACTTTCCACTCACAGTCAATACTCAAAGATGGTGAGGTCACCATTTAAAACCCACATAGAAAGGAAACGACTTCATTTTTTCAAAACCCATGAAGAAATCAGGGGATTTCCACTCCCTTTATAAGCATTCTGCTCCCTCAAGTATTTAAATTCTGATTTGAGACAGCATAGAATCCGTTGATGTAATATGATGCAAACATTTTCCCACTAAGGTTCCCTGTCACTCTTGATTACACTTCCAAGCACTATCCTATCACTCCATACTCTTAGGATTTCAGACACTTTTGCTGACCTTAAACCAATTAATTTTTATTTTGCCCCCTTGAGTGAACCTGTAGTCACAGCATGAACAATTATTTAGCAACAGGGAACTTGGCACACCTTTTTAAAAGCTTGTTGGCTAAAATTCCACTTAAGAACTAAAATACGGCAATCTTATTGAAGAGGACAGTCTCGGCTGCCTTTCATCTTCAGAGAGCAAGGATGGCGAGACTTCAGAGAGGATGGTTAAAGTCTGTGGAACAATTAAGGAACATATTAAGCCAATTATCTCCTGCTCTTCTGTGTTATTCAGGTGAGTTTTGTTGGCTGAGCTAGGCTTTTGTTGTCTTCGGACAGACAAATATACTGGATCAGTGAATGCTGCTGCCTAAAGCAGTGAGTTAACTATAACCTCTTGTGGAGGAGGGAGGGTGTCAGTTTTCTTATTATTGTAAAAGATATGATTGGCTTCCTTAAAGTCCATGTTGGAGCCTATTAGAGAAGATTGTCAATCTATACCAAACCCTTAGGTGTGCAAACAGATGTGTTTAGTTACACTAGTCCATGAAATGGAGTCATTTTCTTATTTAGAGCACCTGTGAATGAGGAAACAAAGACATGACTTCCAATTGTATTCCAGCTGTATTTGCCATTCTGTATTGATATTCCAAAGGAACTATAGGTATCATATATGTGTATGTACAAAGCTTAAAGAGATCATTGTGGATGGATTTATTTCATTTATAATATATATTAGCTCCTTCCATACAGAACAATAGGGCTATCCTTCTCTCAGGATTGCATTTTATGAGGCACAATACAAAAGAAATGAGGAGTGGAAAAAAGGTGGAGAGAAGCAAACATGCCTCCAATTTCTTAAAATAATGGACACAGAAGGTCATGCAAGGAAACTGGAATCTTTTCATTTATTTCTAGGTATAAGATGAACACATTATTTAGTAAATAGCTTAATATGCTAATGTTGAATCCATTAATTAATCAATTTTGGTTTTCCCCCAACACATAACTCTAATTTTCATTTCTTTTTTTAGCAATCGTCATTCATTCCTCTGCCTTCATATTCACCAGCACAATCAGAAAAAGGATGAGTTTAACTATGATTACATACAATATCCCTTTCTCTATGCTTCACTCCATCTAGCGGAAATGAACTAGGGCTTACAAAAGCTTGTGCAATGGGGTGATTTTTCATGGGTAACAAACTCCTAAGTAGGGTCTCTTATATATCTTTAAAAGTAACAGGGCAATTTTAAGTGTGACAGGGATTTTTTCCTATTTCCAAAGCTAGAAAGTGTGCAGATATGTCTTTACTAGGTTTTCTAGCTAGGTGAGATGAATACAGTGGGACCTCGGGTCACAACTACAATTCGTTCCACAACCTTGGTTGCAACCCGATTTGGTCATGACACAAATCTAATTTTCCCATTGGATTATATGTAAATATGATCGATCCGTTCCAGACCTCTACGAACTATATATAATTTTTTTAAAAAAATATTTATGCCATAGAATTGTAAAATGTAAAATCCTTTAATAACACTGATAGCTCCTCCTGCCTTTCTCTTAGCTGTCTTAGGGGCCCGGCTCTCCCATAACCTAGGTGGGAGAGCAAGAGGGCTTGGACTGGGCTAGCTGGCTTCTGCAGTGCTCCTCCTGCCTTCCTCTCTGCAAGGAAGCCCCAGCAAGAGGAAGCGGCCCAAAACACGCCCTTCTTCCATGCTCCAAAGCCAAGTTCCAGGGCTTTTCTGTCACTGGCCTGCTGAGCAGAGAGCTGCTGCTCTGCAGCTCCTGGAGGACTGAGAGAAGGGGAGGCAGGGGGACATCCCGGCTTCCAAGCTGCTGGAATTCCCAACTGCAGAGTTTGCTTGGCTCGGTTCCCAACCCTCGCCGCACGTGCAAAACAACTGTAACAAAAAAGCTACACTCGAGGCTTCTGCGGCATCATGTGAGTCTCCCGAGGAGGTAGGAGAGGGAGAGAGACTCCCTGGCTGGGGAGAAAGTTACTTCCAAAACAAGCTAGAAGCCAGCAAGAATGAGATTAAAGGATAATTTTAACATATGGAATGGCAGAAAAGTTTGTTCAGCAAATCAGGACTTTCTCTATGGCGTGAAAGGGGAAACCAACTGCAGCCGTGTTTGATGGCCACCTGAGTATGTGTTCACGATCAGTCAAAAAAATTGCGCATTTTTTGGTTGGAACCTGTTAGATTGGGTGAATGGATGAGGCAGACTCAGGCTTAGCAAATAACAACAGCTCTTCATTGGTTTGAACTATGTACAATTCAGCGCCGCTCTGTTTGACAGCAGCACTTTTATAGGGAGCTGTCAAACGGCTTGGCCAATCACCAATTAGTATTTTCCCATCAGATCAGAGGACCTTGGTGGAACCTACCACACTGGCTGTCAATATGTAACACCCCTCCCCTCTTAGATGAGCTGAACCGGCTGTTAATGTACTCACGCAGGTAGACGGGTCTTTTAGAGTTCTCAGAGTTGGTCAATGTGCCACCTCCAAATTCTCCCATCCTCGAGCTCCAATTTGTAAGAGCAAGATCCGGTGATTTCTGCAATAGTGGCAGGAATCCAGAGAGCCCCTCCCAGCATAGTTGTGGGCATAAATTTGATCCCCTATGCTAAATGTTCTAAGTCTGCTAGTCGAATCCGTTGATGGTTCAGCAGAATAATTGGGGTGTAGCAGGTCTAAGGAAGATCTTAGCTAGCGACCCATCAGAAGCTCAGCGGGCCTTCTGCCAGTGGTGGCACTTGGCATGATGTGCTGGTAAAAGAGGAATTGGTCTACCCATGTTTCCCAATCTCCCAGCCCCATCCTGGATAGGGCTTCTTTTGCAGATCGCACCATTCTCTCCAACCATTGCTAGCTGGATGGAAGAGTGTGACCAGGCATGTCAGATTCCCTGGACTACTAAATGAGTCTCAAATTGGATGGTGATGAATTGGGGCCCATTGTCCGAGACTAAGATGTCCAGCAGGCTGTGCATGGAGAAAAGTCTCCATAACACCTTGATAACCACTTCTGCCTTTGTGGTGGTCATGAGGACTATCTCTAGCCACTTCGAGTAGGCATCCGCAACTAATGTAAATGTTTGCCCATGCACAAGACCTGCAAAGTCAATGTGCACCAGGTTAGATGACACCGGGCCAACATCAAGGCAGTCTATGAGCAAAACCGGGGTGTCCGGGGTTGGATCATCCCAAAGTTCAGGTAATGGGCACCTACTGAATGCATCAATGTGGCCCAGAGTCTTTCCCGGTTGGTGAATGAGGTAGTTGCTGTAGGCCATGAGGAAAATAGTCCACTGGGTCATGCACAGTGACAGTGATGCCAGAGTTGGTTGGGCCCCAGCCAAGAGCCCCAGCAGAGGTTTACTGTCCATGATGATTTCAAAATAATTGCCATAGAGGTATTCGTGAAACCTCTTGACCCCAGCCACCACAGCTAATGCTTCGCGGTCCAATTGGCTATAATTGCACTCGGTGGCTGACAGGGCCCTAGAATAATAAGCTATGGGGGCTTCAGTTCCATTGGGCATTCGATGGCTGAGGACCGTCCCAATGCTAAAGGGCAAGGTGTCACAAGTCAGGACAAGTGGCAGGGTCTGATTGTATTGGACTAGAAACATGTCCACTGAGAGCAGCCTCTTGACCGCAGCAAACGCAGTGGCTTCAGCTCTGCCCTAAGTCCATTTGGCATTCTTGCTAAGGAGCTGGTGCAAGGGCTCAGCTACAGTTGCTTTCTGTTTGAGAAACACACTGTAAAAACTGAGGACCGACTAACATCTGCAGTTCGGTCTAATTGCGAGGTGTGGGGGCGTCCTGGATTGCTTTAATTTGTTTATTTGTTGGGTGAATCCTGGAGCTATTAATCAAATACCCCAGGAATTCTACCCTTCTTTCAGCAATTTGGCATTTTTCTTTTTTCAAGCAGAGACCCTAGTCTCTAATTCTAGCCAAAACCAAACGCAATCTTTTAAAAAGTTGCTCCTTATTTGCAGTGGATTCCAAGACGTCATCAAAATAGGAGATGACTCCTGGTATCCCCTGCAAAAGCCACTCCATCACTCTTTGAAACAGTCCAGGGGCAGTACTAACGGCAAATTGTAGCCGGGTGCATTTAAATGCACCCCTATGCATCACTATGGTTTGGGCCTCCACTGTGGCACCATCTACCAGCAATTGCTGCACCAAGTCTAATTTTGCGAATACTTTTCCCGGGCCAAGGGAATGAAGTAGATGCTGGGCAATGGGCACTGGATAAGCACTCTGTTGGAGAGTCTTGTTCAGCATGCACTTATAGTTCGTGCAGATGCGGACAGACCTGTCAGGCTTGACCGGGGTCACAATAGGGGGTCTCCCAGTGGGCATGATCGACCAGCTCCAGAATCCCTTGACCAATTAGTTTGTCCGATTCTTGGTCAATTTTTGGTTGGAGGGCAAAAGGGACCTTCTGCAGCTTTAACTGACATTGTTAAATGGGGTGACATTGGGGTCTAGGTTGAACGTTATCGGGATCCCCACATACTTGCCAAGACCAATGAAGACGTCCTCAAACTCTCTCAGCAGTTCTTCAGTGATGTCATCACATACGGTGTTGATGCCGGTCACCCCCATGCCCAGGGACTCAAACCAGTCAAAACCAAGGAGGCTTTGTAGTGACACGCTGATGACTGTTACAGGAAGCAAGCCATCAAAGTTTTTAAATTGGACACGGAAGGTGCCCTGTCCCAAAGTGGGGATTTGGTTCCCCTGATAGTCACTGAGGCGCAGTACTGGAAGTCTCAGCTTGTGCTTCCTGATGTTAAGAATGGCCATCTTTAGTGTGGCCCGGGACATGATGGTTAGAGATGACCTGGTGTCAATCTCCATGCTGCACAGTGACCCTTCAAGGAGGATGGTGACCCATAGCTTCTGGTTTTGTGGAGTGCTAGCTTGCCCAATTGTTGTCCGGAAGGTGTCATTGGAGTCTGTCTTCTCCTGTCTGTTGGGGCTTCCATGCCTCTTGTCTGGGTGGTCTTGGCCATGCAGGCTGTTTCAGTCGTGGTGCAGCTGGAAACTTGCTCCTGCAGAATCTTGTGAGGTGTCCCTTATGGTCACAGAGTTGGCATATTGCATCTCGGAAATGGCAGGCAGATCTCTGGTAGTTACCCGCAAAGCCAGTGCAAGGCAGGAACCAACTTTCAAAATCTCGTGCCATTTTTCTACCGAGCAAGAGAGTTCCCGCTCGGTAGTCTCGAAATGGACTTCTGTGGTTCTGTGCGTGCTTTTGGGGCTGTTCTGCCTTTGCAGCATTTCTGTCGACTTGGTCGAGGACTCTGTAGCCCTGGCTTCATCCAAAGCAATTTGCAAAGTGAGATTTGTTTTCACCAGCAATCTCCTTTGCAAGTTGACGTCTCGAACGCCGCATATAATTCTGTCCAGCAATAGTTCATCTAAATCGTGAAACTCACAATATGCTGTGGCTTTCTGAAGTGTGGCAACCTACTGTTTTATGGTCTCACAATCTTTTTATTTCAGAGGTTGAATTTGTGCCTCCGCACATATTTAGACAGTTTGGGAGCATAGTGCATCCTCAATGTGTGTTGCAGCACCAATGAGGTGACAGTCTGTACTGGGTTGGCTCAGATAGGTCTTTGGTGGTGTCAAATACCTCTGGCCCACAGTAGCTCAGGAACATGGCTCTCTTATGGTTCTCAGAGAGCCCAAGAAGGTCATTCGCTTCCAAGAAGCACGGTACCCTCATCATATACAAGTCCCAGTGCTCGGTTGCTGGGTTGTAAGGAGCTGGTGGGGTGTGCGTTGTCATCTTGTTCGGTCAAGGCAGATTTGAATTTGCCGCTTAAAGATGGTTGCTTGATGCCACTCTTGCTCTGGCTGTGTTGTTATACTGGATTGTCTATCAGTTCTTTTTCTGCCTTCCAATCCCACCTGTGTTGCCAGTGTTAGATCGGGTGAATGAATGATGCAGACTCAGGCTTAGCAAATAGCAACAGCTCTTTATTGGTTTCAATTATGTACAATCTAGCGCCACTCTGTTTGACAGCAGCCCTTTTATAGGGAGCTGTCAAATGGCTCGGCCAATCACCATTGAGTATTTTCCCACCGGATCGGTGGAACCTACCATACTGGCTGTCAGTATGTAACAGAACCCAAATTAGTCATGGTCTGCGCCATTCATGACCCGAGGTCCTGCTATCATACAAGACAAAGAGATAGGCAGAGAGACAGACAGAGAAACAGACAGACAGACAGACAGACAGACAGACAGTACTCCCATACTGGTACTCCCATATTGGATTGCCCTTACATTATGTATATTTCTATTCTGGCCAATGACATCCAGTTAAAACAGGGGAGAGAAAGGAAGCAGCAAGATGATGTCTAGGCCTTTTCAGGAGTCAATGAATGAAATTACCCTAGGCCCCACAAGTGGACAGTAGTAATTTTTACTCTTGGGTTTCAGAGGCTGGCTCCCTATTCCAGCTCAACTCTGCAGCTCAGTGTGTAACCTTGGACAATCAACTCTTCCCTCAACTTTAGGCATGTGGTTCTAAGAATAAAAAGGGACAGCAGGATTCAAATACTGTAAGAAAGAAAGCAGATTTCAGTGAATTTAAAACTGGAAATTCAAGCTGGAAAGTGATGTGGATGCCACTGAACAGTTTAGTGGAGGTTAATTGCTGAATTGTGAAGGGCAAGGATTGTTCTCTGCCTAGTTCTGTATTTGAAACCTCTTCTTTTAGGCTTTTCAATCGTGGTCCTGGCCTCTTCTCAGGCTCCTCCTAGCTATAGTTTTTCATTCTCTATCCTTGGGTTCTTGGCTTTGCTCTCATCAGTCAGAAGTGATCTAATGGGGGAATAATTCTTCTTCTTCTTCTTCTTCTTCTTCTTCTTCTTCTTCTTCTTCTTCTTCTTCTTCTTCTTCCTCCTCCTCCTCCTCCTCCTCTTCCTCCTCCTCTTCCCCTTCTTCCCCTTCCTCCTCCTTCTCCAACTCCTCCTCCTCCTCCATCACAATTCAGGCAATGCAGTTATTCCATGACTATTCCATGACTTCCATAATGAACAATATTGTAGATAACATGCAATCCAAAACAGACATCTCAAGCAGCCATTATTTCTTGGGGTTAAGGATTTTCTCTTGTTGGTTTTCACCTGCAGTTAATGTTTCAATGACATCCTGGTTTCACTTATCCAATAGCACCAATGCATTGGCTAAATCCTGAGTGTTGCAGCCTTTTTGGTAAACATTTCCTTTCCTTGATCATTTGGTTCATGACTCATTTTATGGTCACTTGGCAGGAGATATATCCTGAAGGAAATATCCTGTACCTTAGAGTCTCAACTGGCTGACCCTATCTTCAACCGGCTCTATCCAACCATCCTACAGTGCTTGCAAAACCAGAAAATATTGAGGAAATTAGTTTGCTATAACTATAAGCAAATCCACCAAATGTGTTTGTCCTGCTTCCTGTGAACATACCCAGGTCTGGATATCTGATGAATGTTTAGACATGATTGACTGATGGAACAGATGATGATTGGATAATGCAACCCAATACCAATAATTTCACCATACCATTTGCCATCATCTGAAATTGGAACAAAGTCAGTACTGAAATAATATTGCCGCAGAAACTCCACAATCTTAATTTTAAATGACTCAATCTTAAAGAGGCTGCTCAAAAAAAGTAAACCCCAAAGTGATTAAAAAGATTAGGGCTGGTCAGTCTATGAAGTCTGCATTTACAGGTTAGAGCATGACTCCCAGCAGACCACAAGCAGCTGCAGAAACAACTGTTTCTGCTGCCTGCTCACAGAAATTAACTGTCTGAAGTATATATCGGCAATCTCTAGATCACTTTTTCTTCCAGCGAGAATAATGGCAGTCTGGATCTCAGATCCAAATGCTGCTCAAACTGCATGGAATAGGGAGAATGTACTAGCTTGCCTTGTTTCACCAGAAGCCCTACAACATAGATAGAAAAGCTCAGATTTAGCACTCTCAAACTTACCCATGTGTAGACTGAAAAATCTCTACTAACACATTAAGAATATCCTTCCTTTATGCAACCGTTTAAATTGAAATGTGCTTTGTTTAGGAAACTTAAACTGTCTAAATCAATTAGATGCCTAAGATGAAATGCTGCATGCAAAAAGAGGCTTAAAGAGAATGCTCAAGATTTGTATAGGCAGTCTTCCATGTATTATAGATACAAATTCAGAAATATTGCTGCAATTGAAATAAAAACCAATGAACTTAGATTTAGAACAGCTTTATTGTCACTTTGAATGTACACTAATCAGCGTACATTTAAATGAAATGTTGTTGCATACAGCTCTTCAAAGGGTCTCCACCTCCAATATACACTACATAAACATGACAAAATAAATAAATAAACACAGAATTGTGCATATACCCACATTTGTATATTATATGACACAGAGAAACCACACACTCTGATTCAAATGTTTACATGTACATGGCAAGAAAAACAAATCTTGCGAATTTACCAGACGGATGGCATAGGGGAGAAAGCTGTTACAGAGTCCTGCTAGAAATACTTCGAAATCTCCTCCTAGGGGAGAACAACAGAAACAGACCATGAAGTGGGTGTGTGGGGTCTCTAACAATGCTTTGAGCTCTAAGCACGTAGCGCTTATAAACATTATCCTGAATGACAGGAAGCGAGCTTCCTATAATCTTCTTGGCTGTCCTTACCACTCTCTGTATGGACTTTCTCTCTGAGGCACTGCAGCCGCCGAACCAAACAGTGATACAGTTTGTTAAAAGACTCTCAATTGTGCCTCTGTAAAAAGTGGCCAGGTCTTAAGGAGAAAAATGTGCTCTCTCCATCCGAAGCAAGAAATGCAGATACTGGTTTGCACACTGCACTATGAATGACATGTGGAGAGATCAGTTCAGATTGTTAGTTATCTGCTCTCCCAGATATTTAATACTGTTGACCAGGGGTGAAATCCAATGTTTTCCCAACTGGTTCTGTGGGTATGGCTTGACGGTGGTGATGGGCATGTGACTGAGTGGGCATGGCCAACTATGTCACTCAGGTCACCCACCAAGCCACGCCCACAGAACCAAGGGCTATGCTTCCAACATTGCCGCTGTTTCCTCCACCTCCTTCTCTTTTCTCAGCCTCCTTACAAAACACACACACACACACACACACACACACACACACACACACACAGAGAGAGAGAGAGAGAGAGAGAGAGAGAGAGAGAGAGAGAGAGAGAGAAAGGCAGATCGGAGAAGGGGGAAGCATTCTCCCTCCTCTTTGTAGCTTCATTCACCAAACTGCAAGACAGGATTTTAAAAATTGCTTACAAAAGGTGTTTTTTTTAAAAAAAAAAAAAAGCCTCTTTAAAAAAAACCAGGCCAAAAATCCAAAGATCTCTCCGTTCGCTCCTTCACTCAACAATGGCATCTATTTGCATGGCTGCCCCCACCTCCCGACAGCCATTTGTTAGCCAAAGCAAGGGTGGTGTTTGCTGTTGCTTTCATTCCATGTGAGGCTGCTGCGCAGGAAAGCCGCAGCAGGCGAGGGGGAGGGGAGACTGGAGCAGTTTTCAATTCATGGACTTAGCTTCTCACCCCTCCTTTCGCTACTGTTCGCTCAGCACTTAGAAGCAGCTGGGCCTGCGATTCCTATGGCTGGCAAGATGGTGATCACCAATCCACTGCCCGGAGGGGATCACAGAGGGAGCTGCAAACACTTGCAGCACTGTGCCGCGCTCGCCTCTACTGATCTGGATTCTTCCTCAATGGCTGTGGGCTGCAGGGATGGCCCAGGACAGGAAAAGTACTGGCTGGTGGTGGTGGGAGGTGATGGAGTGGGCAAGTCTGCGCTCACCATCCAGTTCATCCAGGTGAGAGTCCTGGAATGAGATGGTGGCAGTGGTGTCAGTTTTCTCATGTTCCTCGGCGCTCTCCTTTGATAGGGGTGGGCTGCAGCAGAACAGCCAAGTGTCTGGAGCCCCTTCCTCTTCCTCCGTCCCTGGCCTCACTGCATCACCAGTGCTCCGGGGAGAGGCTTCGAGGGCTAGAGGGTGCGACCCTTCTCTTTGCTTTATTGCTGTTGTGCAGCTGAGAGCTTGAGGTTTTCTGGGCACAGAAAAGAGTGGCCATGAGAGGCGACTGGACGGGTGAGGGAGGGACCAACCAGCAGTGATTGTAACTGGTTCAGAGAACTGATTAAAATCATCACTACCAGTTCACCCGAAGTGGTGTGAACCGGTAGGATTTCACCCCTGCTGTTGACCACCTCTACAGCTGCATCCTTGATACTGAGTGGAGTATGACCATGCTGGTTCTTTCTACAATCTACAATGATCTCCTTTGTTTTATTAACATTTAGAACCAGGTTACTTGTGTTGAAGCAGTCTACCAGAGCCTTCACCTCTTCCCTATAGGCATCTTCATTGTCATCCCACCACACCACAGCCATCATATTTCACAATATGATTTTTAGCAGATTTGGCACACCAGTGGTGGGTCATTAAGGTGAACAGTAGCAGATTCAAGACACCACCCTGTGGGGAACCTGTATTCAAGGAGATGGAGTTGGAAACTTTTCTTCCAACTTGCACAAACTGGGACGTTGGAGATCACAACATGGACAAGAGGACCTGGGCTCCCATTGTATTGTATTGTATTGTATTGTATTGTATGTATGCCGCCCTTCTCCGGGAGGACTCAGGGCGGTGAACAATTCAAGGGGGGAAAGGGGGAACATAAAAAGACAAAATACAAATAATAAAAGTAGACAACAGTCGCACAACCATACATGTCGAGAGGGGAGGGAACTCATCACCCCCAGGCCTGCCGGCAAAGCCAGGTTTTGACGGCTTTTCGGAAGGCCTGGAGAGAGGTGAGAGTCCGAATCCCTGCGGGGAGTTCATTCCAGAGGGCCGGAGCTGCCACAGAGAAGGCCCTCCCCCGGGTAATAGCCAGGTGGCATTGGCTGGTAGATGGCACCCGGATCTAATGGGTCTGTGGGAGGTAATTGGCCAACCTCTGCTTGAAAGGTGGTAAAAATAGATGTTTATTTGAAAGAATCTTGTATTTGAAAGGCAGTTCAAAGGCAGCAGGCGGTCTCTCAAGTACCCCATGTCCCATGTTGTCTAGTTTGCCTACCAAACTTTGGAACAACTTCAGACCTCTAAACTGGAGCCGAACTGCCTTTCAAATACAAGATTCTTTCAAATAAACATCTATTTTTACCACCTTTCAAGCAGAGGTTGGCCATTAGTGATGTGCATTTGTTAAGAGATTAAATTTGAAAAATATAACAGATATACTAGCATTCTAAATTCAGCTGGCCTTTGCTTCTCATATCAAGGATTCGTACACATTCTCACCATAAGGAAAAATACATTTGCATGCATGGGTATGCTCTTAAATATTGTAACCATGTACATTTGCCACATTTCTCCATTAAAAAAAACCCATAATCTATTTAAGATTCGATTTTGAATCATTGATTTTTTTTTACATGTAGTCAAGTTGGAAATTCCTTCTTTGAGGAGCTAAAAGGGTTAGAAAAGGGAATTGCCCTTGCATACAGTACAATAGAAAACTTTATGGCAAAACAACACCTGAAAAGCCAATCTGATTAGAAGACCTTACACTCTTCCTCAAACTCCCTTCCTCAAACTCCCTTCCAACTTTGTTATTCTGTTATTCTGACCCAATGTACTGTAGCAATGGGACAAAATTAATATGAATGAGTCCTGTGTGTGGGAAGCAAGCTTTCTCAAACCATTTTGAACTACTTTATGTTTATTTCCCTGTCTCCAGTCTCTGATTCTTGTAATGAAACCTTGTAGATTGACATGTCTGTGAAATCATTATATTCAATGAAATTCCATCCTCTGCAAATACATTTTATTAAATTCTTGTTTAAAACACCTACCTGTTAAAACTTTTCTTAAGATGAAACTCCAGCAAGTTAGCTAAATCCTTCAGTAGAATTGTGTTACATTAGGTCGTCCGGTGGCACAGGAGAGATAGAAAAGGATCTGGGGGTGAGCCTGGGCAAGGAAAACTTGCTTATATGTTTCTTTTATGCTATAGAAATTTGACTGAGCCATAAATAGGACAATGCGTAGTATTTTATCCAGAGATGTTTAATTGGATAAAATCAATTTACAAATAGGGTGAGCAACATTGCTGTTGAACTCACTAGCAAGGCCATATTCATTAGTTTGAAGAAAACATTTTGCTTATGTACATATAAACTCTCTTCTGACATTCATGCAAGTAGTTATTTTGCCCTGGATAATGAGTCTTTCCAGGCTGATGTTTCACAGATGTCCGACTCTCCTTTGAAAGGCAACCACTTTGAAAACCCATCATATAAAGACTGCCCAAATATCAGTTTCTGAACATAATGAATGGAGGCATTATGATGGAATACTTTTTCAGAGCTTTTCAGCACCCAGGTCTTAAGCTGTTTGGCTCCCATGCACAGGTTGTCTGGAAGATTAATGAAGTTGGCTTACCCTTCCTGGATTTCAACCCCCTTCATCCATTTTGGCCACAGTGATGGCCTGATGCATTTATCACGGCCCTTGACTGGCCTGCTTCTTCACCCCTCCCATCCCAGGCCAGGAAAACAAGCACCAATCACTTTCCTTTCCACAAGTAGATTTCGGAGGATTGATAGAGCTTTAATGTGAGCCCTCCTCCATTGACTCCCACCTCTTGTATTTGATATCTTCCTGTCAGGTGCAAAAAGAAAAGAAAACATGGCTGTTTTACAATTCTTCCAGATGGCAGCCATATATCTTGAAAATGGGTTAGAAGTAATCTTACCTCTGTGAAAAACACATCTGGTGGCTTGAGGCAAAGCAAGATTTTTCTCAGCCTGCTCTATCTTTCAATTCCTTCTCTGCAGTTGTTAATAACAGTCTACATTACAGGACTGGGGAAGATTTTATTAAGAACTTAAGCAGCCTTTCTAGGCTCTGCCAAAGGCTTATCTCATCTGGTATTCTGCGAGACATGTAAGAAGAACAACACCGAAACTTTTCCAGCTCTTATTGCTGACTTGCATTTGAAAACACTGACACTGAAGACAATGTAAGCAATTACAAATTGTAGTCGGTATTACTAGTAGCATTTACATTTATTACGTGGTTCAAACACATGCAATATATGCATTCATGTTAAGCTTCACTAAGTTTACTAACACGAGAGGTGGTGGTGGGGGCTACAAGTTACATTCCAGCCATGCATAGTGTGGATATATTTTTAAGATGCAAATGGCTGGATCTCCTTGTAAGAAATCTGCACAAAAATGAGGTTAGAACAGGATCAGCTCAGATGCAGAAATTAATTTTGCATGACCTCAACTCATTTTCACAGCAAAGCTGGTGGAATACCATCTGTGCTATTTTGGTAAGTGGGAGAAGGGAATGACATACCAGAACCTCACATTTTGTTTTATTCCTAACAGTGTATCTATGTGCTTTCAGCATTGAGGATTTGGCTTTAAAACTTTTATCACTATTTCAGTTGTGCGATTGTGGAGATGTCATTTTAGATCATGAAAGTACACCATCAAGAAATCATTCCATGCATTAAAAGGTCTAGAGATTTTGCCGAAGTTTTACAAGATCTCGGATGCCTGAAATACTCCTTCATGAAGTGCATTGATGGGGATGGAAGAGAAAATCACAAGACTTCTCAGTCAGGTTACGATAAGGCTCCTTATCCTCACTATCACTAGTCATCATTTGTAGCAGATATTTTAGACTAGAAGATAGGTGGTTAGAGGTACCAAATCTCTTCTTCCAGAAGCCACCTAGAACTCGCACCCTGGTTCTCTCCTGCTTTCAAAGTACAGCTTGATGACTCCTGCTACCAACTATTTTCCCAGAAATACCTGATTTATCATCTACCCTTTAGCCCTGGTGTATGTGAAAGATTGAGCTATTACACCTCTAACAATTAAAAGATACAAAGGTAAACATTGAAACAATTTATATTGTGCAGTATCCTAGCCTATCTAGTGTATAGGAATCATTTCTAGAGGATTCAGACCTTCCTTCTCCCTTTGGGAAATACATCAATCTCACAAGAGGTAAATAAAATCAAATTTCATTTTTAAAAAAATTAAATGAAATACAACACACAATCCTTCTTTTAATTTTAAAGATTAAAATGTTAAAATTCTGGGATGGAGTTAAATAGCAGAGTACTGCAGGACACACCGTGCTTTAACAACTGCAAATGAGTTAAACAAAGCAAAATAAAAATCCAAAAGTAAATATAATGTTGTGAACATTCTGTGGTTATCTTACAAATTGACGTTTGTAAGAGATTGTAGATACTGGGCACATCTGAAATTAATATCAAAAATTACAAAAAAAAATCCTACTATGAAAAAGATGTATGCTTGAACACAGTCTAAGATATGAAATCAAAACTGAACTTGTGCACTTAGTTACTTAGTGAAATACAAACATAGATTTTAGCACAGCATAGAAAACAAGCCTCACTCAAATTTGATGCTAAATATTTTATTTAAAATACCAGTTGTCTGAAACAAAAGTTCCTCTATTACCTAGATTTGCAATTCCTTTTCTTCATATTCCAAAATTTACGGTAATCAGAGACCATGGAAATGAATCCATCTTCATTCCACAGACTTCAATGTTGTTCTCTTTGCTTTAAAGCAACAAAAAAAAATTTTAATCTCCAGCAAAAGGCTTGGAGTATTTGACTCCATTCATAGCCCACAGTGTCTCTACCTTGTGGGGACATGGATTAATAAATATGGTACAAGAGACATGCAGGCAAGCTTCATTCACAGCACCAAGAATAAAAGAAAGATAAACAATGTCTTTGTTTATTGATGTTAGAAACCCACAAGAATTGGAAGACTATATTCAAGCAATATTGCATTTTCAATGGAAGCACAGAAGTGTCCAAATTTTGATATTGCAATATCTATCTTTTTAGAAAAAAAATCCTAATGTGAGAATTGTTCTCACACAGTCAGTGAAAAACATTCTGACAGCAAATGTGATGTTTACTAAAACAGATGGAGAAAATCTGCACAAAGGAGTGAACCAATAAATCAACCAAATTTTAGATCATTCATAGATAAAATGTCAAAAAACAAAAGTACAAGAAAGCTAAGACATTAAAAAGAGAGATGGATCATTAATTGCCTTCTGACATGGAAACAGTATTTTGAAGATTTCTAAGAATTTATCAGCTAAAAGGAAAATGTATTCACTTCTATAATAGATTGGATCAATTTATAAGGTGGCATGATATTAGTTCAGAGGGCCATGAATGGGGACAAACTATAGATAGCTCGGCATAACTTGTGAGGTTAATTCAACAACACAGCATGCAGGGATTCATTTGGCTAGGGAAAGGAAAGTTAGTATTAATCCTTTTCAGAACCATTGATGAAAAAGCATTGAACCTGACAAAAGCAAATGTTGTTCTGTGAAAAATAGGCAGAATGTTATAAAAATGCTTAGGAATAAAAAAAGGCCTGTTCCAAAGGCAGATGCTACAATATATGCAACATATAACAATTACAATTGGAAAGACGGGCCACGTAATTTATTATATAGGAAGCAAAACTAAATGCAAGAGGGAGGGGGGGTTCATTCTCTGAGCTTGTGGGTTGGTTTCTGAACTTTTCATTACCGGGCTAGGTAACATCTTTAGCAGAGTTTAGAGGATGTCAGTATTCTTCTGTTTATAAGGGCTACAGGTGTGGGTGTGTCAAGTTGAGGGTCTTGTGATGGGTCAGGTGTGAATCATAAGTGAGTCTTGTGATGGGTCTTGTGATAAGCAAGTTACATCAAGTCAGGGTCAGAGGTGGTTGCTCTCAGTTCGGCCCGGGTAAATCGAACTGGTAGTGGAATTCAGGCCTAGGTCGCAGAACTGGCAGCAAGCCAGGCCTGCCCCACCCAAACCCGTTCCCTTGCTGCCACTGGGCTGCCACCATTTTGGATTTTAGTGACTGCACGTGTGCAGTTCACTGTAAATTGTTCTGTACATGCATGAAGAACAATTTACATTGAACAGTGCACACGCATGTGCGAGCAAAGCAAACATGCACATCTGACATGCTTGGGTTGCAAAGTGGTAGTAAAATTGGCAGCAATCCACTCTTGGTCAGGGTCATTGGGAGGTGAATTGTTGGTGGGGGGTTGCAATGCTGTCTCTGGTTGGCTGTCCAGTTGATTTGGATTCTGAGGTCAATGGTTCTGGTTGTAGGTCAATCTGTCTGTTGTTGGAATTGCTTGTGGAGCGCCTGGCTTTGATGAACTCACGAGCATGTCAGGGGGTAGCATGGCAGTGATTTTTGTGGTCCACCAGCGGATCTGGCAGCAGATTCAGACAGTGAGGAAGTTGAGGAGGAAATGGGCCAGTTCTGGATTCTGGGGAAGTCTCTGATGAGTGTTCTGTGTTGGAGGAAGAGGTGGGGCCAGGGCCATCTGACAGTTATCAGCTGCCTTCAGAGTCAGACATCAGTGTGGCAGAAGAACAGCTGAAGCCTGTTCCCAGTGTGCACATGTGCAGAGCTGCCAGGAGAAGGGAACAGCTAAAGAACAATGGTCGACTCAGGAGTAAAGTCACAGGTGGACGGTGAATGGCCTCTCCCATAGGGAATAAAGAGGAGCAAAAGGGGAGGGGAGTTTGCAGGAGACAATTAGTTCAATTCATTAGGGTGAAGATGTTCCTGACTTCTTGCCAAGTATTGTCTGCTGCAGAGTGGCGTTTGGAAGATATCAGTCTGGCAACTCTCCAAGCCTGATAAAATCTGTAGTTGTGAAAACTCCTGAAATCCTGTTGGCAGGGACTTTGCTGAAGAGGAATTCATTTTAAACTAAACAAAGGGGGTTTATTGGGACAAGGCGTTGGCTTTGTACTTTTGTGAAGCCTAGGTCAAAACAGTGATTTTTTGTTGCTCCAGTCGAACTGATGCTGTTTAGTGTCAGTGTGACTAGAGAGTAAGGATTTGGAATTGTGGCATTTGACTGCCAGCCGGTGTTCATGGATCCTGGTTTTTAATTGATGTGATGTTTGTCCCACATAGAATTGGTTGCAATGGTTACAGTTTATTTTGTAGATTACATTTTCTTTCATCATTCTATATTTTGTCCTTAAATGTATATATTTAAGGCTTCCTCCTTTCTTCACTAAATATTATTTATCTATACTTTTTGGATTTCCTCTGAGCTTGTCTAAATAGTTCAATCCTGCCTGTGAGTGAAGCTTGACATCTAATCTCTAATTCACTTGTGGAATTCATCGTATCCATCCAATGCTAAGCAAGGAAATATGAAAAAAAATATTATTTAATCATTAATTTAATATGTTTTTAATTTAAATTTAATGATTTGATTTAGAGTACAGTGAAGAAAATATAAAAGCAAAAACATACAATCTTACTTGTCTTAATGATCTGGAACCTGGAAGCAGTTAGGAGACAATAATTGGGCCTCGGTTAAATTAAAAGTTTATATCAGGTGATATAGAAATCATATTTATTGTAATAGTTGTCTTCTCCTTTCCCTTTTCCCTCTCCTTCATTAGAAAAGTTTTTCAACAATTTTACAACATATGAAAATGTTCAAATCCTTCCTATTTTCCCAAATGTTGTCACTGTCTTGCTGCAATCAACAACAAAAACCCTATCAACCCACAGGCTTTCCAAAGTGGTCAATATCAATCCCCAAAGCTCAAAAGGAGTATCTATTATTGTTATTAGTAATAAAGTAGCAGTATTAAATTATTTTTCTGTAATAAAAGCTGGGGAGTCAATGAACAATCTGAAATCTCATGAAGGTGTCAATGAGCTGAATGAGTTTAGGGAACTCTCTGTTCTAGAAGGTCATTTGAGTTGTCAAAACAACTTTGTTGTTGTTAGTTGCAAAGCCATGTCTCATCCATCGTGATCCCAGGGATAACATTCCTCAACCATCTTCTGGGGTCCATTTAAATTTACGGCTGCTGCTTCAGTGACTCCATCTAACCACTTCATTCTCTGTCATCCCCTTCTTCTTTTGCCCTCAATCTTTCCCAGCATTAGGCTCTTCTCCAGTGAATCCTTCCTTCTTATTAGGTGGCCAAAGTATTTGAGATTCATCTTCAGGATCTGGCCTTCCAAAGAGCAGTCAGGGTTATTAAACAACTTAATAAGGCCAATTTAGGGTCAAATATAATAGCTTGAATAATTTGTCTTATTTTAATATAAATATTAAAGATGAATTATGAATTATTTGGAAGAAATATAAGAAGCTAGTAGAGCCATCCTTCTGCTCTATTTTAGTGAACCATGATCATTTCAGTTTTAGTCACTCTTTCTTTTTCTGGATTAATTAGTGTTTTGAAATTAAATTAAAATCAATTGTTTAATTTTTTTTAGGAATATAGACCTCTAGAGATTTAAATGTTTCTAAGAATGTTAATTCCTGACAATTCTTATTATGTTTCATATTGTCATAGGGATATTATACATAGAAATTATGGCTTAGAAAAAAAAACATTATTAAGCCTGGTAATTTGCCAAAAAAAATGCCAAAATGTACATAATTCTAGAAGTCCCCTTAAGGGGATTTGAGGCAATCAGTACAATGTCTGGATGAAAATTATTTTATATATTGCATTAACTTCTAAACCATGTATATCTAGACATTCTTGTTTTTCCTTTGCTAACGATTCTAGTAAGACAGCAAATAATAGAAAAGAGAGTGAGTATCTTTCTTTAGGATTTCTTTATAACAACATTTGGGGAAATGTATTGTATTAACTCCAACATATTAATATTTTTATGCAGATTTTTAATTATTCTAGAAAATTGATCTGTAACATTCATATATTTTAAGATAGAAAAAATAAAATAGCCAACAAAGCTGTCAACCACCTAATGATGATGATCATTGCTTTCCTTGATTGTTAGCCAAATACAGATCTGTATTGAAGGTGTTTGTCAACTCGCAAAGCAACCCTGGCCTGCTCTCCTATGGCCTTACCATAGGCAAGGGGGATGAGGAACTGATGACACAGCAGGGCAGCCACAAACAGAAGCACGTTCCACGTGTATCTTTCTCAAGGCTGACTCCCAGGTTACCCACAACAGCCGGAGGGGTATGATCTCTGAAGCCTGCAAAAGTGCTCTGATGGAGAATATGGTTTATGACACACCCTGGAGGAAGGGGGAAAACAGGGTCATAATTGGGTCATAAATTATGTGGGGTCAGAGCCCGGCTTCACTTGGGTATATGACGACATGTTGCTCCTAATAAATAACTGGATTTATTTTGAAGCTTTGCTCGAGACTCATGATTTAATTAGGGCATCCATTGGAATCCTGACAGTGTTATAAATTAATTTGTTTGGTCTTCAGGAATATGGGTTAAAAAAATGAGAGCTCATTTTATAGGTTTAACTAAGACATTTGGCACGCTTTCCATTAATATGGGATTTGTTTACATTACAACGTAATGTTTTTCAAAGAGCTTTTTTACATTTATTTTGTCCAAATAGTTTTTTACTTTCTAGGGAGACCACATTCTTTTGTTTTAATGTATATATATTTAATGTATATATATGGAGAAACCTAAAATTTCTCCATTATTTTTTGGAATTGTACATAAATTTCGAATCTGGATGTTTCATTTGACATATATGATTTCTAGGGTTTTTTTTTAATTAATCCACAATAAAATCAGTGCTTTTGTCACTAAATTCATAAAGCTTTGATTTAAATATTGTAAATAAGATAATGTTTTATCCATATTTAAGTACTAAAGTTCTGCTATTTTAGAATTTAGTTTGTGACAGAGTTTAATATTCCTGGTGTGCTGCATGCAATTTATTTGATGATTATAGAGAAGCTAACAAGAGAGGAGACATTTACAAACCTCATTATTTCTGTGTTTAATTAATCCCAGCCAAAGACAAAAATTGAGTTCAGCAGAAGGACAGACTGGTAATGTAATATTTAAATAGCCTCCATAGAAATCATATGGACTTCAGAATCCTCAGGTTTGGATGGCTAGATTCCACAAACTTTTGTAAAAAATAACCCCACTGTAATTATATGTTTGTAGCACAAGCTGATTAATAATCACCATTAGTTTGAAGGCAGGCTCTACCCTGAGAAATTAGGAATTTATGAAACTGCCTCATAGCATGTTAGAACATTGACTCACCAATAACTTTGACTATATAAAGCAAATCAGCTTTAGCCTTTTTATTACTGAGCTATGCTGATTGAAATTCTTTTTATGTCCCTTGCTCCAAAATCTTTATATGATCCATCCAAGGTATATATCAGGGAGGAAGGGAGGAAGGGGGGAAGCTTGTATGATCTGTATTTTCTTTCTTTGCCTCAGAAAACTTGGCTCTTGATCATGTCAAGGAATTTCAAATCAGTCATTCATTACCTAGTTAATATTATATTTGTTAATCATCTCTGCATATTTGCCTGGATAGTTGGAGAAGCCAAACTAGAAACTGGATATCCAAGTCTGCTTTTATCCACTGATTTATTGCATTAGCCTATCTCTCTCCCAACAGAAGCAAGTGGCGCTGCTGATAAGGCAGCTTACAAGACAAAGACCTTTGCAAAGAGAAAGTTGCATTGCCCCTTTAGTACATGTGATAATACCAAAGTCCTATCATGAGCTGACAGTGTAAGCCATGCCCTCACCAAAATCTATGGGAGCTTGACAGGGAGGAGATGATGAACTCAGTAATCAAAAGACATCTCTTTTCAGTTGTCACTGAGCAGTGGCACTAGGGGGAACGGGGGAGTGAAGCACATTGTCCCTGGTGCCTTGGCTGGAGAATAAGAGAATTCCCATTAGGGAAGAGATAAAAGTCACTGGAGCTTCAGATTCAGGGAAGCCATCTCCATTTCTTTTGATTAGTGTTTTTAATATCCTCTGCCCCCAGTAATATCAAGATCTTAGCCAGACAGGGATGTACTGGGTTTGTTAACAGATGGCCAGTGATATAAGATCTGTTCCTAATCTTCCCTGTGGAGTTAAGGTCTGTCTCTGTTACACAAAGGACTCTCTTCTCTGCTAAAGGATCTCAGCTGAAGTGCCAATAAATGTTATTTTTCCAACAACAGCCTGAGAAGAAGCTCAGCCTCCAGTCGGTTCATTCTTTTGTCTGTTGCATCACATCATGCGTAGTATTAATACAGCATTTTTTTTCCAAGTGTTTGGAACATGGTGCAGGATGTATTATTCATTAAGCCTTATGTAGATCAGAAAGGGAAGCCAATATTAATATCTCCACATTCCAGAGAGAAGGGGGAGGCTGTGAAAATAGGGCAGCAAAATAGCTTCAACCAGCATGATGGAATGGAAGCACTTTGGAGACCATTATACTCAACACTTAAGACCCCCTCAGTAGACTGAGGATATAGATTACAGCAGAGGTGGTTATATTTCTACTCCATCCCTTTTTCTTTTCCCTTTTGCTGCACCGTACCAACCTATCATAAATTTCTTTCCTACTACCAAGATACTATTGGGGGATTCTGCAATTCAATTCCAAATATTTTTCCTTGGCTTTTAATGGAAATACCTGCTAAAAGAGAAGAAAAACAATCAAGGGAGGCAGCATGAACAATGGACATTTTGAATTATCTGCTGTGCCTGAATGAAGCCTACTGTGATACCCATCTTCCTTCCCACTTAGTTTTGTTGCCTTCTCAGCAGTATGAATTGCAACAGCCACATGACTCTAGCTGCCATTTGACTAACAGAATGAGAATTGGAAGGGATCTTGGAGGTCTACTAGTCCAACCCTCAGCAGGAAACCTATACCATTTCAGACAAATGGTTGTTCAATCTCTTGCTAAAAACCTCCAATATTGGAGCACCCACAATTTCTGGAGGCACGTCATTCCACTGATTAATTGTTCTAACCATCAGGAAATTTCTCCTTAGTTCTAGGTTGTGTCTCTCTTCAATTAGTTTCCATCCATTGCTTCTTGTCCTGCCTTCAGGTGCTTTGGAGAATAGCTTGACTTTCTCTTCTTTGTGGCAACCCCTTAACCCATGGGTGTCAAACTTCTATCGTCACAGCGCCCTTACGTGACGTATCATGATTTTTCTCACTTTGCTAAACTGGGCATGGATGTGGCCAGCGTGTGACACATCTGGCCCACAGACTGCTTGTTTTACCGCCCTGCCTTAGATTTTTGCAACTTTTGCAAATTTACCTAGCATTTCCTCCAATCTATTGGGATTACTGTCTCACAATGGTCTGGGGCAAGGTTATGTCCTATTACTTAGGAAGACAACTGGACTCATTTGGCCTGAAACAGGTGGAAGTGCTGCTGCTGATACCCACTGAGGTCTATTTGTGCCTGACAACACTAGATATACCCATTGAAATCAAGTGGAAAGAGTGGGCCAGTCAGATGACACTTGGCTTAAGTTCTTTCCAATTTAGCACCTGATGAAACTCTCATGGCTGTTGCTTGCTAGAATGTCTACATGCCATAAGGGCATATTCCATAATCACCATGCCAAACTTATAAAGCCATTTGAAGGCATTTGGTAATTATCTTCAAGGCTTCCAAACTGACATTAGGAGCAGTGGTGGGTGTCCTTCCACAAAAATACAAGTAGGGGAATGGGAGAAAGATTTTGTATTTATCCTGTGCTCAAGAAGGAGAAACTGAAAAAGGGGTGTTTTTTTCAGTTTTACTCCTGCATATTTTGCTTGGGTTTCTAAAAGGGGAGCCACCAAGCTCACATTTCCCATTCAAAAACCAAAGCTCAAAAATTGGGTGGAAAAGTGGTGCAATAGGAAACATAACTATAGAGTCTAAAAGAAAAAAAACTAAACTAAAACATGACAGCATTTACGTTGCCCAGTGTGACTTGACTGTGAGATGTGCAATTATATAAATTAGATGGAAGATAGATTAATTATAGATTATAAATAGATGAGAGATAGGTGTTTGTGTGTGTGTGTGTGTGTGTGTGAGAGAGAGAGAGAGAGAGAGACAGAGAGAGAGACAGAGACAGAGACAGAGACAGAAACAGAAACAGAAAGAGAGAGATTTTAGCAGTTCTTCAAGTACACCAGAAATAAATCTGCTCATATTTATGACATTGACTATTTTATTCCATTTTATAAGATTTACATGGCTGCCCAATTTGTAAGCAACGTTGGGCAGCTTATAGTTCATAGGAAAAAAATAAAGAAAAACAACAGCTGCTGTCAATCATAATGTCAAGCAGTACCCAAGTGTGTAGCTGCTTTCAAACTGGCTTAAAATTCTTGTGCAAAATTGCCCAGGAGAATCATATTTCTCCTTATCATTTTATGATACCACATGTGCTCATGCCAGGAAAAAAAAAGAAAATTAAGAATTACATCACTGGGCAAAACTTTACTGTCTGATTTTAGATACAACAGAGGGAGGCTATTAGATCTGCTTCAGGAGAACATGGCCAGTGGAAAGAGCCAGGAACCAAGGATAGCCTGCTTCTTTCTCCTCCTTTTCTTTCATCCCTGGTGGGCTTTAGACAAGAGAATGGCACATGTCACAGGTTGACACAGCCTGGCACCTAAATCTGATCCAGTTGATTCATGTTCCATTGTTCAATCAGCACATCTTGACATGGCAGCCCAGGCTTTCTTGCCAACTGTATCTTACTTGTATTAGTCCACCTGTAGGTGAACCTGACCACTTGATGAAAAATCAGTGCCTGCTAGATATGAAGTTATTCAAGCTCCTCATTTTTTTCTCCACTGACATGATCCAAGGCTGATAACTAGCTCTTCATAAAGAGAGTGAGGGTCACATGTTAATGCCCTCAAAAATCACAGTTTCCTTAAAGCAAGGGCTTCTTCTAATGGAAAAAGACTTGGAGAAAAAATGTGGAACTTTGACACTATATATGTTGACAGAAGCAAGTTTATTATATGCACAAAAATGGAAGGACACTTCAATTCCCACCAATGGCTGCAGAAGCTGATGAAGTTGGCTGAAAGCAAAATTGACTATCAATATATATATAAATGGCTGTGTGTGTGTATGTATGTTCCAGCATAACTCTGGAACACTTCAAGCAATTTTAAACAAACTTGGTACACAGATGATTTACTCTCTGGAAACAAATACTGTGGAGGTAAGACATCCCTAACACCCCTTGTTGGGGGTGCGGGGTTCTGTTACAATACAGCCTGTTGTGCCTTAAAATGACTTCTACTGTACTGCTATAAAATGGCTTCTACTGTACAGTGCAGTGGAGTTGCCATGGTAATGGCTTCATAGTACTCCACAGGGGAGCTCCCTCTGGTAAGGGGGGAAATCCAACATTAGAAATTATGTTTGGTCCAGACATTTTCCCACTATAAATAAATACCTGGGCAACACCAGATCAGGGACGTGCAGTCACTAGAGGCAAGGGAGGCGGAGCCTCCCCAGTCTCCTGAGAGAAAGGAAAGAGTTTTAAATATTTTTTTAATGAATTAAAGCCAGGATAGTTGCTACCAGATTTCAAGTCACAGTGGCTTGGTGTCTGCTCTCAGTGTTAACTAAGAGGAGGCGAGAGAACTCAGGGCCTCTTTTGCTTAAGGAATTTTTTGCCTTTTAAAAGTTAAGGCGGAGTTAAAAAGCAAAAGATTTAATATGCAAAAGAGGCACTGATTCTCCCGCCTCCTGATCTGGGAGCAGCGAATCATGTCTTGCACTTGAGCGACTGCGCAAGTGCAAGGGTGATTCTGGAGAGGTTTTTCTTTGACCACTAGCCGCCATTTCTTCAGCAGCCAGCCCAGCACCGAGCGGGGAGGACGAGGAGGAGGAGGAGGAGGAGAAGAGCGGTGAGCCCTTGTCGGGTGGGGGTGGGTGGCTGGCTGGCTGGGAGGAGAAGAGTGGTGAGTCTTTGTGCCGGCCAGCCGGCCAGCCAAGCAGAGAGCAGGTCAGGTGGGGGTGAGTGGCTGGCTGGCTGGGAGAAGAGCAGTGAGTCCCTCCCCAGCCAGCCAGCCACTCACCCCCACCTGACCTGCTCCCTGCTTGGCTGGCCGGCACAAAGACTCACCGCTCTTCTCCTCCCAGCCAGCCAGCCAGCCACCCCCACCCGACCTGCTCTCTGCCTGGCTGGCCAGCCGGCACAAAGACTCACTGCTCTTCTCCTCCCAGCCAGCCAGCCACCCGACCTGCTCCCAAGAATGTCAGCGGGGACGGAGGAGGCTGGGGGCGAGGCGGCAGAGCGCGGCAGCGGCGAGAAGCAACACCCCCGCCGCTGTGTCCGACAGGCATCTCACGTTTATGTCCATCATAAACGAGAGACGCCTGTCAGACACAGCGGCGGGGACGTTGCTTCTCGCCGCTGCCGCGCTCTTGCCTCACCAACGGTATCCCTCACCGCATGTCACTGCACCAGATTATTAGCACTAGTTTTGATTAAAGAAAAGAATATAAGTACTTTTGTTTCCATATGGAGACTACGTCTGAACTTTGTGCTTGAAGTGGAAAAGAATGAAACTTTGATTTTGGGTTTCACTGAGTAAACCGATAGATCCTTATAGAAATGGCTAGTTTATATTATTACAAAAAACCCAAAAAGTTGTGGTTTGATGTCATTGTTTTATTTTACTGCAATAGAGGGAGTTGGAGGTCAATACTTTTTCTTTTTCCCAACTCTTCCTCACTTCTCTTCTCCCTCCTTCTCCTCCCCCCCCCCACTGTCTTCCTATTTACTTTTATACTTTGTATCTTATTTTATCATATAACTCAATAAGTGGGGAGGGTGGAGCAAGGCCTCCTAAACATTTTGCCATCCCACTCCTTTCAGTGTAATCTCCCCTCAAAATGCAAACACCAAAATGAGCAATGAAAACAATACAATCAAACTTTAGGAAGGGTGGATTTATTGTAACTATGCAACTAAAAAGTCTTTCACATCTTCTCTAGAGTCTCTCTACACCACCTCAACAGGGGATAAACCTCACAGTTTGGCAAATCCTCCCTTAAAAGCAGCCATCTTGAGATTAGCTATCCCTTGATTGTTCTCTTGCATGTACGTTCTGATCAACTTTTCCCTGGAAATTAAAATTGACATTTTCCAAAATATTGCAAGATTAGGAACAGATGGACATCAATTAACAAATAAGCAATTAGCAGCCTCATTAATAAAGAAAGATTCAAAAAAAGAAAGTCAGAGTATAGGTACTTGCCTTCATGTACTCAATGATAATTGTAGTCTAAGTTACATATATTCCCTTTTCAAGATTCTGTAGCTTAATTACTTTCTCCATACAATAATCCTGCCTATGCTGAATCCGTGAGAATCTTGCTTTCTTGATGCGAGCTAGAAAAGGCTTGATATGGAGCTTCAGTCTTCAACTCCAGTCTATATCAATAAAGGTTCAAGCAGTTTCATGCCTTGCTAGTATCACTTTATTCAAAGGAAGGTCCCCATGGAGAGCAAATTCAACTTCTTTTAAAGGTTGCCTCTGCCTCCTCAGGATCTGCCTATCCTTCCCACAACTCTGTCTTCAAGCCACCAGGTACAGAACGAATAGCTTCCTTATTTAGTGTTGCAACCAGATACCACTATTTGCTGTCATCCACATCACAGTGGAAATTTCACCCCATTCTATTGTTGCACATGTAGCTCATTGTTAATAACAATACCACTTTTACTACCACAACTGTAAGAAATCTTCCTCTTCCTCTTTCTTCTTTCCATTATCCTGTGGAGATGTGACATTGCTATCCTTTATTAAGATTTTCTGCTGGAACCATTCATGCATTCTCAAGCACCCAAATATCTTGCCCAACTCCTTTCAGGAGTTGGAAGAAAAGGTAGGATCCTGTTCCTGAATAAACATAAAGAGGAGACTCACAACGTCAGCATTCCAAGTAATGCATCCAAAGAAATCAGAACTCCAAAGCAGGAACATTCCTCAGAGTACATGTTTATTGGAAATATATCAGCACAGCCAGTGAAAACCAACTCTAAAAGTTTCCAGCAGTTACCATGTAATTAAAAGAGCAAACGTTTCCCTTCCCAGGTGTCACAGGTCACATTGTCCAATCAAAGCATTTAGTGGGCTCCAGTGGTGGGTTTCACATTTTGTTACCACTGGTTCACAGGCACACATGCCCCTCCCGCACATGTGCCCGGGCTTCCACGCATACACTTTGCTCGTGCAAGCGCCTTTGGCGCATGCAGATGGCCTCAAAAACATGCCTAAATAGGACTACATAGAGTCAGGGCGGGTGGGCAAGCCCACCTGCAATTTCCGCTACTGGTTCAGGCAAACTGGTCCGAACCAGCTGAATACCACCTCTGGCAGGCTCACTCAACCACTTCTGCTCATCCTCTTACTGCCACCTGTTAGGATGATCTTGGTTCCCTCTTTATTTTGTCTATGAGACAACCTAGGTATTTCCCCCTCATCCTTCCCCCATAATGTGTGAAAACTATGAAGCAGCACAAGATGGCTTCAGCCAGGTTCGATTCAGAGTCACACACACCTTATTTAATAGCAATAGCAATAGCAATAGCAGTAGACTTATATACCGCTTCATAGGCCTTTCAGGCCTCTCTAAGCGGTTTACAGAGAGTCAGCATATTGCCCCCAACAATCTGGGTCCTCATTTTACCCACCTCGGAAGGATGGAAGGCTGAGTCAACCCTGAGCCGGTGAGATTTGAACCGCTGACCTGCTGATCTAGCAGTAGCCTGCAGTGCTGCATTTAACCACTGCGCCACCTTGGCTCTTATTATAAAGCAAGAAGAGATCCATCTTAAAAAGGGGGGAGAATACACCTAAAAGGAAAAATATGTGAAAGCATGGCCTTTCCTCTGTCAGCTAATTACAAGTATTGCAATGCTACATTTTAGGAATGGGTTGCTATATAAAGAGCCCTCTTCTTATTTGGAAAACATTTTGTGTAACATTTTGTGTAATTAACAAATTAGCATTCAAAAATGAATTAGAATTATCAAGATGGTAGCAGTATCACTGCAGCTTCCTTGCATCCTTCCATGCAGTCATAAAAAAAAATAGTGGCTAAGACAAAAAATATGTATCTTGTAATCAGTGAAGTAGTAATGAAGAGAATCTAAATGATCTTTTGTCTTTCGAGTCAGCCAAGTCAATTATGTTTAGAAATGGATCACACTTTTTTATAAAATCCTCATTACATATGGGATTAACGTTAGACTTTAACTGATATGAGATATTATCCATAATTAATATTTCCCATATCTTGCTGTGCCATCCTTAAATGGTAGGAAAATTTCTAATCTTTCTTCTTCTCTTTAATTTGTCACTTTGCTAAAATAAATGAGCAGCAATCAGCTCTCTTCTAATTCATGCATATTTCATCCAATGAAGCTAATGAGAATACTTAAAATAATTGAAGAGAGCTCCTGAAAATTATTAACAAATACATGCTAGCCCATCTATCCCTACTTCGCATAAATAAACTTGAACATGATTGCAATAGAGTGGATGGTATATCTTTTTAAATCTCAGAAAAGCAGCAAGCAATCAATTCTTTTATCACCTCCTACAGTAGCCCTCAAGAGCTCCCTCTCTCCCTGCCTAGAATCATAAAATTGAGGAATCATCTAGTAAGAAATGATCTTAGGTTATTTTCTAGGTCCACATTCTGCTCAGTGTAGGATCCACTACAGCACAGGTGTCAAACTCGCCGCGTCACATTGCCGTCACATGAGATTTCGTGATGTTTTCCCCATTCTTGGAGTTGGGGTGGGTGTGGCCTGCACATGATGCATCCAGCCCATGGGCCACCGGTTTGACACTCTTGCCTAGAGCATCTTTGACAGGTGGCTATTTGGCCTCTGTTTGAAGTCTGCCAGCAAGGGAGAACTCACCAATTTATGTGGCAGCCTATTCCACTAGCTAATCACTCACACTGTCGGAATATTTCTCCTAATTTAAACATCTTGCTTTGTAACTTACTTTACTTTATTATGGCCAGTGCATTCCTGCTTTATGGTTTACTTGCAATTCTTCTGACTTTAGGACAGTATAACTCTGGTCTAATTCCATTGCGCAAGAAAAGGTCTTAGTACCAAGTACATTTAGCTTCTTAGTGAAAGATGTCAGATTATTACATAAAATACTTTATTGGGCACATTGTGGAACAGAAAGAGACTCCATAAGATGGGAAAACTCCTTTGGTTTAATATGACAGAATAGTCCCGTTAGTTCCTCTTCCTTTGTCCATAGAAATAAGTGTAGAACTCAAAATTTAATAAGAGCTAGAGCACATGTGAAGGCCAAGTGTGTGGTATTGCTGTCCTGTGCCATTGATTCTATGGTATAAAGAGCCTTTTAATTGAAGGTTTTTGTTTTTTGTGTTGTCTGTTACATTCTGACCCACAAAATCAAAAGTTTGAATTTCCTGAAGCAGCTTTCAATGGGAGAACATTGTTACATCCTAATATTAATGTGTTTTGATTAAAGAAAAACATTGTAATCAATCTAAACCAGTTAAATTGAAGCAAGCTATCTAACTATAACATTTTACTCAATACTGTCCTGTCCTGTATTTTACTGTCAGTACCCTTGTGTACCATTTGCAGGGACAAAATAAAATATAAATAAAATAAATAAATATATTCTCCCCCCCGCCCCCGCCCATTGGCCTGATTGTTTATGGAGATTCTCAATCATCCAGGTGTCGTGGTTGTTCCAAATGTGTTTTTTAATAGGCAACTGAACTTTCTGATCTGAACTGAAGAGGCTTCTTGGATGAGAAGCAAAACTCATGATTTTCAAGGGAAAAAAAGTCAAGAAAGTCCAGTTGCCTCTTTAAAAGCACCTTTGGGACATTGGTCTGATTGTTCAAGTCCATCAGCTGTACCCGATTTCTTCTCAGATATTAATAGTTTGTTAACTTCATGTTGTAAAGTTCACTTTACAGTGAACTTTAAGATTAAAAAAATCATTTTCATATAGTTCCTTTGCTATCTTTAAAGCCCCTTTTTTCTTTTTGCTTAAATATATTTGATGATGATGATGATGATGATGAAGAAGAAGAAGAAGAAGAAGAAGAAGAAGAAGAAGAAGAAGAAGAAGAAGAAGAAGAAGAAGAAGAAGAAGAAGAAGAACAGCTTAAACAGTGGAAAAGCAGCACAACAGCCTTACTCTCTTTTTTCCTGTTTTGCCTATATGGTCTTGAAGGCAGCAGGTAGAGGATACGTATGTGTTTTGCTCATAAGACAATTCCCAACTTCCTACTAACCCTTCTGTGCTATTTGTTCAATCCAATGGGCCCATGTAACTTTATAAGATCATCTTGTGTGCAGATGCTGCAATGAATTCACAAAATAGCTATCAAAGTTGGTGTGGTCCATCAAAAAACATCAGTTGACTACAAAGCAAACCAATCTGTTTCTTTCTGTCACTCTTCTCATGAGATGTTTACTAGTTCCCATTTGTCAACTCTTTCTTCTGGATTGGTGGCCCAAATAAAGCTCCTCAGTGTAGCTACTCAGCATCTTTATTTTGTAGAAACATCTACAGGTCCTAAGTAGAGTCCAAATGGAATGGAATTTAATGGAATTTAAAATAGCATGTTCTTGTTTACAATTAAAATAATATTTTAAACCTTAAATTAAGGAAAGCAAGTCTGATGGGCACCAAGGAAAATTTTCACTCATGGGCAAAACATTGGAGGATCCAGCCTTGATGCAGCTCATAAGAGCAATGATCCCTTCAAGATCTGCCATTAGCGTAGAAAAAATTTGATCAAGAAGCAAAGTTATTCTAATACTCAATAAACTGCCTAAAGGGCTTTTTCTATTGCTGAATTACATCATCCTTAATTCCGGAAAACTGTAACCAGCATGAAATGTAATGTCTCCATTACCTATCCCTATCCTGCCTTTACGCCTCTTCTTCTCAGTCGCTCTCAAGGATTTAACTTCCTTCCACAAGGATGGCTGACAAAGGCTAATAGATTCTATACGTCTGTGGATTTTCTTGGATTGTTTTGGAATAATGGGAGAGTTACAATTTTGAACCCAGTATGACTTAAGGGATAACTTACGCCTGTCTCATCTGTGGGTTGGGATAAGATGAAGGCAATTATCAATAGGACAATACTGAAAAAGAGATTGTTAGGACATATTGCTCTTCTCAAATAATATATAGTGTCTTCTGGCATCATTCAACCATTGCTGGGCCAATAACAGCAATGAGGGCTGTTATACAATCTTAGTGATGGCTAAGGGATATCAGAATATGATTTGTCTCACAGTCAGACAGATGTTCAGGGTGGATTTGGCATTTTTGTCCACTTATTGAGTCTTTCCCAAGGACCTGGGATAGACAGATGTGGATGTTTGATGGTGTTATAGATATTGTTGCAGGATGTAAGCTGTTCCATCCAGTGATTGCAGTGAGGTTTATGGCTGGTGAGGCACTGACACAGTGGTGGGTTTCAGATTTTTTTAGACTTGTGGACTTCAACTCCCAGAATTCCACAGCCAGGCATGCTCAGTTCTGACTTAAAGCGACAGCACTTGTTTTTCTCCTTTGCGAAAGAAGTTTCCTTCTTTCTTTTTCTTCTCCCTTCCACTCCTTCATCCCTCCCTCCCCGCTCTCTCAAACACACACACACACACACACAAACACAAAAGTTGGATTGTACTATCTCTCCTACCCCCTTCCCTCTCTCACTCACTCACTCTCAAACAAACACACACACACAAACACACACACACACACACACACAAAATTGGATTGGAGGGAGAGCACCAGTGACTGGTGCAGGAAGCCAGTCAAAGAGCCATACGGGAGTACACATACTTTCTCCCAGCCCCGGAAGGATCCAGCCCAGCTTCACTGATTACAGGTTTGAAAAGGCAATGTGGCTCTGCCTGCAATCAAACTACACTTGGGGAGGGAGAGCACAAGGGAACCAGGGTCCTTCCCTCCAGCCTTTGCCCAAAGCCCCGCACCAGGAGGATGAAGTTTGAATTCCTCCCCCTCCCTCCGACCCACACGTACCTTTTCCAGCTGTTTCAGAGAGGATTTCAACTCTGCTCTTGCCTTGGGTCCTCTGAAGAAGCCCCGCCCAAACGAGCGCCCTCTACTATGAGGCAGGAGAACTGCGTGCCTCACCTATGTCAGGAATTTTAGGCTTTTAATCCTTGCTTAACTCTGCTCGAGTGATCATAAAACACCTAAAGCCAGACTAGATGAGGCACACAATTCTCCTGCCTCATAGTAGAGGGCGCTTTTTTAGAGGTTTTTTAAAACAATTAAGCAGAGTCATCCATGGTGAGGCAGCAACTAGCTCAGCCTGACCTCAGCTCTCGCCTTTTTCCTTTTACATTTTTTTTCTTTTCATGATGGGAGTGGTGAGGATGTGCCTTCCCTGCCTCACCTGACTGCACGTCACTGGTTCCATCTAAAGCTGACTTTTACAATTGACTGATGAATTATTATTACTATTTATTAATTTTTATGGTATCTAGCTCCCATTTAAGGTGATTCTGGGCAGCTAGAATATATGATGTCACCACCTGAGGAAATATCCTAAAATACTTTCAAGCACTTCAACAGGGGATCTACATCTCTATTGTTATTTGTGTTATCACTCTTATTTGTCAGGCACAAAAAATCAGGACTACAGAAGTTAAGTTAAAGTTAAGAAGATTAATTGCTCATACCTAGACACAAGAATCCAGTCATTTAATGGTCAGCACTAAATTAGCTCCAGATAAAAGCCAACGGAATTTGGGAGGGGCTGGACTTTAATTGCTTGAAAGAACTTAATGACTCCAGACTGATTCCTTTCTTGACTCCACCCCCAAGCTCTGCCTCTTCTCCTACATTATCCTTGGCACCTAACAGCAGGTCTTGAGCTAAAACAAAATAACTAATTGGTTTATGCCTCTCCCTGGGCGCCTCCATTAAGTTTTTTTTCTCTGCTAATTCAACTTTTGTAAAGCTTAAACAAATCACATTTTGACTTGCTTGCAAACAGGAATCTGAGGCCTGCTTTTTCTGCTTGTTTGCAGATCTTGCTGCTGCTACTTGCTTTGTTTTAAAGCCGGAGCAAATCATCCTGAATTGTGACCTTGTCCTGCACAGAAATTAACAGCTTTTCATGTGTGATTTCACCCTGAGTAGACACTTTGCCTTTTAGTTACTGCTGGCCATGAACAAAATTGGAAATATCTACAGGAAGACATTCCTAAATCACGCTCTTTGTCTTGGAGAGGAGATTCATGTCCCTTGGGAAACATTTATCTCCATCACATTAATATGTTAATTTTTATTTATGTCATTGATAGGAAATTGTAGGCTGCTTAAGGCACTGGAGGGCTGGTATTTCATCAGGAGAAAGCACATAAAAAGCTTCTGGTCAGAACAATCAGCAACCCTTTGATGTTAACTACTTCTAGTGTGGCTTCCCTTAAGGCACTTGGCTACATGACTTGTTGCTGACTTTTTACTAGAATAATCTCTCCGGCTCAGCTCTGCTGCTTCTGTCTGTGCATATGAAATCACGCTCTGACCTTACCACAAATTGCTCCCCCACTCCCCTTCCCAGAAAGAAACACACATTTAGATTTGCTTCTTTATATATTACACAGTCATTTGCCCCCAGGGCGTTACTCCCTGCATGATACGTATGTAATCTGCTGAATCTGCAAAGAGCCAGGGAAAGACGTCTGCATGGAAATTGAAATATTTCACAAATGTGCTGCTTTCCCTTTTCTCTGCATCTAGAGAAGTTGTTCTTTCAATTTAATATAAGGGACCGAGCCTTCTTTGGCTTCCATATTTATGAATCTGAGGAAAAGTAAACTCAGCATCAAGCGAGAAAGTGACAGAAGGTGGGTGTGGGGGGAGGGAAATCAGAAGTGAGAACTTCACGGAGCATGACTCACAGCATGAAAGCAAAGAAATAGCTTTTAGGCAGGTGGCCCAGCTGGGAAGCGAGATCCTGTCATAGGAATAGGTCATAGGAGACAAAATAAGTCACTGCCCCATTTGCTCAAAGAAAGCCGCCTGCTTCTGAGTCACTCCCTATCCTGGACCTTAACAGATGAATAAGACACGAAAATGCCATTGGTTGAATCCTGCCCTTGAGATCTCTACTGCTTACTGCCAACATCTCTGGGTCACTCTTGTGTAGACTTGGTTTAACCGATTGTCCCTTGTTTTAATATTTATTTATCTGTCATTTTGTTCTGAACAGTTTACAAATAGTCTTGGAAATCAGCTCTATACAGACCTACAAAGGAGCAACACAAGTTTAGCTTGCTGTTACAACTTATCCCCCTTCCTTGCATTTCATTTGCCTGCACAGACAGGATTCTTTTTAAATAGCTGTATCTCCCTTTGCCACAGGAAAAGTGCAGGATTACCTGTTTAAATTCACCCTCTCTCTTCGTCTGCACAACCAAAGAAGAAGAAAGTTTTGAAAGCAGATGTGTTCACAGGGGTCAAAAAACATGGTGGCCGGGACTGTATTGTAACAGCACCACAAATGATAGCTTTCAGATGCTAACATAGGACAGAGAATGTCTATTCTTAGATAATTGATCCAGTAGGACTTCTGAGAGATGTACAATTTCTTAAATAATCTTAATGATATAAAATGATACAACAGAATTGAGGTCTCAGCTAAAAACTAACCATCATTTCTTAAAGCTAAATAGAATCATCCTTACTGATGGGCTCTGAACCAACTCTTTATTTATTTTCCTTCCAGTTGCCTCTGATGGCCTGAAAGAAATTATGTGATTGCTGCAGTCAGTAACAAATGGGCATATGGGTCTGAGAACTGACTCTGAGGACACTTTTCCAACAGAACCAGTGGGGAACACTGGAGAGGGATTTTGCCTTGCTCAAATAGGTCCTGACATAAATCTAAGGGCACACCTGCACATCTGCCACTCATAGCTTCCTGAATGAGGGGACAGATGATATTCTTCCCCCCAGTCATTGCAAATATAGCCGTGTTTTGCAGCTTTAATTCAAAATCCCTCTTTGCCAAACCAAGCCATTTTGACCTCTTCAGAGCGAAGAGCCTCCAGTCCTTTGTTCCATTCTAGGAGCAGACCCAGCTCTGACCAGCTGCATTGTCAGAGATTATTGCTATAAAATTGGTACAAAGCCGTACAAGAAGACTCTTTTTTTTCCCTCTCCACTACCATCTAGCAATTGCCTAGCTTTCTGCAGCTATATGAGACAGTCCTAGGTAAAGGAAATGTAAAATAATTAGAATCAGTCATCAAAATGGCTATTCCTTTTTAAAAATCATTCTATATCCCTTTATTATTAACAAGCTGTGCATTTATCTGCTGCTGAAAAAGTGATCCATGACCTTAGCTAATTAAGCCACATGCACATTTCCTTAATTAACCAACACAGTATGAACGTTCCAACTAAAGGACCTATATCTTCCAAATGTTTTCTGATATGTATGCTATTATTTGCTATTATTCAAATTATTTCTGATATGTAAGCTATATTCTTTGGTGATTCTGGGACATGAAGTCCATGAAATCTGAAAGGTATCTGTTTAGGTGATACTGGTCTTTCCATTTTCCATTCCTCTAAAAACCGAAGTATTCTTTCAATTGTTCAGATTTTCTGCAATATTCAAGAAAGCCAATGGTGGATCAGGAAGACCCATTATCCCATCATTTTGTCCCTCTCCTGTTGTCAGTGGATACCCTTTTCTCACTTCCCATTTCCTTAGGTCTGCCTGGATCCCAGAAGGCTGTCAGAGAGATTTTATCAAAGATGCATCTCAACCTACTTTCTCAAAATTGTCTTTTTTCTTCACTAGCTACAGCCAAGTGCTATATATGAAACTCCCAAATGATGCAATGTTGTTCAGCTTGTTTCCGTGATAGGATCTGCAGCTGAAGAAGGAATTGGGGGTGGGGGGGATGTCAGCAATAGCATTGTGGTTTCCCAAGGAGGAGGCAGCATATTTGAAAGAGATGCCCCAAAACAAGAGAAAGCCCAGTCCAGAACTGGATGAAAAAAGGATGAAGAGGGTCACGGTAACCACATCCTAGAATCTCACCCTAGAGCCGAGGTGGTGCAGTGGTTAAATGCAGCACTGCAGGCTACTTCAGCTGACTGCAGTTCTGTAGTTCGGCTGTTCAAATCTCACCGGCTCAGGGTTGACTCAGCCTTCCATCCTTCCAAGGTGGATAAAATGTGGATCCGGATTGTTGTTGGGGGGCAATATGCTGACTCTGTAAACCGCTTAGAGAGGGCTGAAAACCCTATGAAGCGGTATATAAGTCTAATTGCTATTGCTATTCTGTCTCAGAAGAAGATTCTGTTTATTAGGTGTAAATAAACAAAGAACTGGTTTGGATTGGATTGGATCTCACTGTTTCATCTTTGGGCTTAGGCTTGACAATTTTAATTAAAATAAATAGTACTTTTTAAAAAGATTTTTATTAACAAACATGTAAAGTACACACATACACACACAAAAATTAAACGTACACCACATTTATACAATACAATAGTACTTTTTTTCTATTTTCAGTGAATTTACCTATACATCTAATGCTAACAGAAAATTCAGCAAATCCTTACCTCTCAACCCCACCAATTAAAAATAAACCTTATTAAGTCACAAAAATGTTAGTTTCTTCACTGTCAATTATATCAGATGTTGAATTAATCTATGTTTTTAGACTCCATCCACACCAATGGTATTTATTCTCTGAGGAATCACTGTTTGTCTGTTTTGCAGAACTGCAAACTTTTCAAATACCATTGACGGTCCTGTGGTTTGAGAGATTTCCAAGCTGACAGCTTCATCTTGTAGAATTTTAAACTAAGCTTATGATCTCTTTGCCTGCCGAGTAAACTGCGGAATGAAAATATATTTTAAACTTTCATAAACCAGAACTCAAGCAGTGGAAAAATATTTTCAGAATTCTGGTTACTTTAACCTGTCATTGGCAGTAAGTGGCTTACTTTATCATTTCATCATCATCTTGATGATCTTAACATCATCATCATCACCAAATGACAGCTTTTTCTGATGCTTCACCAGTTGCCCCAAACATTCTTCCCCTTATTTTGGTAATTCTTCAGATGACTGGAAAGTTCTATGTAGTCATCTTTGAGATATAAAAGCCTGCCCCATCAAACCGTTTTTCCAGTCTGTGGACCATATATTTATAGGGCACAAAAGAGAAATATAGTAGACATTCTTCAACCTTTGTGGACCATTCATTTCTTCAAATAAAAAGTGTGGCTGCATTAGCTCAGCTATTTAATTCTCTAGTAACTCTTCTTTCCTCTTGTAGCATATAAAATCTTAGCATATTAAAGTCCACTCAAAGTTCTGTTGTGCTCTATGGAATTTATTCCTCCATTTGTTTGTAGAACTGCAGCCCTACTGTATGTTTCTGTGGTCATTTGTCCCATGTTCACACAACTGCACAACTAGCTTTATCTAAATTTCAGTTTCTAAAAGACATCAGATTTGCTTACAGAACATGCTTATGTGTACACAGAATAAATAGGATTCATAACACAATTCTTATGTAGAGACCTTCTGCCTTAAGTATTTTTAGAAAGAAATTTGCTTGTTTGGATATTTTAGCCTCTCAATATCAATATTTGCTTATGTAAAAAAAACATTTCCCACATTTTTGCATAGGTCTGAACATCATAAAGAAATCAATTTTATGAAAGTATATTTTACAAAATCCATTACTGAATGAAATGACCAATTAATAATCAGAGTAGACCATTTTGTTCTCTTGGGAATGTTCAAGGACTTTATTAGCATTGGAAATATAAAACTTGTCCAGAAAGATGAAACTTCGTCTTTAATTGGAGCTCATCCCCAGAACTCTAAGAGCTTTAAACTACCAGATGGTTATTAATTGATTTCTTATTAACTATATGGAGGAAAAATTGCAGACATTTTTGATTAGCCCACGAAAGGTCCTAGCTACAACCTTCCTACATTAGGAATCAATTCATTCTGAAGAATTAGCTGTTCCCCTTCTTACCTGGGCTGCTGACTTCCACATTGTATTTGGAGGGGAAACTGAGAGTTTCTCAGTATTATGAGCAGCTTTCCCATTCTATTATTTGTACCAGTGCCAGGTACATCAACAGGCTCCTCCACCCATTGGGTGTAGGAGCCATCAGCTGAAGGTAAATTGCAATGAAATAGAGTGAAAAGCTGTTGAGTTGCAGCATGATAGCAAAACAAATTGGAAATTATCCAACCTGATTCAAGGCAACTTCCAACATCAGCATTAGCTTTGGTTCCTGGAGCATTTTCCAAGCTCAGTTCTAGTCCATCCTCAGCTATGAAAGCTCAGAAACAACAAAATCAGTTGTTTTTCCTCAGCCCAACTTAATTCACAGGAGTGTTGGGAAGAAATACTGCCTTGAGCTCCTGAGGGAAAGGTGAAGTTTAAATCCAACAATTCTTCCTAACCACTGCCAACTGAATTAGGTACTCTTATACATGAAGACACGCGGGGGCTCAATACTAAGACGCTGAGCTTGCTGATCAGAAAGATCAGCAGTTCGGTGGTTCAAATCCCGAGTGCCATGTAATGGAATGAGCTCCCGTTACTTGTCCCAACTTCTGCCAACCTAGCAGTTCTAAAGCATGTAAAAATGCAAGTAGAAAAATAGGGACCACCTTCTGTGGGAAGATAACAGTGTTCCGTGCGCCTTTGGCATTTAGTCATGCCGGCCACATGACCACAGAGACGTCTTTGGACAACGCTGGCTCTTTGGCTTTGAAACAGAGATGAGCACCGCCCCCTAGAGTTGGGAAGGACTAGCACATACGTGTGAGGGGAACCTTTACCTTTATTCTTATACAATATCTTGTTTTGGATTTTTCTACCATACTCAATATGGCCACTTACTGGTTGTTGATCAGGTGATATTTTCTGGCCCAGCAAATACATCTGAATTCTCTCCGGAAGTTAATAATGCAGATATCTTCAAATAGCTGTCTGTCTACTAGCTGTCTATCTACCGCAAGGGATCAAATCTAATTGTCCAACCAGCACAGCTGTTGGAGAAGATACCCAGAGGAATGCACAAAGACATCATACCTGATTCCTATATCTCACCAAGCACTTCTTTCTCTGTGTTCCTAATTCTGTGTTTCAGGTTTCTTCCAGACTTTGTTCCCTAGCTGAGGAGTACCAGCATTTTTTTAGGTCACTCTTGAAAATCTTTGTCTGATCTTTTTATTGCAAAAGACTACCAATTACTTCTTGATACGGATTCAATTATTTAGACCCTGTAAATAAGCATTGGCTATAGTGGTAGACGCAGCAGACATAGAGAACTTTGGTTTGATGATGACCTCAGAACAAGTGGGTGGAATAGCTCTTCCGATAAGAAAATAGAGTAACCAGATTGCCCACATAAAATGTAATGAAGAGAAAGTGTATCTTCACAAGCCTTATCTATCAAGCCTTGGTGACACAGGACTTAATGTTAGGCTCTAAAAAGATTGTTACTAGTTGAATGTGATTTCAAATTTCCCATAAGTGAGAACTCTTTGTTATAATTTGCTCTCAACCACTTGTAGTTACAAATCTTTTCTCTCACCCCATCACCTTTAAAATGGGTGGGTTGCACTCTGCAAGCCTATGCAAAAGGATGAGTGTAACCCAAGTTAGAACATGTCATAAGGTGAAGGAATGATATCAATAAAAGCTTTCTAAAATCAAGAAGGAAACTAATTCTGTACTTCCTCAATGACAGCAAAAAACAAGACTTCCCAGAAGGGAGAAGCATAAAATGAAAAAACAAAAGAAACATTCTAAATACAAGTTCCCCACTAAACATAAAGATAGAATTAAATCAATATTCATCCTGCAGTCAAGCGTAAACAGATGTGATGTTAAATGCTGAATGCATTCTCATTCTCCCCCTCCCTCACCCCCTCTCTCCCTCCCTCTCTCCCCCCCTCCCATTTATCAGTAATAATTTGGGGACCTTTTTCTCACACTTGTATTACTTCTGCATATTTCCTTCCTTGTTACTCTTGGTGTGCCATATTTATATTCAATCCTGAAATGCTAGGCCACCATTTTCTGTCACCAGAAACATCCTATTTGCTTACGACAACTTCTGCCATTGGATACACACACACACACACACACACACATCTTTTCCAAACTCAAAATGATGAACCGATTAGAGGCACGACAGGTGTTAAGACCTTGAAGCATCAAACATGAGCAACTAACAAGGCGTGATCTGAAATTAATGAGGCACACAAGGGAGCCAGGTTTTGGGCAAAAGCCGGGCTTTAAAAATAATAATATTACAGTCAAACCCAGTTAGTATCTAATCCACCCATATATTGCCTGAGAAAGCCCAGAAGTCTGATGTAGAATTAAAATTGTATCTCCCTAGGCTAATCTCTGGCAGAAGGGGAGGCCTGAAAAGTTTGCCTTACAGCTACCTCTTCTTTTCTATCTTTTTTTCAAAGGAATCACCACAGATGTTGAGAAGTGCCAAAGCATGACCCCAAAACATTTGAAAGATAATTGAGGGCAAGGCCCAGAGTCCCTGCCAACTGCAAGAAATTAAATCTGGTCCTGATCATGACATTCTGCTGCGGCTGCTGCTTTCTCCATATCACGGTGATCATGTGAGGTAGTGTCACATTTATGGCAGGGCATAAAAGGAAACTTCACGTGAGATTGTGAGACAGTCTGGCAGAGGCAAGCGATGAAACAAAATTTAACATGGTGAGAGGATTGTTCATTTTGTAATATCAACATGTCACAGCAATGTGAGAGGGGAACCATTCAGGAATTATTAGAAAAGGGATGAAAATATGATTTCATCAGCCCATTTGTCAATGGAATAAAAAAGAAGCTATAAAAATCCAGATGACCCCTACATGACTACTATCTCTAGTTCTGATCAGCTTTTGAGATGGTGAATCTATTGGAATTGTCACACTGTTAACTCTCAGTTTATGGGTTGAACCAGTCCCTGTGACACAGCTATTAATTTTTTTTAAAAAAAAATGTGGCTTCTTGTAATTATTCTGCTTTGTCTCAAACTACAGGAAAATCCTTTATTTTTATAGACAAGTTGATGGTATACCCTCAAAACAAGGTCATATAAAGTCCAAGCAATTTTGGCACATGTTCTATGAGTATTTCATTCTACATGAAAAATATACCAATAATAAGCCCTACACTATAATTGTACAATAAATTATACTGTACTACATAATGGATGTGGCCAGTTGCAAGCCCAAGGGCAAGCTAGGACAGAAACAAAATCAGCAGGCAGCTTCCGGAACTTTCTAGAATCTTGATAGTGTTTTGCATGTCTGTCCCCATATTTCTTCACACGCCTGTTGTTTAGTTGTTTCACCATCAGTTACTCCCCAAAGGAACGGCCCTGTTAGTTCAGTAATCTACTCAAGCTCACCCCAGATTGTTGATTGTTGTTAAAGTAAATGGGCTATCTGCGTACTAAAAGACATCCCCCACAATTAGTTTGGAGTGCCATAGATAAGAACAAGCATTACCAACATGCAGGAATTGTATGTCCATTGTATAATCCTTTATATTACAAATCTAGTATTTCCGCCCCACCCCTCCAAAATTCATCTCCATCTTAAAGTGATACTATGATACTACTCAGTTTGTTTAAACTTTGCAAATTCTCTGTTATCCAGACAGTTGAATAACTCCTAAGTTCATGGATAGTGCTATTATAAGAGAGGGGCAGTTCAAAGTGTACATATTATTTATGTCTAAATCTCAAGTATTGCAAGAGCAATATAACACGAACATGTGTTATGCTCTTTGTCAGCATACCCGCATCAACAAGCAAGGAAATAGATCTTATTCAAAACTCTTGTCAAGAACTCTCAGAAGTACTGAATGAATTCTAAACTGAGCCAAGTAGAATTCATACAGTATAGGCAGAGAGACCATGTGCTAGGAATGCTTTACACTAATTTGTGGCTGGCTGTTTGGGTGGCTGAGAGATGCAACTATACTGGCTGTCAAACCATGCAAGATCTCCCCCACAATTTTGGCACCAACTGTAAGATTACATCATAGAAAGTTTCTCTTATTTAAATGGGTGCTGTTCCTAGGAACTATCCATATACAATAAGATTTGGAATTTCCACACTGCACTCCAATAGTTCAGAATCAAATCATGCTGCTACAAAGGCCACTGTTCAATTACAATCATTTGGCAATTAGGAACTGCTGCCAATTTTAGCATAGAGTATGTTGCTTTAATTATGGCACCAGGCTGTAGTTTTTAAAGTCTTAGGCCTTAATTAACAGTAAAATTGAAAATCAACCTTGCCATTGTAGATAGAAGTGATAATCACTACATAAGAATGCCTTGGATCATTCGGCTCAAGTATAAATTATTATTGGTGTGCATGTCTCTTTCGGTAGCACTTGCATGTGCTAGCCACAGAAAGATTTAATTAAATCCTCCTGCAAGATTGACAGATGAATGGCGTTGTTACTGCTTCGTGAACTGGCCAGGCAGAAGGCCAGGAGCCAAACCTCATGAATAGAGCTTTTCACTTTGTGACCTGTAGTATTCTCAGTGTGGTGCTTAAGGCCAGGTGCCACAGGGAGGGAGTCTGCTATGCTTGGGCTAAGCAGATGTAAGACCCTGCCTTGATAACAGAAGGATTACCTAATCCAGAAAATGCGTAACCATGCAGAAAGCCATCTGCACTCTATTGTCCTACTGAGGGTTTGTCCTTGTTCCATGGACCAAGACAGGAAAGAACCGGCAGATAAGGGACCTGCTTGCTATGGGCATCTGCTGCAATAGATATTTTGGATGAAAGGTTAATTTGCTGTAACTAAAAACAAAAAGCCTGAAAGATAGAAGGGGCAGATTTTTACATGATACATCCGCAGTGCTTACAAATCAGAGCTCCATACTGTATGTTTCAAACCAACAGGCATGAGAATAAACTAAGTACACAGAAAATATGATTCCTAAGATAGAGGAGTACTGTGCAAAATAACCTTTCTCGTTTGGCTATATATTTTCCACCTCCATTGTGGCTCTCTGTAATGGCATGTGGGAAAGACCTTGGGAGATTGGGTGAATAGGCACTGCCAAAGGAATGGTACTGCTCAGATAAAAGACAGCATAACCCATAGCTGGTTATAAGGTGGGGCAAGAGGCTCAGAAAAGACCCTCCTTGGTTTCTTGGGTTATAAAGGAGATAGGGGAGAGAATTGTGCTTTCAAACTTGCAAGATTAATGTCAGCCTTGCCAAGTAAACCAGATAGGAATCACATCATGAGCTAATTCCACTTTACTGTAAAGTTACATTGACCAAATCTTGCAAATCTGAAAGTACAATTCTTCCATAATCTCCCTTAACTAGGGAAAATCTCCTCTTAGCCTCTTACTATCTACCGGTGGGCTATGCTGTCTCATCTGTTTCCTCTGCAATATCTCTTTGCCCTTTCTCCCAAAGTCTTTCTCAAATGCCATTATACATCAGATTCAGGTCCTACTAAATGAATGTGTAAACATAAAGTTGGTGAGCGGGGAGACAGGCAAGAAACCATATTTTGAAGGCAAAATTAAGGCATACCTGTTGAGTCCTTTTATACAGCAAAGCAGACAACAGCTTGACATGGAGAGATTTCTCTTTTAGAATCATCAGGTGATGGACCTATTAATTTCAGAAGAATTTTTTGATTGATCTATTCCAGGGATGTCAAACTCATGTCGTCATGGTGGCGTCAGTATGTGAGATGCATCCATCCCCTTCCCTATAAATTGTAAGCCGCCCTGAGTCCCCTCAGGGAAAAGGGCGGCCTATAAATAATAAACTAAACTAAACTAAACTAAACTAAACTAAACATGAGCCAGGAGTTTGACAGTCCTGATCTATTCCATTGTCCCTTCCTTAATCAAGACTTCATCCACCTGGTATTCTCCAGATAGTTCAATTTCTACATATGTGGAGGTCATTGGGCTTAGAATGATTTACTTTTACAACTACTCTAGAAATGATCAACGGGTAGCTTCAAGATGAAAACCACTTCTTATCTATCTGGAGTTCAATTTTACTTTGGGAGTTGCATATTCTCCCACTGTCCCCAGATTCATTGCTATGCAAATTTCTTAGAGCAAAGAGACTCAGTCTAGTCAAAGCAAGTAACTTTGGAGGGACAACTATCTCCTGGAATGACTGCCACTTTCCTTCAAGTCTGCCTCAGTATATATCAGGGATGAAATGCTACCGATCCAGACCGATTCACCCGAAGCAGTAGTAAACATGCCAGTGGTTCGCCCGAACTGGTGGTAAAAAAAAATGCCGATGATCAGCTGTGCTGTGCGATTTACATCATCTAGAAAGTAGGATTTCCTGCTTTCCAGCTAAATCTAATCTAAATTGCATGGCACAGCGGATCCCCCCCCCCCTCGCTGTTCACTTACCTTTGCAGACGTGCTCGGTAGAAGTCTCCACCCATCCGCTTGGACGTCATTTTGACACTCTGTACATGTTGCTACCAAACTGGTAGCAAAGTTAAGTGGATTTCACCCACTGGTATATATAAAAAGCTTGAAGTCAGAGTATTTAAGGTGATAGTAGCAGCTAAAATCATGCATCCAATTCCAGTATCTTTGTATGGACAGAGTAGCTATAATTTGCTTTTGAGGAACAGAGATCCACCACAAGATTATATTTTCTTTCTGTATATATACTGACTGGATAGATGGATTTTTCTTAAGACTGTCACAGGATAGGATGCATGAAAGTCTCCTTTGCTGCTTGATTGCTATGAAATAATCACCCATTATCTATGCTATTTTTACTTTTTTAAAGAAGACAACGGTCAACCACTTCCTAACACTGCAAAAAAAAGAATTGCATGGGTGCATCCATTAGCAGTTGAGCTTAGCTCAGGGCTATGTATCTTCTTCATATCTTGGTGAACTCATGAAGCATGAATTACAAATTAGGATGTTAAAAACCATAACCCCCCCCCCTCCATTGCCCTTGTATGAAACCAAATATTTAACATGCAGAATTTGACCTTAATGCATAGCACTTTAGGGTGCGTGTGAGAGAGAGAAGATTAACTGTGGTGTCTGTAGCAGTCATCTTGTCAAGTTTCATGAAAGCCATTGGGAATTGAATCTTTCCAAGAGGAAAGGAATACATTCCAAAACATTTCTCTAGGAATAAATATGAAAAGACCAGTGTAGTAATTCTAAGCACTTGTTCAGCACAACAGGACTATTGTTACTGTTGTTATTGAATAGATGTAGGTAAATTTGAAGTATCAAAATGGTTGGCTTTGTTTGTGGCTTATTATTGCTCACCTTTAATTCACCTATTCCCTTGCTGCAATCTGGCCAATAAATTAATAATAATCATGGGGTTCCTTCTGGCAGTATTCATCCACAAATGTAAAATACAGGTCGTCTCAATTTACAACAGTTCATTTAGTGACCGTTCAAAGTTACAGTGGCACTGAAAAAAGGGGATTTATGACTGTTTTACAGAGTTACAGTCTTTGATCAAAACTGCGATGCTTGACAACTGGTTCATACTTATGACCGTAGCTGTGTCCCAAGGTCATGTGTTCCTATTTTGTGACCTTCCAACAAGCAAAATCAACAGGGAAAGCCAGAGTCACTTAACAACCAGATTATTAACTTATCAACTTCAAAGAATCACTTAACAACTGTGGCAAGGAAGGGGTAAAATCGGGTAAAAGTCACTTAACCAATGTCTCACTTAACAACATAAATTTTGGGCTGAAGTCATAAGTCGAGGATGACCTGTATATGTATTACAAACAAGGAAAGCGAACTAATCCATTTGTTAAAGGTTAGGCACTAAATTGCCTTATAATCTGGAGAAGAAAATGTTGGCTGCATAAGTGCTCTCATACATAGTGTTAAGGAAGAAGCAGGATGCTCTCTAACCAGGTTTTCCTTCTTTTGAAGAGTTCTTCATTCAATAGCATTTATGAATCTTTAACAGCCTCTTGCTACAAACCTCTTAGATGCAATTTAGATTTTGAGGGACAATTTACCATATATTTTTATCTTGTTCCCTTCCTGGTTACCTTGGACCAGTCACAAATAGGCAATTAGGGGTATTTGATGAATACATTAGCAATTAATTTGGCCTCGTGTGGGGTCCTGCCAATAAAATGTAATTGTTAAATTGTACACTAGTGTCACTGTATCCGCTTATAACAGTATAAGCTAATGGCATTATAAAATGGCATTATAATAAGGGTGTCATTATAAAAGCTTATGTTTGCTTTCCAATTTACCTACCAACATTAATTTATCTGAAAAGTAAACATGCCTCTTCCTCTCATTGCAGATTGGAATGTACATAAGTATCATAAATAATACCAAAAGATGAACCAACATATGCAAACTTTTTTGTTTATCACAGAAATTAAGAAAGTTTTACTTGTTTTATGGTTATTTAAACAAAAGGGTAAGATGAGTTTATATTGCTTTTCATGAAGAAAATATGATTCCATATGTAATAAATCTAAACAGTAATGCAGGCAATATATAAATAATGGGTAGTAATTTAAAGCTAGATGATCCAAAGCAAAAAAAAATTGTTCTTGAAGGGAGAGCGGTGTGTTCATGGCACCAGTTAACTTCTTAAAGAAGGTGAGTCTTTTTCTAAGTTCACATGGCAGCCACACGAATCCCAGGAAAATAGCTTCTGAGTTAAGGAGATATTGAGGAGGTGATAACAAAGTAAAATAACCTGATCATACTTTCTCTGCATTTCCTTAACTCAAATAGTATTTTCATAGAACTGGGCTGCCAGGCAAATGTAGGAGGCATGCTTTTAAGAGATTAATCTGGAGCTCCATCATTTTTATTTTACTCATCAAATGTATATTGCAATCATAAGACTCTGAGCAGCTAACAAGGTATGAAAAGATAGTAAAGTATAACACAAACAAATAGCCCAGTGCCTTACCAAAACTCTATTTTCAGGTTTTTCTGGAAGGCAGATAGCGTTGGAGGCAAAAACATTTCCAGTGGGTCCTCCTCATTCCAAATCACCAGACCATCATAATAAAATGATGCTTTGGGGCTAAAGCCCATCTAACCTCCTGAAAATAGGAGATGACCAGCTTCTTCTCTTGGCATGAAGGCAATGGATGGTTGGACTCTAGTAGGGAGGTGTAGTCCTTCAGATTATCAGGCACAAAGAGATTTTACAGATTGATACCAGCACTGAGAAGCTAACAGGAATGTCAGACCGGGAAGCCATCTTTTACATTTGGGTCTTCAGGCCTGCCACTTTTTCTGCTGTGGGAAAATGGGAGGGGGGATTATATAGAGTGTGGTAATATATGTATACGGTAGTCAAAATAATAGTCTTTCTCAGAGAGTCAAGAACACCTTGTCCTGCAGTGACTGGATGGCATCTCCAGGTTTTGGATGGTGTCTGATTGGATCATGTGATGGACATGTGGGTGCTGGGCAGGGGCTTGAACTTTTTTTGGGTGGATAAAACCTGGAAATTTTCAGATTCAGGTGGTGCAAATATGACATCTCTAATAAAATGGATCTTTGAGGAAACTCAAGTCTTGGAGTCTTCTTTCGTTGAGGGTGTTACTTGGAATCCTGACAGGGAAGCTAAGGCAGAATCACAATACAGGAGTAATATGTGCCCAAATGTCAGCTCCCATGAGCGCCTAGGACAGTCCATGCCAGGCATTCTTAAAAGGGCACCACCATGTAGAGTAAAGTGGTGAAGAGGGTACGAGCCACAATATCCAGATCCTCTCACTCTAAGCTGCAATTGACAGCCCAGTTAAAGTTGGGAAAGCTCTCCACCATGGCTTTCCCAGGACCTCCAAGTCCAGGGGATCCCAAGACATGGAAATAGCTGAAGGCTAATTTGTTAAAGATCCCTGGGCAGAACTGGGCAAGCATTTCAAGGTTTCAGTCTAGCTCAAGAAAACTTTGCCAAAGCAGGGGTGTGATCTAGCTGGTTTAATCTGTAAATTGTAGGCACTGAAAACCAGTTGTTCCAACAGGCATTTGAACAGAGATGTCAAATGAGGCAGGCCGGCTACACAGACTTCTTACCCCAGGATGTGTGATATTGATTGTTCTGTTTTGTTTTTTACTAATTTTGTTGCTTTGCTTTTTTAACAAAAATTCACTATCCAGAGTCATATTCTGAGATGGGTTATTCAAATTAATAAATAAATATACAGAAGATTGTTTTGCAGTCCTGGGTTCAAAACCAAATACAACTTTTAATATAAAAACAACTGGTTTTTTTTTTCTTTTCCTGAGCTACCTACATTTCCCATGGGCACATTTTCATATGTTTTTTCAGTCATATGATATAACAGTGTTTCTCAGGTTAAATTATTACTAACCTTGGTGCTCTCTGAGTGTGGTTGCTTTCCTGCAGATGTTTTATTATCCAAATGAGGTGACATCATCAGTGCTACTCCTCATTCCAACCCCGAGTTACTAATATTCTCTTTTATTGGTGTTGCTAATCTATGCAGTAGTAGCAATGGGCCAACCTTACAATTAAGCTCTTGGTTGTAGAGTAACTGTTGAAAGAAGGACCAAAACGGTAAGTTGATACAAATTAGTCAGGAAATTATTTTCAAGTTGTTGTTGTTTCCCTTCACCCTTCCTTCTGCTGGGAGGACAGATGTACCATTATGGGTAAATCAGCTCATTTAGCAGCATTTGCACAACACATTAAACTTGGTGAGTTTTGATTTGGATTACCGTATTTTCACGACTATAAGCCGCACTGAAAATCCTAAAATTTGATCCAAAACCGGCAGTGCGGCTTATAACCCGGTGTGCTTTATATATGGAAAAAGATCGAAAATCTCTCCCTCCCGATTTTACGCTCAAACTTGAAACTCGCAAGCGAATGACCATGAGCAGGCACGCACACGTCCCTTGGGTCTCTCCCTCCCTCCTTAGCCGGGAGGCACCAAACTGCGCCCAGCCATCCTCACTTCGTCCTGGTTAAGGGTGGGAGTGTCTGAGACGCCGCTGGGAGAATGTCCACTTCGGGTTGCCGGGACAGCAAATTTCAAGGAAAAATGCAGCTGCTGGAATCGGTGCACCACCGAAAGTTCTCTGGTCTGGCTGCACCCGAGCTGGTGAAGTGCCCTTGCGATCGGAGCAATCGCGCGGCTCACCTGCACTGGCTGTCTCCCTGGCGATAGGCGGGCGGTTGCGAGCACTCCATCAGCTTGGGTGCAGCCTGACCGGAGCCCTTTCTCTTCTCAGAAATGTCTTCTCAGTGGATCTATAGCAGCCTGCATGCCCCTTTCAGGTACTTTGACACCCCCCCCAGGAGGGAGGGGGCCAGCCAGAGGGGCATAAAGGGAGCCGCAGCTTCTCTGTGAATGGAGGGGAAAGAGTTCGGCTTCTCTCTGCCATTTAAAGGCTGCAGCAGGGAGAATCCCAACTTTTTTCCTCTCCCTCCATTCAGAACGAAACTGCTCCAGCCTCCCCCACCCCCACGTTGCCCAGTAACCCTAACCTTCACGCTCTTCTCCGCGTTCTCCTCGGGATTGCAATAGATGTCCAGAAGTGGCTTTTGGGGCTAATGGGGATTGGATTTCCAGCTCGATAGCCCCTGCCGCTTCTGGACGTCTATTGCAGTTGTGAGCAGCCGAGGAGAGTGTGGAGAAGAGCGCGAAGGTTCTTGGCGCTCCGGGAAGCGGGAGAGGCGCACGGTTTGGTTTATCCTCCCTGGATGTCGCAGTAGCAGCCCCAAACTCACCGATCTCAGTGTTTTTCGCATCAGGGTGTGCTGCAAGAGGGAATGAGTGAAGAGTGAAGACCTTTTCCAGCCAGCGCAAAGGACTCCTCCGGACTTTTTTTGCTGAGCACAGGGCGACGGGCCCGCAGTTCCACCACCAGCAATCCGGAAAGGTCTTCACTCACTCTCTCTTGCAGCATGCCCTGATGCGAAAAACACAGAGATCGGTGCGCTTGGGGCTGCTGCTGCGACGTCCAGGGAGGATAAACCAAGCCGTGCGCCTCTCCCAGCTGCTTTCGCGGCTTCCTGGAGCACCAAGGACCTTCGCGCTCTTCTCCGCTCCTCGCGACTGCAATAGATGTCCAGAAGCGGCTTTTGGGGCTAATGGGGATTGGATTTCCAGCTCGATAGCCCCTGCCGCTTCTGGATGTCTATTGCAGTTGTGAGCAGCCGAGGAGAGTGTGGAGAAGAGCGCGAAGGTTCTTGGCGCTCCGGGAAGCGGGAGAGGCACTCGGTTTGGTTTATCCTCCCTGGATGTCACAGTAGCAGCCCCAAACTCACCGATCTCAGTGTTTTTCGCATTGGGGTGTGCTGCAAGAGAGAATGAGTGAAGAGTGAAGACCTTTTCCAGCCAGCGCAAAGGACTCCCCCGGACTTTTTTTGCTGAGCACAGGGCGACGGGCCCGCACCTCCACCACCAGCAATCCGGAAAGGTCTTCACTCACTCTCTCTTGCAGCATGCCCCGATGCGAAAAACACAGAGATCGGTGTGCTTGGGGCTGTTGCTGCGACGTCCAGGGAAGATAAACCAAGCCGTGCGCCTCTCCCAGCTGCTTTCGCGGCTTCCTGGAGCGCCAAGAATCTTCGCGCTCTTCTCCGCTCCTCGCGACTGCAACAGATGTCCAGAAGCGTCAGGAAACGTGCGGCTTATAACCCGGTGCGCTTTATATATGGAAAAAGTTTGAAAAATTAACGTTAATTGATACTGCGGCTTATAATCCGGTGCGGCTTTTGGTCGTGAAAATACGGTACTTGAATTGACCAAATTTCTCACTACACACAACACATTGAGCAAGGCATTATCTATACTGGCTTGGTTGTCAAGCACACTGAGCTACAAACAATCTACGAGAGTTAAAACTAATGGGGAATGCTTTTCTGATTTCTGGGTGATAGAAGAATAGCAATAACAATAGCACTTAGACTTATGTAACGCTTCACAGTGCTTAACAGCCCTCTCTAAGCAGTTTACAGAGTCAGCATATTGCCCCCAACAACCTGGATCCTCTTTTTACTGACCTCAGAAGGATGAAAGGCTGAGTCAACTTGAGCTGGTGAGATTCAAACTACCAAATTGCAGGCAGCCAGCCGTCAGCAGAAGTAGCCCATAGCAGTACTGCATTCTAACCACTGCACTACCATAGCTCACAAATTAAGTTAGAGTTAGTGGTGAGGTTAAATCATGAATGTAAATATGAATGAACTGAAGAAGATAACAAAATGCAAAGACCTGCAAATAAAGATAGAATGACTGAGGCAAAAGAAAGCAAAGATGGTGCCAACAGTAATAAGTTGATTGGGTGTAATTCCAAAATAACAGAAGAACCATTTGAACATCATTGGCACTGACAAATTCACCATCAGTCAATTGCAAAAGGCAGCTTAATTTGGAGCCACTTATATTCTGCGATGATACCTCTAACACCATAAAACATCCACAGCTGCCTACACCTTGTTCTTGGAAAGGACTTAATAGGTGGATAAAAATCCAGCCTGACTATGAGAGAAACTGTAACAATAATAGTAGCATCATCATGTCCTCTATCGCAGTGTTTTTCAACCACTGTGCCGCGGCACACTAGTGTGCCGTGACATAGTGTAAGGTGTGCCGTGGAAAATTACTTTATATATAGTCAATATAGGCACAGAGTTAAATTTTTTTAACATTTTCTAATGGTGGTGTGCCTCATGATTTTTTTCATGAAAAAAGTGTGCCTTTGCACAAAAAAGGTTGAAAAACACTGCTCTATCGCCCTCTTGACCTCCTTGATACTTCAGCACATATCAATTCCACCTCCCACAAAGTCAAAATAAGAAGCCTCCTTCCTCTATGAGGCTAAATAAATCATTGACAGAACTGTTTGTTGCCTAATTTAGAATGCACCCCCCCCCCCCCATGCAAGGATGCTCCATTTTCAAAGTCTGAGAATGGGCTGGCACAATGAGAGCATTTTTTTCCCCAATAATGCTTTCATCGTTAAATGAAGAATCGGTTTGTAGATTTTTATTTCATTGTCCAAACATCTCACGGAGAACATCTACTGCAAAATATGCAAATGAATCAAGAGGGAAAGAATTAAATCACAATGACAAAGTAAAAAACAAATTATCTTTGCTTCAAAGCACTGCTAATCAGGCTACACTGATGAACCCCTTTCAACTTAAAGAGATGCTTTCAAGATCAATGAAGGACCAACTCTATTTCATCTTCTTCGTGAAAACCCAAATTATTCCCTCCAGTTTTGAAACCCAATAAATTACTGCTACAATAAGATATTTACCTCCATGCACACAATCAGTGCAAGAAGTGCAGACCCTAGGGAACAAAGTGATTGAAGCAAAATATTTCATTAAGAGGCATATATTTCAACATCATAGTGATGATAGCAGTAATTCCACATTTTCTTTAGCCCCCCCCCTCTCTCACACACACACACACACACACAGTCTGTGTGTGTATATGTGTGTAATGTGCTATAGAATCTTTGCCCAGTTCAGATTATTTTAGATGCCTGTTATAGGTCCCAAGAATTCCTTATTCCTGCATAACCCTTTAAAAAAAAAGAATGAGGCTGTTATTTATCTTTCCTTGCAAATACCTAAAGAAACCTGTCTTGATTATTTATCTCTCTTTCATCAGATATTGGTGGAACTCATCATTCTGTTTCTTATATGGCCTATCTTCTGGCACGGTGACCTAGAATTGTAATTGCATGCTTTATTGAACTGCCTAGTTGCCCCATCATCATCAGAACAGGCAAGAAATGTGCGATGTGCGAGAACCAAGATGGCTGCAAGGCTTTTCTCATCGTGAGCTTCTCCGACGAAAATGCCTAACAAAAACCCCGGCAGCAATTCTAAACTGGAGAAAGAAGGTTTGCCCGGGATGCTTAAGATTCTGGGGACCCAGGAAGACCAGCCAGCGGTAGGGGTTGAGTTTGAGTTTGAGTTTATTAACATTTATAGGCCGCCCTTTTCCCTGAGGGGACTCAGGGCGGCTCACATAAAATCAGGAAAGGGGAATACAAACAATGACGTAGACACACATAAGTAAAAATAATGGGCAACATTCATTCGTTGCCACTCTGGGACGACCCTGGACGACGCCGGCTCCAGCGACTCTGGCGGTTTCCATGTTTTTCTGGCTGTTCCGGCCGTTTGACAACGAGGAAAAGAATTCCAGCCGGATAACAGCGACGGCGCTTCTTGGAGGCTTTGTCGCCTATTCCATCTCCCTGCCCTGTCTACTAGCGGCGAGGACGGCAAGGACGAGGTCTTGGGGAGACCGCCCCTGTGCTGTGCAGATCGTGGCGATTCCAGTAGTTTCGGAGGCTCCGGTGATTTTGGTACTATTCTGGCCGTTTGATACCGAGGAGGCAGGCTTTATTCTGAGAACAGTAGCAGCGTTCTTTGGCCATTCCAGTGCCTGTTTCACCTTTTCGTTTTGCCTGCCCCTGACGGTGAGATTTTGGGAACTCCCTGGGGTGGTTTTATCCCTAGAAAGAAGACTCTTGGGCTGGGCTACCGTTGAGACTGCGGGTGGACAGATGATGGCGGCATTGGGCGTCCTCATTGAATCCCCGCAGCATCTTTTAACTAACATTGCCCAGCTGGCTGAACTTCCGGTTTCCTCCTCAAACCGACAACCAAACCGACATTACTTCAGAGGATGTGGATTGGGGTTGGGTGCCTGTAGAGACTGCCCAATTTATGGGACTGACTGTGACTGCCATCATCACAACTCTCACAGACCCCTTCTCCCTGCCTTTCCCCGTGGCTTAGCCTCCGTTCTTAACATCACTATTGTCTCGGTTCTAATATCATTATTGCTGACTGTGAAGCCATCTGTGGAGAACCATTTGACCCCCCCCCCCCGGAACTCGCAATTTTAATTTTAATAGAACTTCTGCGCATTTTATAACTTTTTCCTTTCTTTCTCCTGTCTTAACAAATCCCCTTCTCTTCCCTTTCTCCTTTTCCTTTTCCTACCTCTAAATCTTAATTTTTAAACAGGTATGCTGAGTATATGGGATTGTATGTGAGTGTGTGAGTGACCCACTTTTATTGCTATTACTGTTGTATTTGTGTATTTTAATTATCATGTGGGGACTGGTTGTGTGTGTCTGAGTATGCTTGATTCGGAGGACCTGCCGGGGAAGGCGGGGGGTACCGGGGTGGTTGGGGGGACCATGGCCACGGGAGTGGGTCGGAGCATTGCGGTCGTGACAGGGAGGGGCAGATATGGCGGGGACTTTAGGGCTAGCCATTACCGGGGAAGGAGGGTTCGCTACATTACAGAGATCCCTCCTTCCGGCCCTATGAGTCCCACTCCAAGACCAGATGGCGCGAGTAGCCAGGACCCTGGTCTCAGGCTGCTGTTGCTAAATGCCAGGTCTGTTATTCACAAGGCTCCTCTCGTCCGGGACTTAATTGTTGACGAGAGGGCAGACCTGGCATGTATTACTGAAACCTGGCTGGGCACAGAAGGAGGAGTTCCCCTTGTAGAGATGTGCCCAGAGGGATTTCAGGTGCTTCATCAGCCGAGAGCCCAGGGAAGGGGTGGCGGTGTGGCTATTGTTATCCGGGAGTCTCTGTTACCTCGTAGGGTCCCTGCTCCGGAGCTTGTCGGGTGTGAGTCCCTGCTGATAAAGTTGGACCTCAAGGGTCAAGTGGGTTTGCTGCTAACGTACCTGCCTCCCAACTGCGTTGCAGCATCCCTCCCCTCGCTCCTCGAGTCAGTAGCTGAGCTGGCAGTTGAGCTCCCCAGGCTTATAGTTCTGGGGGACTTTAACTTGCCATCGCTCGGTGAACGCTCTGACGGGGCGCAGGAGTTCATGGCTTCCATGACAGCCATGGGCTTGACCCAGGTAATTCGGGGCCCAACCCATACAGCGGGTCACATGCTCGACCTCGTATTCCTCTCGGAGCAGTGGATGTGTGATCTTGGTCTGAGGGGTAATGAGATCATACCCCTGTCGTGGTCAGACCACTGCCTACTGAGGCTTGACTTCCGGAGGCCAAACCCCCACCGTAGGGAGGAGGAACCGACCAGGTGTTTCCGCCCCAGGCGACTTATGGACCCTTTGAGGTTCCAGACGGAGCTTGGGGTAATTCCTGACGCTCTCGCCCACAGTTCGGCGGAGGCTCTGGTTGCCGCCTGGTATTCGGCGGCATCGGAGTCTCTTGACCGGATTGCGCCACTACGGCCCCTCCGGGCCAGCGGATCCCGGAGACCTCCTTGGTTCACCGAGGAACTCCGGGAGAAGAAGCGCCGGAGGAGACGCCTAGAGCACCTGTGGAGGTCCGATAAGTCCGAGGCGAATCGAGCACTTCTGACCACCTGCACCAAGGATTACATCCAGGCACTAAGAGTTGCCAAAAGAATGCATATCTCCGCCTTGGTTGCGTCCGCCGAGTCACGCCCAGCCGCCCTGTTTAAGATCACCCGCTCCCTCCTTAATAGGAGGGATGTGGGAGATCCATTGCAGGGTAGGGCTGAGGACTATGCCCAGTTCTTGGCGGACAAAGTTGCTCGGTTTCGGTCGGACTTGGACTCCACCGCAGTAGATCCAGCCGAGACACAAGGGGATTACTTGGCAAACCATCTCTGGGTTGAGTTCCAGGATGTTGCCTCCGGGGATGTGGACAAGGCCATTCGAGCTGTAAGTGCCTCCACCTGTATACTGGACCCGTGTCCCTCCTGGCTGGTTGCCAACAGCAGGGAGGTGACACATGGCTGGATCCAGGCGGTCGTGACCGCCTCCCTTCGGGAGGGGCACTTCCCCGCCGTACTTAAAACGGCGGTGGTGAGACCCCTCCTGAAGAAACCATCCTTGGATCCAGCCATTTTAAACAACTATCGTCCTGTCTCCAACCTCCCCTTTATTGGGAAGGTTGTTGAGAAGGTGGTGGCCTTCCAGCTTCAACGGGCCTTGGAGGAAGCTAGCTATCTTGACCCCTTCCAGTCCGGCTTCAGACCTGGTTACAGCACAGAAACCGCTTTGGTCGCATTGACCGATGATCTCTGGAGGGCCAGAGATGGAGGCCATGCGTCCATCCTGGTTCTCCTTGACCTCTCAGCGGCTTTCGATACCATCGACCATGGTATCCTTCTGCGACGACTGCGGGAGGTGGGGGTGGGAGGCACTGTTTTGCAGTGGTTCTCCTCCTACCTCTTGGACAGGTCGCAGTCGGTGTTGGTCGGGGGGCAGAGATCGTCCCTGAGGCCCCTAACATATGGGGTGCCGCAGGGTTCGGTCTTATCCCCCCTACTATTTAACATATACATGAAACCGCTGGGCGAGATCATTCGGAGGCACGGGATAAAATACCACCAATACGCGGACGATACACAATTGTATCTGTCCGCCCCGTGCCAACTCAATGAAGCGGTGGACGTGATGAACCAGGGTCTTGAGGCCGTTAAGAGCTGGATGAGCGCTAACAAACTGGTACTCAACCCGGACAAGACCGAGTGGCTGTTGTGCTTCCCTCCCAATAATTTGGCCGACACTCCAACACTCAGGCTGGGGGGTCAAATTTTATACCCCTCAGACAGGGTCCGTAACTTAGGAGTCCTCCTGGATTCACAGCTGACTTTCGACCATCAGCTGTCGGCTGTGACCAGGGGGGCATTTGCCCAGGTTCGCCTGGTCCGTCAGTTACGGCCCTACCTGAACCGGGAGGCTCTCGCAACAGTCACTCGAGCCCTTGTGATCTCTAGGCTGGAATACTGCAATGGGCTCTACATGGGGTTGCCCTTGAAGAGCATCCGGCGACTGCAGTTAGTCCAGAATGCAGCCGCGCGAGTGATAGTGGGCGCACCGCGGTTCGCCCACATTACACCCATCCTCCGCAAGCTGCACTGGCTACCTGTCGGTCTCCGGGTGCGCTTCAGGGTACTGATGACCACCTTTAAAGCACTCCATGGTAGTGGATCTGGATACTTGAGAGACCGCCTCCTGCCGATTACCTCCCTCCGACCGATTAGATCGCACAGGCTGGGTCTCCTCCGGATTCCATCCGCCAGTCAATGTCGACTGGCAACTACACGGAGGAGAGCCTTTTCTGTTGCAGCTCCGACCCTGTGGAACGATCTCCCCGTTGAGATTCGTACCCTCACCATCATCCAGACCTTCCGCACAGCCCTCAAGACCTGGCTCTCCCAGCAGGCCTGGGGATAGGTTTCCAATTTACCCGCCCGAGTGTTGACTGTTGAATGCATGTTGTGGTTTACCATTTTATTTTGTTCACTTATTGTTTGTCTCTTGTTATTGCACCCCCTTCCCTTATGATTGTAAGCCGCCCTGAGTCCCCTCAGGGAGAAGGGCGGCCTATAAATCTTAATAAAATGTCAAAAAAAAAATGTCAAAGAAATTGTTTCTGGAGGACAACGATGGCCAATATTACCCTCTATTAATCACTTCCGCCCCTCACATTCAAATTGAGCTCAGAGCCCATTAAATCCACTTCTCCCTGTTAGGTTAACTTGAATGACAATGAATTCAGATTGCTTTTTACTGTACCTCCTTTTACTAGCCCTGCTGAAATAGCAAAGCAGTTAACATCTTTTGGTTAACATAAAGAAGATTACTGATCTGAATCTTGACAAAACTTTGTTGTTGTGCAGTTAGTTGCACAGGCAATCACATGCTAGATTTGGCATTTTTATCCATCTATCTAATCCTTCCTAAGGATCTGGGATAGGCAGATGTTATTTTGTGGTGTTAAAGGTATCACTGCAGAATGTAAGTTGTTCCAGGTAAAGCTGCCTTTTGCAATTGACATAATGATTTCATCAATGCCGATTATATTCAAGTGGTGTTCCAGTTATTTTGGGATTACCCTCAAAGTGTCCATTATTATTAACATTACCCTTGCTTTCTTTTGCCATAATCATTCTACTTCTATTTGCAGATCTTTGTACTTTGTCATTTTTCTCTAGTTCTTTCTATTCTGTTCTGCTGTCTCCAGGTATTGCCATGTCCACTATCCAGACGTTTTTGACAATTATTAAATCTGTAGTGTTATGTGGCAAATGCTTGTTTGTTTGAATTCTAAAGTCTCTGAGCACATTAGCTTCTGCGTTTTCTATTGCTTTGTAGTACCACCAGCTCCTGCTTGCAAACAAATCGTATCTTTTGCATATATTCCAATGCACACTTGTTGATTCTTCATTGTAATATTGTCCATAGTCAATCTGTGAGATCTTGCAGCAGTTAACTAGATGGGCCGCTGTTTCTTCAGCTTCTTTGCAGAGGCAGTAATTGCTGTGGCTGTCTTCTCCACTCTGGCTTTGTATGCATTTATTCTTAAGGCTTGGTCCTGTGCAGGCATAATTATTTCCCTTTCTTCTATTTCTTCAATTTTCCTGCTCTTAGCCATTGCTAGTCTTGTTTGCCTTTCCTCTTTGTTTGTTTGTTTGTTTTGTTTGTGTACTGCTCATGAATTACTTTGCCTTGCCATGTCCCTTTTCTGTTCCTCCTTTGGCTTCCTTATAGGCCAGTTTGACCTTTCAAGTACTCAGTAAGCCTTCATGGTATATTAGATTCAGTGCATCTTCTTCACTGTCCTGCAGACATTCTTCCAGTGCCCTTTCCTCTTCTTCAATTGTCTGGTCTCCTCGCAACATTCTGCCTATTTTCCTTGGTAAGTAGAGTCTGACAATGTCGCTGGATGGATGACAGGCATGAGACACTCATTGTTTTTCTGGTCTTCCTAGGCTTTAAGTTCTGCTTGTGTCTCGTCCACTATTCCAGATGTGTATCTGATGGCTAGAATTGCCCAGCTATGGCTGTCTTCTCAATTCTTCCTCTCTTGAGAGTAACCGCTCCCAGTCTATCACCATTGAGCAGCAACTGTCTATTTCATTGAGCCATTGATCTTTGCACAAAGGTTCTGATGTTTCTTCTGGCTCTTGTTATTTCTAGATTGGATCCAATCACGTGTAAGGGAATCAAATGCCTTCTTCTAATCAATCCATTCTATGTTCAAGTTGGTCTTCTTTCTCTTGCAGTTTTCCAGAATCATCTTGTCAATTAAGAGCTGATCTTTTGCTCCTCTGCTGTTTCTGTGGTTTCCTTTCTGCTTAGCTGAAAAGAGCTTGTTTTCAGCTAGCTCCTGTTGGACCTCATCGGCTGCAACAACAGCTAGCAATTTGAAAGCTGTTGGTAAACAGCTAATTGGCCTGTGGTTGTCTGAAGCTGCCCCTTTTCTTCAATCTTTCATTATCATGCTGCAATGAAGACAATCTTATTCTGTTGCTTCTGTGCTGTTCTAGATGCTGAGTTATTCTTCTTTCGGTTCCTCTTGTTTTTCTCTTAGAGGACTTGATAGTTTCTGGGGAGAAGACAGAGGAGACAGTGCCTGGTTAGGGAATAAAAATGATTCAATATCAGGGGTGGTTTTCACTTACCTTCCCTACCTGTTCGCAAATGTGTGTGTGTGTGCGTGTGTGTGTGCGCACGTGCACATCCCCGTCCACACATGCACCCAGCCTTCCACACATGCTCTTTGCTCAAAAAAAAGTCCTTAGATAGGATGAAATAGAGCCTGGGAGGGGCAGGCGGGCCCATCCACGATTTCCACAACGGGTTCGGGTGAACCGGTCCGAACCAGTAGAATACCACCACTGCAATAGCTATACTAGCTTCCTCTACGGCTGACTAGCCTATTTTGCCTCTACAATTTGAGCTAATTGTGGCAAGGCTTTCATTGCACTGGATAGATCTTGGTATTTCTTCCAATACTGCTTCTACGAATACTTTATGTTGTATAATAAATGGTCATTGATCTGCCCGAGGTGATCCTGAGCCCCGTAGCCCATTTGTCACCAGATATCCAGGAATTCATGCACCTAGCATAGCCCTGGTTGACCTGGGTGACAACCAATCTGGTATGGGTTTCTGTAAATTGTATTGTTTGTGGGGAAGACACTCTTTGTCTGGCTCCTCTGATGAGACCTGTCTGGTATGCTTGGACCTCTGGCACAGCTCTCATCTTTCTCAGAGCATGCAAGCCCCACAACCATGTCATGGTACTGTCTCACTGGGGGGGAAGGGGGTTGTTGCTATTTTATTATCAGCTTCCTACTTTTCCTGGCTTTTGTTTTTAAATATGTTCAGGACAGTGATAGGATTCAAAAAATTTTACTATCAGTTTTGTGGATGCGGCTTGGTGGGCATGGTGGCTTGGTGAGTATGGCTTGGTGGGCATTGCAGGGGAAGGTTACTGCAAAATCCCCTTTCCCTCCTCATCCCACTAACCTGCTTTCCAGCTCCATTCTCCTGTTCAGGGCAACAAAGAAGATCGTCTGGGAGGGAACGGGGACAGGGCCAGCCTATTTGCCGAACTACTCAAAATGACTGCTACCAGTTCTCCAGAATCTGTCAGAATTGGCTGAATACCACCTCTGATTCAGGAGTTTACTGTTTTACTATAAGGGATTCACTCCAAGCTCTGAGATAGCCTGTAGATTATTTGATCTATTTGGGAGTTGAGTGAAACCTTTCAACTCACATCATTGAAAAAATAATAAATTACTGAACTTGTTTTCTTTTTTTAAAAAAAAAGCTCAGGGAGAAGTACAAAACTGAAAAAGAAAATGAATAATGAACAAACCAGGCTGTGCTTTAAACTACAGTCTTGTCTATGCTAAATGAAGATCTTAACTACTATGTTATTTCAGCAGGGCTGATAATGTACAATAAAGAAATAATGATAGTACATGCTGGAAAGAAGGTTTTTTTTTAAAAAAACAAAATGCAGTTTGTTGTGCCTGCATGTATCTGTATCTTGGTCTACATCTTGGTGCTTTTTGCCTTGTTTATACAAAGATAAGTTGGTCCTAGATTATAAGGTGACCAGAGGTCCCACTTTTGGTGGGACAGTCCCGGTTTTTAACAATTTGTCCCGCGTCCCACAGCGTTTTTAAAAAGTCCTGATTTTTGGAAAGAATGCATGAAAAGGCTAGGGAACGGTGGGAGAATGGGAAGGGAGAGGCTTGCTCAAGGGAACTGAACCAGCAATTCGTAGACAATCAAACCAGGGGGCTTAGCTGTTTCCCAGATGTGCTGCTTCGGGAGGAGGGGGTTACTGGTTGGAAGTCTGCGAGGTGGGATCACCGAGCAAGCAGCCGGAGGAGGAAAGAATGGAACCTTGCACCAGTAGGGGAGGGGCTTATGCTGCTCCTCTCGCCGAAAGTGGCCCAGCACCCAAGATCAGAGAGAGAGAGAGAGAGAGAGGTGGGTGGGTGGGTGGGCCAGAACGGAGGCGAGGAGGGGGGAAAGAGCGGCTCCCTGCTGACCCAATCGTGCAATCTGCTCTCCACCCTGAGAAGGCACGAGCCTCTTGCCTGTTTTTGCCATTCCGCGTCCTTCGCAGGCAACTCAGTGTCAGGAAGAGCTTCAGCCCTCTTCTCACGCTCATCTCTTGCGCATGTACAAGCGAAATACCCTCCTGGGCCAGGATCAAGGCAGAGGAGGCAACGACTCTCTTCCCACCATCGCCAGTGCGCAATGAGGGGAGTAACTGGGGATGAAGCACAGGAGAGCCACGCTGTGCAGGAGACTCCTCAGCGCCAGATTCAAATCAGCGCGAGCTGTGGTCCCCTTCGGGTTGGCTCAGGAAGGAGGGGAATGGGGAGAAGCAGCAGCTGGTTGGGTGCAGGGAGGGAAGAGCTCCAGTTCTCCTGTGCTGCACAGGGCTCTCCTTGTGCAGGGCTCTGGAGCTCTTCCCTCTCTGCATCCAGAGACGGCTGCTCCGGCTCTTTTCTGAGCCAACACGAAGGGGACCGACCGAGTCTGGCGCTGAGGAGTCTCCTGCAAAGTGCAGCCAGCTACTCACTTCTCAGTGGCAGCAGCAGAAGCAGTCGCTGTCCCCGCCGCCATGATCCCAGCCCAGGAGGGTATTTTGCTTGCAGGCGCAAGAAAGAGATGAAAAGAAAAGGGGAGAATGAGGGAGAGATAGAGAGAGAAATGAAAGAGAGCTGGAAGGAGAGAATGGGAGAGAGGGAAAATAGAGGGAAACAAATTAGAGGGAGACGGGGGAGAGGGAGAAAGAAATGAAAGAGAGCTGAAGCGAGAGAAGGGAGGATATTGGGGGCTCTGAGTTGCTTCTCCGGAACTGGCTCCCCTTTGTGAAAAGGGCTGGAAACCCACCCTTTGAACGGATCCATGGATCATATAGACCAAATTTTTAATCAAGAACCCCACCCCCACCCCCGGTCAATGGTGTCCCACTTTACCAATGTTAAAATCTGGTCACCTTATCCTAGAATGTTGTTTTTGTTTCATGCAATACCTGTTTTGACAACTGATGTTCCATTTAAACAATGGCAGAAGGGTATATCTAAATTTATGTGGCAGGGGATAAAATCTGAGTTCAATATAAGGTATTACACGATGCAAAGAGGAGGATTGGATCTGCCTGATTTGAAATTATATTTTGCAACTTGAGGTTTCGTTTAGAACAGGGATGTCAAAACTTCTTGCAAGGAGGGCCAGATTTGGTGAGGTGAAAATGTGTGGGGCCGATCATTCAGCCTGACATTCTTTGAACCATTAACATTAAATGCAAATGAACTATTTTATGAAAGACTAAACAAATAACTCTGGAGGAGAGAAGAGGCTGCGGGCCACTCGAAATTTGAAAGCGGGCCACAATTGGCACCTAGGCCAGACTTTGGACATGCCTGGTTTAGAAGAAAGAGTTGCTGCTGCTTAGAAATAGACGGTTCTTGAAGTTTGAAAGATACAGCCTGAAATTGGGGGGGGGGGGGGCATTGATTCTTGTCGTATGTCAAAGTTAAGGTTAATGTGTTAGATGTTCCATACTGAGAATATGGAATAGATAGTTGTGCCAGAAAACATATTTGTGGTTCTCAGCACAAAAAGCATTTTATACATGAGAAAGAATATGCAAACATGAATGAGCTTATTGTGAGACAGTAGAATTTTGTCAAGGGGAATATAAAATAAAATCAATGGAAGAACTGATGGCAAAGGGGAATAGTTGTCAATAGTTCTCTTATTTACAATAATTAGAAAGATTTAGAAAGACAAAAGAATTAACAGAACAGAATAAAATATTTTATTGGCCAAGTGTGATTACACACACAAGGAAATCGTCTCCATTGCATAAGCTTTCAGTGTACATGAAATTACTCAAGGAGAAAAGCAACCTAGAACTAAGGAGAAATTTCCTGACAGTTAGAACAATTAATCAGTGGAACAACTTGCCTCCAGAAGTTATAAATGCTCCAACACTGGATGTTTTTAAGATGTTGGATAACCATTTGTCTGAAATGGTATAGGACTGTGATGGCAAACCTATAGCATGCAGAGCCATCTCTCCAGGCATGCCAGCTGTCACCCGTTGCTCTTCTGGGATGCACATATGTGCATTGTCCAGCTGGTCTTTGCACATGCAGGAGCGCAGGAAACCGGAAGAGCAAATCCCTGGTGCACAACTGAGCTTCCGGTTTCTGGCATGCACAGGCGCACCAACCAACTAGTCTTCATGCAGCTTGTGCACCAGAAACCAGAAAGCCAGGTAACCAGCACACATGCACATGCTGGAAACCGGAAGCTCAGCTTCCCAGAATGCACATGTACCCCGGGGAATGCTCATCTAGTTTCTAGCGCTCTCACGTATGCGTGCTGGGGAGCTGTTTTTCCGGTTTCTGGCACTGCCACACATGCGTGCTAGGAATATGCTCTTCCTGTTTCTGGCACTCCCCCACATGCACACACGTGCTTCCATTTCAGCACTTGATGCCAAAAAGGTTTGCCAACACTGGTATAGGGTTTCCTGCCTAAGCAGGGACTAGAAGACCTCCAAGGTCCCTTCCAACTCTATTATTCTATTCTATTCTACATGTGAAGCAACAAGCTGATCATAATCATAATAACAAAGTAATGATAATCATAATAGTGATACCAATAAGAGAAGATAATGGAACAAATGAGGAGGATAATAATAACAGAAAATTGAGTTTGAAATAGAACTGTGTACAAAAGATGAATGTTAAAATGTATAAACTTTCACTGAAATTTGAATTGGAAAAATGAATCAAATAATGTATGATAAAAATGAAGTAAAATTGTGGTCATAATATACAAATGGAATAACGGGGGAAATGTGGTTGAAAAGATTGAAATTTATACTATGTTATAATCTTAAAAATAATATTTATAAAATAATGTACTATTGGTATTGTCAGCCTCTGCTTCGCTGCTGCTTTTCGGCTGCCATTGAAACGGGGAGGGGGGCATGGTATTTGGGAGGGGAATCATTATGTACTGGAGGATTGTTATTAGGAGTTATTCTGACCATCTCTCTGTGCATGTGGAAGAAGGGAGTTTCCCGCCAAGGCCAACTGTCCAGCATTCCAACCTGATGATGCTTTTTGAAGACATCTCCCACCTGACGGTTGGGTGAATTATTATTGGACTGTGAACTGGGGTGCCAGGGGAGGGGATTGAATCATACATGATATCTATTGCTTTTGCGCTTTTTTACTCAGATTCAGCTTTGTTTTGCTTCTCATCATTTGTAATTAGTAAAAGTACACTTAATTCTGAGGCATGGAGTTGAGTGGTTTCTTTCCTGATTATTAAATGAAGTTGCACCTGACAGGTATACTGTCGTTCACCAGAGAATGTTTAGAATGTATAAAGATGCTTCAAATTTAGATTGGAAATGTGAATAATAACATAGGACATTTTATCATGCTTGGTGGATATGTGGGCTCGGAGAGGTGGCAAAGCGGGGCTGCCGAAGGTGGAGGCAGTTTTCGCCCTCCAAGAGGCTCGAGAAAAGCCTCCAGAGCCTGGGGAAGGTGAAAATGCCCCCTCTTCCCCGCCCTGTGGTGCAGGAGGCTGACTAGGCCACACTCACTATGGCCACACCCACCCAGCAACCAAGCAAAGAACCTGTTGCTGAAATTTTTGAAGCCCACCCCTGGTTTTTAGCATGGTGTCTTAACCACTACACCAAACTGGCTGGGTCTGGCTCCCTCTTCCTGCATTATATTATCAGAAACTCTAGCCACACAGAAGATGAAAGAGTCCAGATACCACTCCTTTCCAGATTGTTATTATCAGCTCCCAAGAAACATGAGATGCAGGCATCTTAGCAGGTCCTCTCAGCTGCTCTTAGAGACTCCTGAAGCAGAACACAAAGGAAACCGACAGCTCCCAAGTCAGAAATGACAGGAAAAGTCCCGGGAGGAAGCAAAACACCAATATTTATATGTGGGTCTTTGCAAAAGCGGGGGTGGGGGAGAGAGAAAGAAAGCAGGCTGCATTGTTGGAAGTGCCTGCTTTTTAAGTATGGCTAAAAATTTATTCATATGAAATTCTGTTGATGGAAAAAGCCTTGAAAAACTTAGATCTCATTTCCCGGGGAGCCACTGAGATGAGAATAAATAATTACATGCTGAGAGATTAGGGTGAACTTTGCAAAAGAAAGAAGGGGGGAAAAAACCTTGTGTCATTTGTAAAATGGGTACTGGGGAATTTAGCCAAAAGGAAGCCACATTTGTATAGGGAACCAGAGGAAAAAACAAACTGCATGAATTAGATTTTATAAATCTGTGAGTTATTTTTCTTTTCCCTTTCACCTGGGGCTGGAATCTACAGATAGGAAAAAGAAGCAGAAAAATAAAGAAGTCAAAACTTTCAGAAATGGAACTGGCAAAAGCAGGGTTATTGTTTGTGTCAAGGGCAACACCTATTGTGTAGGCAGAATCAGAAAATCAGCTACGTGCTGCCACTTAATGTATATATTAAATATCTTTTAAAAGAAAATCAAATTCAATAACCAATATATTATTTTACTCAAATTTGCCTTCTCCACCATTGCCCCCACTCTTTGGAACATTCATCTCTCCTGGCCTTTTGGGAATGTCCATTGGTTGGGGCCCGCATAAGAGCACGCAGCCATGGGGCTGGCTAGCACCTTGAACTGCCATTTTAATTTTAAATGTTAATTATTCTATTTTTGTTTTAACTGCCTATTATAATATTGATATATAGCTTTTATATTTTTATGCCATACTTGTATCCCACCCAGAGTTGATCAATGAGAGAGCTGGGCAGTTTCTAAATATATGTATGTGTGGGTATATGTGGGTGTATATCTATCTATCATCTATCTATCTATCTACATATACATATACAACGTGTGTGTGTGTGTGTGTGTGATTCAAATTTTTTTACTACCGGTTCTGTGGCCGTAGCTTGGTGGGCATGGCAGGGGAAGGATACTGTAAAATCTTCATTCCTTCCCCACTCCAGGGGAAGGTTACTGCAAAATCCCCATTTCCTCTCGACCAGCTGGGACTCGAGAGGCAGAGAATAGATGGGGATGGGGCCAGTCAGTAGTGGTTAGGAGTAGTTCTCCGAACTACTCAAAATTTCCGTTATCAGTTATCCAGAACTGGTCAGAACCTGCTGAATACCACCTCTGGGGTGTGTGTGTGTGTGTGTGTGTGTGTGTGATGTGTGATGTGTGATGTGTGATGTGTGATGTGTGATGTGTGATGTGTGATGTGTGATGTGTGATGTGTGATGTGTGATATGTAAATGTAAAGGTAAAGAATTTTATTCCACTAGTCATTAACACAGGGGGCATTGTTCATCTCCATTTAAAGGCCATTGAACCAGCACTGGTTCTGAAGATATTTCTGTGGCCAGCATGACATCACCAAGTGCTGTTTCCTTCCCACTGTAGTGGTACCTGTTTATCTATTTGCATTTGTGTGCTTTTGAACTGCTAAATTGGCAGGAGCTGGGGCAAGGAAAGGAGCTCACCCTGTCATGTTGCTCTCAGGTCTTGGACTTGGATTGCTGGCTTTCCAGCCAATAAACCCAGTGTCTTAACCATTGAGCCACCACGTATATGTATAAATATGTATGTATGTATGTAAGTATGCATGTATGCAGTGACGTGCGGTGAGGTTTATGCCTGGTGAGGCTTAGCTGGGCATCCTTTTGCAAAGCAGCTCAGTGGGACAGCAGTCGGACTCGGCGGCGGAGGGGGGAGTTTGCATCGCGGGAGCCGCCAAGTGCCCGGGTCTTCAGCAAAGGCGCTTGGCAGCTCCCGCGATGCAAAGTGCCCATCTCCACAAGAAAGAAGCGAGGGCTTCTCCCGCCTGGCTCTTGTAAGGAAACCCCCGGCTAAGCATTTTATGGCTGGCTGAAATGCGCGGACGTTTCCAGCCACCCACAGGGGGACTAGGAGGGAAGGGGTCGCTCCTCGGGAGTCTATCTAGCCAGCAGCCCCAGGAGACACCCCCCCAGAGAAGAATTGGGGCCACCAAAGTTCCCATACCCACCCACCTTTGGGATTGCAGCGAAGGGAATCTGGACCCTGGGAAGGTTGGAGAGGGGTGAAGAGCGAGCCTCCTCCTTCTCCCCCACTCCTCTCTCCTCTGAAGCGCGCCCTCCAAAATAACCCGCCCAACGTAAGCGTGCTCAACTGCAACAACAAGGGATGATTCGCTGCTCCCAGATCAGGAGGCGGGAGAATTAGTGCCTCTTTTGCATATGAACTTTTTTGCCTTTTAACTCTTTCTTAACTTTTAGAAGGCGAAAAATTCCTTATGCAAAGGAGGCCCCGAGTTCTCTCACCTCCTGCTTTGGTTAACACTAAGCAGACACCAAGCCACTGTGACTTGGAATCTGGTAACAACTATCTTGGCTTTAAATATTTTTAAAAAATTATTTAAAATTCTTTCTTTTTCCTGAGGAGACTGGTGAGGCTCCGCCTCCCTTGCCTCTAGTGACTGCACATCCCTGCATGTATGTGTATATATATATATATGATAATTTAGTAGCATTAACTCTGTTATACGGCATAAAATAATCCCAGGGTTTTAGGACAAAGAAATTACTTAATAATACCTAATGGAAGTATTTATTATTCTTACCCACTGTTGTACTTTAATAAGTTCCATCCTTGCTGTTTATAGAATCTTCTAGAGTCATCCAACATTTGTTGGGCCAAAGTAACATTAATGCAGACAGACCTGATATTTCTTCCATGTTGGCTGGGTGATGCTCTAAAATGCTATAACTAGTGCAGAAATGACCTTTGAGAAATAAAGTGTTGGGGGCGATTCAGTTTTTCAATTGAACAGAACTTGACTTTTTTTGCCTATGCAGGAATATCATTATTAAGCTTTCTGTGAGGAAACTTTTTAATATTCACTTACATGAGGCTTTATAGCTCTTTTTGCACACATAACCAGTAGCGATTTGTCTTCTTTTTCTGACAGCTTCACAAAATAGGAGATTAAAATGTCACATCCATCTGGCTTTATAATATAAAGTGATAGACACCTTTGACCTGTATGAGAAATGGCAGCATCCCAGTTAAGATACATGAAAGAAGGCACAGGTTCATTTGGATATTTCAAGAGTACAAAAATGCAGGATTAATATTTTTTTCCAAGTTCCAAGATATTTTTATTCTACCACCTCTATGAACTCGTGATCTCTGCTTTGTCAATTACTCTTTCAAATTAATTGGGCAGGAATCCTATAGTCTTTATCGCAATTAACACCGCTTCTTGATAGATTTCATTCAAAATATGCATCCAGGGCTCCACTCAATCACTTGCTCAATCAAAGCAACCAAATATATTCAATTCCCAGCCATAAGTTTTCAAAGAGTCAAAGTAGGTTTTTGCAATCTTCCCAAATAATGAAGTCCTGGATGCATCTAGATGTTACCTCTTAAATGCAAGGATAGTTTATCCATGATAGAATGTAAGAGAAATGAGTACGGTAGGTCCCCAGCATAAGAAATTCCATTTCCACTGGAATAGCTGCCCAGGATATTAGATGGGACCCTGAAGACGTCTAAGAATAGTATCCAAATGATAGCACAGTAGCCTTCAGCTTATGGCCAGTTGTTTAATGACGATTTGAAGTTACAATGCAACCCTCAAAAATGACTTACAACCATTTATTAACCATTTATGAACAACTACATACATAACCCCGTATGGTCACATGATTTCATTTTGGATGCAAATCAGAGGTAGTATTCAGCAGGCTCTGACCAGTTCTGGAGAACCAGTAGCAGGAATTCTGAGTAGTCGGAGAACCACCTCTGACTGGCCCCGCCTCTATCTATTCTCTGCCTCCCGAGTCCCAGCTGATTTGGGAGGAAATGGGGTAAGAGCCAAGGTGGCGCAGTGGTTAAATGCAGCACTGCAGGCTACTGCTAGATCAGCAGGTCAGCGGTTCAAATCTCACCGGCTCAGGGTTGACTCAGCCTTCCATCCTTCCGAGGTGGGTAAAATGAGGACCCAGATTGTTGGGGGCAATATGCTGACTCTCTGTAAACCGCTTAGAGAGGCCTGAAAGGCCTATGAAGCGGTATATAAGTCTACTGCTATTGCTATTATTGCTATTTGCAGTAACCTTCCCCTGGAGTGGAGTGGGAATGGGGATTTTACAGTATCCTTCCTCTGCCATGCCCACCAAGCCACACCCACCAAACCATGCCACGCCCACCCAGCCATGCCCACAGAACCGGTAGTAAAAAAAATTGAATCCCAATTCTGATGCAAAGGGCTCATCTTTATGGCCATTTGCAGAGTCCCATGGTCACATGACCATGTTATGTAACTTTTTTGGTGGGGGTGACTTTCTGCCATTTATTTTTGATTTCTGGCAAAAAATCCCCACTGGGGAAAATTAACTTAATAACTGTTGTGTTCATTCAACAAGTACTACAACAATGTCAAAAAAAAATCAGGGTCTGGTCATGTGTTATCTTAATTTACAACCTCAATGGCTTAACAAATGAAATTAGGGACTAAATTACAGACATATCAAGGATCACCTGCATTTGCCTATCAGATCGCTAGTAAGGGATGGTTTGCCAAATGACAGGGGGCAAGGTCAAAAATGTATCCAGCAGCATTTACAGAGCAGTGAGTGAGCCAATTGTTTCCTGAAACTGTAAAACTTATAAAATGCCTATATACTCACAGAGGCTCCAAGGGTTGCTCAAGAATCCATAAGAGCATTAAATGTCAATTAAAAGAATGACAATGTGGCTCTGACCTTTGTAATTTCCCTGTTCCACACGGGCTTCTTTCTTTCCCGATGGCAATTAGGAGAGAAAGAATTATGTAGCTTCATTTCACAAGAACCCATGGAGGAACTATCTTCTGTGTATGCACACCCAAGTGTACATAATATGGAGGCACTCAAAGTGGTCATTATGGAGCCTTTGAGAGCTTGTAGTCATTGTGAGACTTCAAGAAGCAACAATACTGCAAGTAAAGCAGCCATTTAGATGATTGGAATTGCCTTAGTAAGTGCCTTAACTGATAAATGTGGCGGGTTTTAGTGCATCAGTGGAGAATAGAAATAAAGTTTTGAGTGTTAATAATAATGGAAGTGTGGCTGCAGAGTGCAAAATCATGCATGTTACTATAACGGTGGGTATTGGTTTCAATCAATATCTTCCCTCCTTTATTGCAATCTAGTTCCCCTTAGTGATTATCCATCTGGGGAAAAGATGCTGGTCTCTCAAATATTGGAAAACAAATAAATATAAATGTAATTATATTGTTTATATTCCTCATTAGATACAGATTTAAAAACTGCAAAGGAGAAATTCTGTTCCTTCTGTGATTTTGTGTTTGTTAGCACTTTTTAAATGCGTATAATTAACTGGAACATTGCTATCAACAGCTCTATATAGATCCAGTTTAGCACTTCTTATAATGGAAGAAAATATAGAGAACAAATCAGGATAATTTAATAAATAAAATAAAGAGTAACTTCCAACTCTAAACATTGTTCGGCAGCATTTAAGCTTCCATCATTTTAATCAGTAAATTAATCAATTAAAGGTTTTGCATTTTGGCAAGGCCAGTGCTTTAATTGAGTTTAAATTCTATTGTGTAATTGGATTGTATTAGCGTTTTCTATCTAAAATGAATAGTAGTTCTTATTTCCTATATTACACTTGCCTGTGATTTAATATCTGCCAAAAATATTGCTCTTGAACTTTAATTAATATGGAAATGCATTTCCATTTAATACATTTATCAATCAACTACCAAATCCAGGAGGAGTTTTTTTGCATCAAAAGCATCAATTAGTACTTCAAATAAATAAGTATTTCAAGTACTTGTGTAGCAAGCCACACTGAATAGTTCTAATATCCTTCAATTTAGAATCCAGATACAGAATAATTGAAGGACATTAAAACTAGGCACAAAATATTTTTGACATTTTTCACCAAATTACACACCTAACAAAATTGGGTGGATACATTCTCTCTCAATCCAACAATTTCTAAGAGGCAGAACTTCCCTGAGATGGCAAGAACAGTACAACTGAAAAGGCCCCAAAGAGGCAGTTTCCACATTATATTTTCCCTAAATCAGCAGCCAAACAGGCTGCAAACAATGAGACAAATGAAAGATAGGATTTTCATATCTCCCCAAACAGTGGTGGATTGCAGGTGGTACAGGCATACTGGTGCCTGCCCGGAGCACCAGGTACCATTCTGGTATAGTGCTCCAGAGGGCACACCCTCCCGCCCAAGCTCCTTACCTGTATTTGAGCTCTTTGGCACTTCCGCTCATGAAGTGTACGGCCCCTGCGCGATGCTCGACCGAGCAGCTGGAGCATCGCAGAGGTATCACGGCGGTAAGGACGCATGTGCGTGTTCTGCATGCATGCTGTGCGCGTGCATGTGGGGGATGTCGGGCCCTGTTGCACCATACCAGTTGCAATGGGATCCAGAACCCACCACTGTCCCCTACTCACTTTTTAATAAAATCAATGCAAAACATATTTTGAAAACTTTTGAAAACTTTTTTCTACCTAGTTTTTCATTCATCTGAAAAGAAACTGGTAGGAAAAATGGAGACTTCCTCTGGTTGGTAGCAATGCAGATCATTAGAGGAAAATGAGATTTCTATGTATACTCCATTAAGACTCAATCTGTTGTTAACAGGGGATTGGGGTAAGAGGGGCCTTTGCCACAAACATTCAAGACTACATATTGGTTCATGATTTCATGGTGTTTAACTAGCTAAGAATATATTGTGGACAGCCAAGAAAACAAACCAATGGCTCATCAAATCAACATAGAGTTCTCATTCAAGGCACCAATGACCAGACCCAAATTATTCTATTTAGGACACATTAAGCAAAGACCCAGCTCTCTGGAAAAGTCTGTAATGGGGGGAAAGGTGGAAGGAAAGAGAAGAAGACAAACAGCAACAAGATGGATGGACTCAGTTACAGTGGAGATGAATGTACAATTGGAAGACTTGAAAGATCAGTTGGTGCCTAGGTGGTTGCTAGGCACCAAAATTACTTATAATGGCATATAATCAATCAATCAAAGCTTTCAGTGGAAAGATATAGGAAGAAGAATAGTCAACTGATTGGAGTCTGTAGACAGTTGTTACAACACAGCTCACATTCCGCTGAATTGTCCACCGTACCATACATGGTGCTCTGATTTAATATCTCATTAAATCTCTTTAATCACTCAAACTGCATTATGGAAAATGTATCTTTTTATTAGTTAATAAATCTTCAGAAATGTCAAAAATATGTCAGGGTTAGGGTTAGTAATATGTCAGGAAGTTTTTCCTTAATTCCAGGTTGTTTCTCTCTGATTACTTTCGAACCATTGTTTCTTGTTGTCAATTTCAAGAATCCCAGGTTGTCACTGTCAAGAATGGGTGACATCTAATATCATGATTACCACTCGTAAGATTGCAGCTTTGTTCTTCTGTACCTATCAACTATCATAAATATATCAAACGGGCCACAGTTTTTTAACTGCAGCCTTTTGCCAAAGCAGTGCCTTGGTGGGGGAACATGTCCTAACTACTTTTTGTACTATTTCTTCCAGACTTGATGGGGTCTCTCTCATTCAATGCCTTTTTTTAATCAGTAAAAGATTTAATATCCTCCTGTTGGTGGAAGCATGCTCTTTCTGCAGCCAATTAAAACCAAGACAACCTGATAATGTTAAAACGGTAACAAGCTTTGCATCCCGTTTTCAATTTAGACCTAGTTATTCCTGCTAAAGCCAGGACATTCGGGAGGTCCATTATTTACTTGAGTAATTGCTGGGGACAGGCCAGAGCAATTTATGTGCAAGCAAAACTATCATTGCTAGAGCACCAATCCATGAACCTCAAGGCACACATTACACATTTCTTCCTTTTTAAAATCAGAAATGGGAGAGACAATGACCAAGGATTTTTGTTTTCTTTTCAGAAGCTGTGAAAGGTTGTAAAAGCCATCAGTACTAACTGATTCTGCCAGGGTTAATTTTAATTCTGATCAAAAAGCTTCTATTGTTTTTGTGGGGAATTGGCCTCATTGAACTCAATTGGGCAAGCATGAATTCTCCTCTACTGTGCAAACAGCAGTTTATTCAAACTTTGTATTGGAGGCAGAAGTGCTCTGCAAACATTTTTAGTGGCCAGAAAAAAAAACCAAGGGGTGGGAGCAATTCTCTGTATACTTTGAAATAAGCTACACCCATTTCCAAACTAGTGATTGATAAGTGTCATCCAACCATCACTCAGCAGTAGCGGGGACAGGATTTATATTACAGTCATAAAGTCTTGGTGAGGAAATGGCCTTAATGTAGTGTAGTAATGGCTTACATCTAAAGAGGCACACTTATTTATTTATTGCACTCACATCACAACAAGTTTTAAATAATCAGGCACTGAGGAGAGGGTTCTTTCAACAGGCTTTATTTGTAACTCAGAACTCTTCAACAGGAACAAGAAGAACAACGCAACGCCCGCCTGACAGCTATTTATACTTGACAGCTGTCAGGTGGGGAACCAATCAGGGAAGAGCAATTCTCCCGCCAGCCGGCAGCCGCACCAGAGCCAATCAGCTCTTCTTCCGGCTCTGGCTTCGGCTGTCGGCCACGCCGGGAGGACGCAAAACCAAGTGCCTCACTTTTGAGAATAGGGCTATTCAACACCCCAATGAGTTGTTCTCAGAGCATTTGTGGCACATGTCATGGTTATCTTGATCCAGTGTTTTTCAAATTTGGCAACTTTAAGATGTTTGGACTTCCAGAATTCTTTGTCAGCTATGTAGGCTGGAGAATTGAACGTCACAGAGAAACATTGTCTAAATCCAAACAGCTTGTTCCAATAGGAAATGTCAGTAGCAAAAAAAAAGCTGGTGTCCCCTGCATCTTCATCTTCTTTTAATGACCCCCTAATCGCTTTCTGGATGGAGTCTGAGCAACTGAAAGGAGCTAGCAGAGTGTTTTAATGGCCGGATGCCCTACCTGTTGCCAAAACAGAGTTTTGTTCAGCAAATATATTCCCAGTGTACACAGAGAGAACTATCTGCCTCTACCTAGGGTCAGTCTCCTGGTTGAGAGGCGAGAGCTCCCCCACACACCACCTCCCTGGTGTCCTCTACATGCTGGTTTGCAAATATAATTTTGCTCTTTGACTCTGAATCTCTTTATAATCTGAAGGAAGTCACCCCTCCTAGAAGAATGAAATATTTTGAGAAATCTTTTAAAAGGCAGATTATATTTTCTCTAAAGAAGAAACGTGTTTCTAAAGACAGAAACTCAGAGCTTCAGCTCCCTGCCCCCAGCAGATATTTGGCGCCCATTGAGAAGAACTGGGCCAGCCTATCTACAAAACAAAAGACCTTTAGCTCCAGGGTGATGGAGTTAAGACACGACCCTCCAGGACATAATAGGATTATCTAGCAGCAGGGCTCACTGCATTACAAAATCACCTGGGGAAATTAATCACCCTCCAGGCTTCAGCCAAATTTGATTCAGACAAACATGACCTCACATGGTCCCATGGGAGTCTTGACTATAGGCAATAGAATACATTTCTTGCACAGGAACAGGAAGCTCAAGGGCAAGGCCTAAGAGAGGGCATAAATAACCCTCACTCTCCACTCCATGTAGTCAGCTGCATCAGGACTATGTGCTTGGTGGTTCTGTTCACCATTAAACCCTCTTTCCAAATAGCCTCTATGTTTCCAGTATCTTTCTCCCCGCTTGGAACTAAACCAGATGGATATTTCTTCCAACAAATCCTACTGAGTAAACAGATAGAATAGATATGCAGAGTAGATATATGCAGAGAGAAGTTGATGCAGCTAGGGTCATCTATGGCAAGATCCCAAAAGTTCAGGTGGCAACCATCACAGTGCAGTCACAACTCCCCTCTTGATTTTTTTAACACCCTCTCATGGACATCCTGTGTGCAACTGATGTCCTTTCTTAAGGTGGCAAGGAGCGTGTTGGAGGTGGGTGTTTTTTTTTTTTTTAGTTTTATCCCATTTAATTGGAATGAGTCTTTTCCAGATTAAAATTCCTCCACCCCACCTCCCCACTTCTGGTGTAAGCATAATAAACTAAATATAAAGAATTATTTGAGTGGCACATTTTTTTTAATGCTGTCCTCTGCAGACTATTTAGCAGAGGGGAGTTTTTTTCTCTTTACCTTCCCATGCTGAGATCTGCACTTCTTGCAACGAGGCCAAATTGAACAGTCACTTCTGAGTTCTAGCAGCTTCTCATTTTAAATCCAAACCCTGGAGGGAAACTATATTCTCTCTAAAAAAAAAACATTGGGACAAACACACTCACAAGCCCCCTGCTCAAATCCAGCCATTGGTTGTTTCAGCCATTGTGCTGCACAATATTTTAAACCCCCTCTGAGAAGCAGCCTAAAATACAATCCAGTAAACATTTTAAAGCTTTGCTCCCAGATGTAGCGCTTTACCTGCAACAGCAAAGCCAGCTGAACATTTCAACAACCCTTTGCTGAATAACCCCATTTCTGCAAAGCAGAAGGGACTGTCAGCAAAGTAGGGCACTGGTTCCTTTACAAATTGAGCAAGTCAGCATGTTCCCTGTAATTAAGGGTGGGGATATTGCCAGATTCTGTAGGATTGCAAACGAGGAACACACACATATAGCATCTGGCACAAATTGCTAAAACTCTTGTGTCTTTTCTTCTTTTCTTTAAGCACTCTGTAGGGCAGGAGATAAGTTTTAAAACTTCTGACAGTACTTTCCGATGCATCTGAATCCAGAAAGGGGCTAATTAAATGGCCCAAGGCAGGAAGATTTTGCTCTCCATTCTTTCCAGGAGCAGAAAGATTTATGAAAACTTCTACCAAAATTTCTAATTTTCTTAATAATGAAGTTGTAGTTTTAATTCTGACAACACCCTGCCCCAAGGTCAAACTCTGTCTGTCAGTAAGGACTCGCCCCTTGCTCACTACCTGCCATTTTCTCTGTCTCTCTCTATCTCTCTCATCCAAATAAGTTTTAAATCCCCACAAAAGCCAAGGTGATGAGGCAACTTTTTTGCAGAAGGTAAGAGAGAAAGGCTGGGGGTTATTAAAAATTAAAGACTTTGATCCCATTAGCTGAGACAGCATTTCAGTAATTACATAAACTTATAAGGTAACCCTGCAAGCTTCAGTTCCATGATGGCAAGCTGGGGCCATTAGCTGTTCCCTATGTAGAGAATGCCACAGGATTGGTTTCGTTCTGGCAGGCAATATAAACCGCAGCTCAACTGGTGCTCCAACAAAACAGCCGGCATCTCCAGCTCTGTCTGGGCGGCATTAATTTCAAACAGGATTATTCATACCAATTACAGATTTTCAAGCAGTGGGACAGATTTGGCCTGCTGGGCTCATGCTGTTGAACAGCCTGGCTCATGGAGTACAATCTAGAGCTGTCTTTCCCCAGCCTGAGGCCTCCAAATTTGCCAGATCATAACTTCCAAGATTTCTGGCCAATGTGGCTGTTAGCCCAGAGCCGTGTGGGCTTGTAGCTGTGCATCCAGTATATCTGATAGGTATCTGTTTAGAAACAAACCACAGATTATTTATATTTATTGGGAACTTTGCTGGCATGTAGTCGTATCTGGAAATTTGTCAAATCAGCTACACACAAGCAGAAATTGAAATTATTTGCTGCTGATTTTGTATTTAAACTTACTCGTCACATAGAATCGTTAATATTATTGATAGAATATGTACAGCAAGGCAAGCTAATCTTGGGTGACCACATTATTAAAAATAAAACTTAGATGCTAAATCAATAAAAAGAAAACTCACTTGCTGATGTGCAATTTGAAAGAGAATGAAAAGCAAGGTGCCTATCCACCAACAGGCTTTAACATACTGCTATTATTTCTGCTAAACAATTACTAAAACCAGTCTCTCTCCTTTTTTTTTTTTTTGACAAAGATAAAATTTATTTAAGAATATTTACTAATTTAAAAACATGTCAAGCAGTGGTGGGTTTCAAAATGTTTTAGGATCTCTTCTGTAGGTGTGGCCTGCTTTATGGGAGTGGCTTGCCAGCCATGTGACTGGGTGGGCATGTCCAACTTGTAAAATGTGGGGAAACTCACTTAACAACGCTCTTGCTTAGCAACCAAAATGTTGGCTCAGAAACTCTGGCATTTGAAGCATGCAAGTCTTAAAGCTCCCAAGTTACAAGACCCTTGCTCCCCTAACCCTTCAGAAAAAAACCCAAGGGTGTTCAAACTTGACAGCTTTAAGACTTGTGGACTTCAACTCCCAGAATTCCTCCTCTCGCTCTTCATCTTGATGATGTGCGGACGGGCGGGGGGAGGGAGCTGGAACTATTTCTAAACGGCACTGTAGATTTGTGGAATCTCTTCTATAGAAGAGATTAGAACTGGCAGGAACCCACCCCTGATGTCAAGAGATATTTTTAAATGGAAAAAAGTAAATATATTTGGTGAAAGAAAATTTCCTCTTTCAAAATGAATTCTGTTTCAAATGATTCCAGTACAGTGCATTGTTTGGCACAGGAGAATAATGAATTCTATGTGGTCCAATAAGAAGTCAAGGATTCAATTTAAAAATCAGCAGGGCTTGGCAGAACAAGTGGTCTCATGGCTCCAAATTTAAGTCTGTGTTATTTCGCTACCTGTTTAGCATGATGTATTACATCTCCTTATAGCTCTACCATTTATATAGAAAGAGTAAGTCTTCCTGAGGGGCTATATAGAAATATTTGGACCAAAATTGACAGAAATAAACAAATTGTAAGAGGTTACGTAATACTAAGTAACTTACCATCAACATTCTAAGGTAGACCAGACTAAGAAAACAATGCCGTATAGGTCTAAAACTACTTTTATTGAAGCAACTGCCAGAATCTTTCAAGTCTGAATATGCTTCCCCCTCCCGCCCTTTATCATCAGTCCGCTAGGGCAGGGCTTAGCTGTTTCTTGGGTTCCTCTTGTCTGATTGCAGGTTTTTCTCCTGTCCTTCAAAACCAGTCTCTATGTCCTCTACACTTACTGAATGTTGGAGATAAATACAGAAAAAGAATACATGTCTGTGGAGATTCTCAGTCATCCAGGTCATGGTTGTCCCAAAGGTGCTTTTCGGAAGGCAATTAGACTTTCTTTGTTTTTTTCTATGAATACATTTTGCTTCTCATCCAAGAAGCTTCTTCAATTCTTTTGCTTGGATGACAAGCAAAAGTCTTCATTGAAAAAAAAACAAAGAAAGTGTAATTGCCTTTTTAAAAGTGCCTTTGGAAAAAGAAGAAATACCGATTTCCCCCCATCTTGCTTCATTCTTAAATATCTATTTTTACAAAGAGGAAGGCTTAAAGAAATTTGGCTAGTGGAGAAATAATTTGTTTACATTAAAATGTATTGATAAGAGGACAAATATAAAATCTTTTAAGACCGTTGCTATTGTATACAGCTTTCTTCTATATTTAATTGGTTGTGGCATTCAAATAAGCAGTGCGGCAGTAAAAATTTATGTAAATTTGAAAAGTATTAATGAATTTGAAAAATTAATAAAATACTATTGATCATTTCTAAGGCATGATTTATAAAATGTTAGTGAAGTATGATTCATATTGCAAACAAGTTAAAGATTGTAAATAAATGCAAAACATGGATATAATTAGAGCTGCAACAATGGGAATCTTAATGAAAGTAAAATATTAAATTTACTGCAAACACTATACCCATAGAGAACTGATATGTTTTACTGTCCGATAGTAGTCCAATCTAGATTGCTGCAATTTAGACTTCCCCAAAAAAAGTTTGAAATATAATGAGCAGTCCTTCTTTCCTATGTAGGAACAATGTGGTAAAGCCCAACAATATTTCAAAATATTTCATTCTCTAGAATGGAATTTTTTAAAAAAGTTACAATCACATTTTAACTGGAGATATTATCATAAAATTTTACCAAGCGATATGGTATCCCTTCAAAATATAATGAAGTATGACCTATTACAAACACTGGGTTCACTCAAAGCCTCACCTTCTTAATCACATTGGGATATAATACATTTACAATTAAAGAGAGATCTTTGGACCAGCAGGATAAAATAAAAAGCCAGTTGGTGAGTCAACGTTCATTTCAGATTAAAGAAAGAAAAAAAGGGAAATAATAATTTCAAGAACTTTCAATTAACACCAGAAAGCTTAATAAGAATCTGGTCTAAGAAATCTATAAATGGATACCAAGGACACTTCAAATTGGAAAGATTAATATTTTGGCAAAAGTACTTTTAATACTGTTTGGAAATAATTAGAAAAATAAACCATGCCTTTGCGGAAATGCTGATTGTTTAATGTTGCTGAATTTTACAAAAGAAAGTTATAAATATAATATGAGAAAGATGATATGACCAGAATAGAGTGCCAGATTGGACTAAAACCTTAAAGATATAGAAAAGCAGAAAAAAGAAAAAAGGAGTAGAACGTACATACCTTTTTTAAAAAAACTTTGTAACTGACTCATTTTTTGGATTATATATAACAGAATGGCAACTACCCAAAAAGCAGCAAAACTTGGTGCAAAACTGACAGAAAAAGGTATTCCTCCAGAGATATTACCAAAAATGTTTGAACAGATGGGGAGGAAGGTATCTGAATCTATCCAATATGTTAAAAGTAATCTGCTACATTTGAAGGGAGAATGAAAGAAAGATTTGTAAAGAGGAAATAGGAAATAAAAGAAGTTCAAAAACTGAGAAATCCTTAGAACAACTGGCTGGAGAGGTAAAACAAATTAAACTGCACTGAGATTATTATATGCACAGAGAGAGAAAGATTCTGAAATATTCACAGCACAGAAATGGCTGGTGAAGATGACCGAATTTGCAGTTATTGCAAAAAATTGATTTTCATGTTTAAGGAAAACACAACTACATTTATCAGTGACTGGAAACCCTTTATGGAATTTTTACTGAAAACAGAGAAAAATGTGATTTATGGGTTTGACAATTAAAAAGATTAAAATGTGAAAATAAGAGAGCCATAATATAACTATGAAGAGAGGGGATAACATATAAATGCATTTATGACTGCTGTAAATAAGATAAGAAGTTTTCTTTCTTTCTTTCTTTCTTTCTTTCTTTCTTATTCACTTTTTTCTTTAAATTTGTATTGGTTTTACTCTGTAAAAAAATCTCTGTAATAAAAATTAATGTTATATATATGTACAGTACTGACTTGGCATTTTATATATCATACTAGCTGATAACCCAGCGTTGCCTGGGTATTTATAGACATCAAAGCATTTGTCTGATGTGCTCCTCTTTCCCACCCTGTCTACGATCCTGGCACTTTGCCCCAAATCCATCAGGTGCTTCAGCATTGGTCCACTGGAGGGCTACCACGGCGGCCTTCCAGAGGAAGCTGCAAAGGAACTGACATCACAAACAATTGCCACTCTAGGGTGCCACACTCGCTCTCCTTAATGGCCCAGGCTCTCCCTTCTCCCTCCCATGACATCACAAACAATTGCCACTCTATAGCAATAGCAATAGCAGTAGACTTATATACCGCTTCATAGGGCTTTCAGCCCTCTCTAAGCGGTTTACAGAGAGTCAGCATATTGCCCCCAACAATCTGGGTCCTCATTTTACCCACCTCGGAAGGATGGAAGGCTGAGTCAACCCTAAGCCGGTGGGATTTGAACCGCTGAACTGCTGATCTAGCAGTAGCCTGCAGTGCTGCATTTAACCACTGCGCCACTCTAGGATCCGCACTTGCTCTCCTTAACAGGCCAGGCATTCTAGAGTTATGCTGGAGCACACACACACACACACACACACACACACCAGGGGTATCTTATCCCCCCCTCCCCCAGTATTTGTTTCCAGAGGGTAAGTCATCTGTCTACCAAGTTTGGTTGAAATTGCTGCAGGCACTCCAGAATTATGCTGGAACATACATACATACATACATACATACATACATACATACATACATACATACAACCTTTTATAAATATATATATATAAATAAGAAGATTAATGTGGCTGCAAGGATTTAGTATATCTTTCATTGAAAAAGATCTTTGACAATCTCTTTGGAAGAATGGTTAACTAAACAGTGGAAGTATACATCTAAGTACAACTAAAGTACATCTAAAATAACTTTGGTTTTAAAAGAAAAAACCTAACACAAGCTTTAATTCAGTTTGGGGACCATTTTCATTTTATAATCTTATACATGGAATTGTGCTGCATCCAGAATTTGGTTTCTCATATTTTAAGTGATTGTATAATTTATAATATTAATGGAATGTATTATTTACTACTAATAGCTTCTCTTATGGCTTGAACAATATTAATCAAGCATATCTTAGTTTAAAACCCAAGAGAGATATATGTGGATTTTGACTAGAAAATGGATATTAAATATCTCATAATAGGTTCCTGGTGATGTATTGGAATATATTTATGATATTTCAGATTGGTTATTTATTCACCCATATCTTTGTCTGATTGTATTTACTGTGTTATTTATTCCTTATATTCTTTGAAAATATACAGTAAAGAACTTTAAAAAGGACAAGGCATGGTTAAGTAATTTTCTCCCTTCTATTGCAGATTGTGATTTTTCTGGTACTAAATATATAAATAAAAGAACATATGAATTAAAATGAAAAAAAAATCTACTGAGGCATAGCTTTTGGCTACACAAGTATAACAAATAGATGCATCTAAAATGAAATGATATGTGGTGTTGTAGTTGTACATATGGGAAGAAATCCTATCTCAAGATGTTCAGATATGAAAGAGTTAATCAAACTTTAATCTGTCAATCTAGATGATGGGCAGGGATTTTTGAACAAAAGGAAAATTGAACAATCAAGTATACAAATTTGCCCCTCTTTGAAGAGCATAAAAAGAGGACAGCAGTTCCATTTTGCCTTTGTTCTTTCTGCATCCTTAGGAGAAAATACTCTCTCTTCCTACACTAGCTCAAAAAAACCTTTCCCCCAACCTGGAAAACAGCTAAAGAATTAGAAGAAAGAGCTATAAGGAAAAGTGGAGCTAGGTATGGATTACGATCTTTCATTGAGCAATTTTATGGATTAGTCTGAGTTATTTCTTTGCATCCTGGATCCCATTTTGTTCTATCTGTATTGATTATGTGTATTCCTCTGTGGAAAAGTAGTTGCTGAGGAAATCCAGGAAGATCCACTGTCTTTTCCTTTCCCTTTCTGATTAACAGAGTTGGAAGAGATCTTGTAGAGTGGGTGGGGGGGACTACAACATTTCTGACAGATGGCAGTCCAGTCTCTTCTTGAAAGCTTCCAGAGATGAAGCTCTCACAAGGTCTGAAGGCAAGCTGTTCCATTAATTGATTGCTCTCACTGACAGAAGATTTCTTCTTATTTCCAGGAATCTCTCCTTGTTCAGTTTCCATCCATTATTCCTTTTCTGGCTCTTCAGGTTCTTTGGAAAATAGCTTGACCCTTCCTCTCTGTGGCAGCCCCTCAAATATTGGAACACTGCTCTCATGTCTCCCCTGGTCCTTCTCTTCCCTAGACTAGCCATCCCCAGTTCCTGAAACCGTTCATCACATGTTTTATCCTCGAGTCCCCTAATCATCTTGGTTGCTCTCCTCTGCACTCTTTCTAGAGTCTCCACATCTTTATTTTATTGTGTGGTGACCAAAACTGGATGCTCTCATAGTCTTCAGTTAATTAACCTTAATTTAAATAATGAAAGATATGTATCTTGTGCTAAATAGTACTCTTATTTTGACAGGAAATTTAACTTTTCACACATGCTGCCTGTTCAGCTAAGTTACCAGAAAACTGAGAACGGGCAGTGGTTTTTGTTTTTTTACTTTCTTCCTAGTGAATAAAATGGTAAAAGAGTGGATTTCTGGTGAAAGAATTGTGACAATATTCCGAACTGGTCAATCTGAGGTGTGTGGAAGATGCAACACTAGGGGTCACGGAGCATCAGGGATCCCCACATACACACACTTGAAGGAGCAAATGGGGCCAGTCCACCATTTCCCTGAACCAGAGGTGGGTTGCTCACAGTTCAGCCTGGATCAGGCGAACCGGTAGTAGCAGTGGCAGGAGGCTCCACCCACCTGCCCGGATGCTTCTGTCATGTGCATGTGCAAGCATGCGTGCATGCATGCATGCATGGACAAACCAGTAGTAAAAAAAAATTGGAAACCCACCACTGCCCTGTACATGTGTTTACAAACACTTTACACATCAGAAGAAAGTTGAAGACGTATGGGCTGTATCTGATAGTGCTTTAATGAGCTATTGTTAAATGGCCGTGCGTAGACAGCCAAAGCTTCAGCAGAACTGATTGCAGAAGTTTGTCGGAGAGGGAGATTTGTCAAAGAAGTTTACAAAATGACACAAACTGAAGTCTCCACAAGCTGGCAGCATCAGCTATTGATGCTTATCACTGCATTATTCATGCTCTGCTGCTCAGGTCTCCTCAGTGTTTATATGAGCAACTGTTTTGTCCATCTGTGGTTGCATATGCTTAGTTTTCCTTTCTTTAAAGCTACCGGAAATTTTTAGAAGGACCCAGAGCTGCTGCCAATAAATTATATGGTGAGGAAAGAAGCTGGAAGCAAGGATCTGGCAATCCAGGTAACCTGTTGTTAGTACAAGTAGTCCTTGACTTACAACCACAATTGAGCCACAGTTTTCTGTTGCTAAGTGAGATAGCCAAGTGAATTTTGTCCCATTTTACAACATTTCTTGCCACAGTTGTTAAATGAATCACAGCAGTTGTTAAGTGAGCAACATGGTTGCAAAGTAAATCTGGCTTCCCCGTTGACTTTGCATGTCAGAAGGTGCAACGCAAAATGTGATCACATGACCCCAGAACACCCCAACCATTATAAATACGAGTCATTTGCCAAGCATCCAAATTTTGATCATGTGACTGTGAGGATACTGCAAGGGTTGTAAGTGTGGAAAACTTGTGATAAGTCACATTTTTCAGTGTCATTTTAACTTTGAATTGTCATTAAACAAATGGTTGTAAGTCAAGGATCTACAATTGTATCCAAAATTGCAATCAGCTTAATTGTTGGAGAAAGAAAGAAGTATTAGTATTTAGTATTTAGTAGTTTGTCAAACATGTACAAGATAGCAGGTATAAATATAAACATGGATATAAATGAAAGAAATGAATACAAATAGATGGGGACAGTAGGATGGGAACATTAGGCATGCTGGTGCGCTTATGCATGCCCCCTTTACGGACCTCAGGAATGGGGTGAGGTCCACAGTAGACAGTTTAAGGTTGAAGCTGTGAGGTTAGAGGATGTAACAACCCGAGCCAGGTAGAGCATTCCAGACATTGACCACTCTGATGTTGAAGTCATATTTTCTGCAATCGAGTTTACTTTGAGTCTGCATCAATTGTTTGTGTACTGTGCTTAGATCATACTGCAGTATGATCTAAGTGAACTAAGTATGATCAAAGTGTGCTGCTCTTTGTGCGTCTTTGTGCCCCAGTATCGTTCTGCAAAAATCAAGTTGCTTGTTGAATTTTGAAAATTCAAGGAGGCTGTTCAGTTTTATAAAAATTTTGCACTCATACCCAAAATAGAGTCATCACTGATGACTTAAATGCTCCAATGCATCACACATAACTTTCTAAGCTAGTAACACTACATTGGAATAGAAATAACTGTAGCAAGTAGTCAAGGGTTCAGCCATTTTCCTAATACAGGAATATGTTTCCTAATTAGAAACATTTCCTAATATTAGTAGCATTACAAAGTAATTTTCCACTGCTTTACTTACTTATTTTGTAATTTTGTATTTATTCAAACTGGTTTTCCAAAGGTTTGGAACGCTGTAACAATAGTTCAGAAAGGCTAAACTGAAGACTTTTGAAATAAATTTCAGCCCCCTGAAAATCTAGGAAGTAGCATTGTTAACACACAAAGCTATAGATTATATTTTCCCAAGTCAATGCCCTATGTAGTATCTTCGATCACATTTTCCACAATTCCCAGTCACTATTCATTCAAACTATGGTAGTGTATCTAGAAGCTGTCAAATGGGGGAAATACTCCATGTATATAGTAGATATAGAATAGTAGAGTAGATCTATGCTTGGGATAGATGTAGTCAATGAGCTGATTCCAGTGATTCCAAAGGAAGAAGAGTATTCCAAGAGACTGTCCCTTTAGGGGGGAGGCTGGTTTCTCTTGATCCCTTGGCTATCTAACCCTGGCTGTCTAATATCTGTTATGCAGAATTAGAGAGTTCCCCAAAAGCTGTTTGGATGATTTGGAGGAGGAACTACCTGGGCAAAAGAGATCTGGCAAAAGAAAAGAAAACATCCTTGAGATTACAAATCTTCTGCAAGACATGAGAAAGAAGGCTTTGGAAATTGAGGAGGCAAAAGAAGAGGGTATCAAACCACTCTGTATTATAAATAATTCATCGAAATTATCACTCCTTAGAGTGGAGCTAACACAGGGGTGTCAAACCCACATCATCACGGCATCATCACATGACATATCAGGACTTTTTTCCACCTTCACTAAACTGGGGATGGGCATGGCCAGTGCGTGACGCATCTCACCCTGGGCTAACAGAATAGTGGTCTATAATGATCAGCTTTTAAAAAGAAGGAGGTGAAGCTGATTGATTAATCCATCTGTCCAGAGAGAGTTCAGTGCTTGCGTCTTCCATGGATTGGTTTGAATCTGTGTGCGTTCAAGCATACCGGTAGTGCTGATTCAGGATGGCCACTTTCTTTTTCTGACAGGCGTTTCATCTTTAATAGTTATTGGCCAGGCAGATGCAGTGTGGTTTAGCCAGCTGACAGATTCGTTTCTTCTTTGCATTAGGTTACTCCTAGGTAATCAATGAGCAACAATGATTCTCCCTTTTCCATCTCATTATAGAACTGCTCCTAATTTGGTAACAAGCACCTGCTTTTCATGTCTAGTTCAAAATTCATAATCTTATATCCCCAGTTAAGAATTCTCTGAGTGCAGCAGCTAGAAAATACTCAATTGAGACATTGCATTGCCTTACTCCTAGATAATATTTGGCAAGAGAAGCCTGTGACCTGACTTCCTACAAGGAAGCAGCATCTGTAATCCAGTGCAGAAGTCTAAGGAAAGAGTATACTTGACACAAAAAGATTAATACAGTTATCTTCCTTCTCCCCCATCTCCTCCACTTTGCATTTTTATAGTTGGCTACAGAATGATAAAATGAAACATGGTGTTTATAACTTGCTTCAAATTATTCCACCAATGCAAAAAGAATGCCAAATTTCTGTCATTGTTCTATCATTCATTATTTTCCCAAAAGGTTTGATATTCTGAAATACTTGTTTATACAATGAAAGCAGGTGCTAGCATTAGGGAGGAAAAATACACTTTATAAAAATGTATCAAGTGTTCAACTCTTACATTACAAAATCCAGAATACATTTCTAGATTGAAAAGACACATTTCAGATTCTTGTGACATACATAAACTAATGATGATGATGATGATGATGATGATGATGATGATGTTAACTCCGCCGTTGCCAGTCCCAAGCCCGGATGAGAAAGGAGGGTTGGGATCAGTTTGGCAACCTGACCCCATAAAAAAAACCCGCCAACCCATATAACATGGTGAAAGAAACGAATAAAGATTCTATACCACATCGGTCATTGCGCAGGTTAACAAGGGCCGCGGTGGATATTGAGGTCCCTGGGCATCCGTCGACAAGTGGGCTACAAGTGGACCAGCCAACAAAATGACAAAAATATAGTGCAGATGAAAATCATAACATAATGGCCTGTTATTACAACTCAGAGCCAGAAAAAAGAGGCTATTTAAAGCGAATGTATGGATTATGGAAACAACAATATCCAGATTCAAATGTTAGTGAACAACGACTAGCAGATCAAAGGCGATTTATTATACGGAATAAAGTGTTTAGTGAAGTTGAACTTGAGGAAATTCAGGCAATTTGCAAAAATAAAAAAACAACATCACAAGCGGAAACAACCAATACTCAAGACACAATTAAAGACATTATAGTAGAACTCCCAGAAGAAAATGTCGGGGAGGAAATAACAACACTACCACCAGAACCATATATCATTGAACCAACTGATGAACTAACTCAAAAACAAAAAGAATTGAAGGACAAGATCATGGAGCATTTTCTGTCTAATGAGGAAAGGCAACGTTTACCATCATTAAAACTGTGCCTAAGAAAATTTTGGCCCCTATTATGAAAATGGTTAATGCAGTGCTTTCAACAATCAAACCAGGATCCGTCTTGGAAACGAATCAGTTAATGTACAGTGCAGCTGTAATAGTCACTAAAGAACTAGGCATTAAAATCAAAGCACCTTGTCACAAAATGGAAAAAGCATCAAAGCCAAAGTGGAAAATCCGATTAGAACAAAAAGTAAAAAAGTTAAGGGCAGATGCGAGTAACTTAAAGAACATGCATGAGCAACGGCTTTAAAACAACAAAATCATAGTTCAGCTAATCAGAAGATATAGATTGGATACAAGAAACATCAATGAAGCTGTAGAGATTGTAAAACAGCAGATAACAGCAACAGCTAGAAAAATTGAAAGATATGAGGCACGAATCATCCAATATAAACAAAATCAGCAATTTTGATCAGACTAACGGCGTTTTTATCAAAGTCTTAATGTGAATGGTGACACCAAAAGTGAAAAACCAGAAAAGCAGGCCACAGTTGAATTCTGGAAAGAATTGTGGGAAAATGCAAAGGACTACAATAAGGAAGCAAAGTGGATACATGACTTTGAGAAAAGCGTTGGCAACAAACAAATGCAAGTATTAGAAATAACAACTGAGATGGTCAAAAATCGAGTAAAAAATGTAAAGAATTGGACATCACCTGGAAATGACCAATTACATGGTTTCTGGCTCAAATATCTGACCAGTTTACATGCAATATTGGCCAGGCAACTGAATGAAATTTTACAAAATGGCCAAATTGATGAATGGTTGACAACTGGAAAAACATACTTGATTCAGAAAGATGCAACTAAAGGAACAATATCTGAAAACTACAGACCAATAACATGCTTGCCAACAACCTTCAAATTACTCACAGGCATTATTACAGATAACATTATGGATTATTTGGAAACAAACAACATCTTGCCAGTAGAGCAAAAAGGCAACAAAAGAAGGAGCAGGGGCACAAAAGATCAGCTCCTAATTGATAAAATGATATTATAAAATTGTAAGAACAGAAAAACGAACTTGAATATGGTCTGAATTGATTACAAAAAGGCATTTGACTCACTGCCACATAGTTGGATCATAAAATGCTTAGAAACAACTGGCATTAGCAAAAATATTACATCCTTTACTGAAAAGGCAATGAAACAGTGGAGAACTGAGTTGGCAGTAGGGAATGAGAACTACGGAATGGTTAATATCAAGCGAGGAATTTTCCAGGGTGGTTCACTTTCACCTCTTCATCATCGCGATGATCCCACTATCAGTAATCTTAAAAAAAATGAAATTAGGCTACCAAACAGCCAAAGAAGCTGAAAAAAATTCTCAATTATTATATATGGATGATTTGAAACTCTATGGAAAGTCAGAAATAGAAATCCAATCACTGACAAACACAGTCCGAGTATTCAGCACCGATATTTCAATGCAGTTTTGCATGGAAAAAATGCTCCATTGTATCCATAAAAAGGGGCAAAATCACTACATGTGAGGGAATTGAAATGCCCAATGGCCAACTAATTAAATGCAACGAAAATGAAGCCTACAAATATTTAGGCATTCTGCAGTTGGATAACATCAAGCATACAGAAGTAAAAACTATTGTCAGGGGACAGTACACCAACAGAGTTAGGAAAATTTTGAAATCTAAATTGAATGGTGGAAATACAATCAAGGCCATAAATACCTGGGCAATACCAGTTATAAGATACACAGCTGGTATAGTTAACTGGACACAAGCTGATTTGGACATTTTGGACCGAAAAACCAGGAAACTAATGACAATGCACTACAGTTTACATCCATGTGGTGATACTGATACCTGCCCCAAAAATCAAGTGGCAGAGTATTATTATAAGTGAAGCAAATAGTTGAAGAAGAAAAACATGCACTGGCTGATTAAAAGAAAGTCAAGAACATCTATTAATCGAAGTAAAGAACAAAAATCAACTGAAGGCCCAACAGACGAAACAAGAATACAGAAAAGATGTGATAAAATCAAAAATGGAGAGTTGGCAGAACAAGGCATTGCATGGCCAATTTCTGGAAAAAATAAAAGATAAAGCGGACAGTGAAAAAACTTGGTTATGGTTAACAGCAGGTACATTAAAGAAAGAAACAGAGTCACTAATCCTGGCTGCCCAAGAACAAGCTATCCGCACAAATGCCATTAAGGCCAAAATCGAAAAATCCTCTGATGATGCCAAATGCAGACTTTGCAAAGAAGCTGATGAAACTGTTGATCACATACTCAGCTGCTGTAAAAAAATCATGCAGACTGATTATAAAGTGCGGCACAATTCAGTAGCACAAATGATCCATTGCAATTTGTGCAAAAATTATAATATTAAAACAACAACAAACTGGTGGGAACATAAGCCTGAAAAAGTCCCCGAAAATCAGATGGTCAAGATCTTATGGAATTTTTGTATACAAACAGACAAAATACTGGTGCATAATACACCAGACATCACACTGGTTGAGAAAAATAAGGTTACAATCATAGACATAGCAATACCAGGTGATAGCAGGGTCGACGAGAAGGAATATGAAAAAAATCACAAAATACCAGGACTTAAAAATCGAAATTCAATGATTATGGCACAAACCAGCAGTGGTAATTCCAGTGGTAATCGGCACACTGGGTGCTATTCCAAAAGCACTGGAATTACATTTAAAACAGTTTAAAAATTGACAAAATCACCATCAGTCAAATGCAAAAAGCCGCACTTCTTGGATCCGCATGCTTATTACGAAAATATGTTACGACGTCCTAGGGCCCTGAGTGGGGCCCGACTAGTAATCAATGCCAAATCCAGTGAAACAATTGGCTGCTGTGATATAATTCTGTTGTTGTGATTATTATTATTATTATTATTATTATTATTAATAATAATAATAATAATAATAATAATAATAATAATACCCCTCCGAGGAGCTTTACCTTGTCATGGTGGAGGGGCTTGCGCACTCTAATGATCCTAAGTGATATGCTGAACAGGTGCAACCATATCAGACAGGTCTCAGGTGAAGGGCCAGACAAAATTTGCTCCACAACCCATTCAAATATGGTGAATACAAAAAAAAATGAAATTTATCCCGGCTGAACCATCACTTGGATTAACAAGGGTTCCGTTGGATGCTATGGCTCCTGGGCATTCTGCGCAAAATGAGCTACAGGGCTCAGCTCCCTCTGCTAGGCAACCAGGGCATGGAGCTGACAAGCTACTGGAAGAAAAAAGGAAAAAGCAAAAAATCTGGACTAGGGAAGAAAACATCTCTATTATCAAAGCTTACTATCAGTCTGAGCCAGCAAAACGTGGATTTCAAAAACGAATGTATCAGATTTGGAAGGTGAACCACACAGACTGTGATATCCGTGAACAAAGGCTAATGGACCAACAGCGTGTAATTCTAAGCCACAAATTTTTCACTACAGCAGAATTAATAGGAATCGAAGAGAAAGCAACTAATGGTCTGAGTATACCAACAAAGAAGAGTAACATCAAGAATGATTTGCAGACTCAAAAATAACTGATATAAAAATAACTGCATAAAATGGAAAATGTGAAAATAACAATAGAAATGGTGCAAAGACAGTCAAGAAAAGTGAAGAACTGGAGTGCACCTGGACCAGATGCACTTACAAGTGTGCACAAAAGATTGGCAGCCCAAATGAACCAGATCTTAAAAACACCTGAAAATGATGAATGGATGACAACTGGAAGGACATTTTTGATCCAAAAAGATAAAGAAAAAGGAAAGGACCCTGGAAACTATAGGCCAATTACCTGTTTGCCAACAACATACAAGTTCCTTACTGGTATCATTGCAAACCAAATTTATGGATACTTGGAAAGAAATAACTTGCTTCCTGTAGAACAGAAAGGATGCTGCAAAAATTCAAGAGGAACAAAGGACCAACTGCTGATTGACAAGCTAATCTTAAAGAATTCAAAGAAAAGATGAAACAACCTGTTCATGGCTTGGCTAGACTATAAGAAAGTGTTTGATTCAGTTCCCCATAGCTGGATCAAGAAATGCCTAAAAATCTTTGGCATCAGCAGCAACATACAAAAATTCATGGAAACTTCAATGAACCTCTGGAAAATGAAGCTTATAGCTAATGAAGAAGAACTGGGTGAAGTTGAAATTAAACGAGGCATTTTCCAGGGCAATTCCCTTTCACCCCTACTTTTTATACTCTCAATGCTACCACTGACAATCATTTTGAAGAAGATGAACTGTGGATACGAACTTGCAAAGAAAGGACTGAAAATTTTGCACTTGGTGTACATGGATGATTTGAAGCTGTTTGGTAAAACAAAAGCTGAACTGAATTTATTCATGAAAGCACAAAAGAATTTAGCCAAGACATTGGTATGCAGTTTGGAATTGACAAATATGCAACAATGGCAACCAAAGCAGGCAAGGTCATAGAAGATGATGGAATAGAACTTGAGAATGAAGAAATGATAAAGGCAGTAAAAACAGAAGAAGGCTACAAGCACTTGGGGATTTTAGAGGCCTCTGACTTAATCCATACTAAAGTCAAGGAATTAACTTCAGCTAAGCACTTTCGATGAATTCGCAAGATATTAAAGTCCAAATTGAACGGAGGAAACATCATAAAAGCCATAAATACCTGGGATATACCTGTGATTTGATACTCTGCAGGTATAATTGACTGGACCCAGATGGAGTTGGACAATTTGGAGAGAAAAACAAGGAAGCTTATGACAATGAATCATGCTTTGCACCCTAAAAGTGATGTTGACCGATTATATGCACCAAGAGCAGAGGGTGGTCGAGGACTCCTACAAGTAAAACAGATTGTGGAAGAAGAAAAACACAGCTTGAATGATTACATCCAGAAAAGTGAAGAACCAATGATTAAGGAAGTAAATAAAGGAGGCCTTTTAAAGACAACTAAGTCAAAAGCTGAATATAAGAAAAAAGTAATTGAGAAGCGAGCTGAAAATTGGAAAAACAAAGCTATGCATAGCTAATACTTGAAAAGTATTGAAGGCAAAGCTGACCAAAAGCTAACTTAGAACTGGTTAAGATCAGGAGCACTGAAAAAAGAAACAGAAGACTTTATTTTGGCAGCTCAAGAACAAGCCTTAGCCACAAACTACATGAAGGCAAAAATTCAACATGTTACCACCAACAGCAAATGTCGCCTCTGTAATGAGAAAGATGAGACAGTCAACCACTTGATCAGTGGGTGCAGCAAAATTTCACAAACTGACTACCTACAGCGCCATGACCGTGTTGCTAAGATCATTCACTGGAAATTGTGCCAAAAGTTTGGATATGAGTACAGCAAAAACTACTGGGACCATCAGGTTGAGAAGGTTTTAGAGAATGAGAAAGTCAAGATCTTGTGGGACTTCAGAATCCAGACTGACAGGTACTTGGCCCACAACACACCTGACATAACAATAGTTGAAAAGAAAAAAGTATGGTTTATTGACATTTCAATACCTGGAGATGCACGAATTGAAGATAAACAGCAAGAAAAAATCACAAAGTACCAGGACTTGCAAATTGAAGTTGAGCGACTGTGGAAAAAGAAACTGTGTGTTATCCCAATTGTAATTGGAGCCCCTGGAGCAATACTCAAAGGGCTACCTCGCTATTTGGAAATTTTAAATTTATCAGACTTGAACATTCTGATTCTACAAAAAACCACCCTACTTGGAACAGCTTACATCCTCCGATGTTACCTTCCTAGGTCCTTGGTTAGGACTCGAGTTGTTGAGCTACCAACCAGCCACAAAGGCTGTGGATCTCACCAAAGATTAACCACGCAATAATAATAATAAGCCACATAATATCCCAGATTTTAAAAATGCTGTTAAGAAAGACAAAACATGCCTGGATAGTGGCTGTTGAAGGACTTGGAGACAGCAGAAAAGAAGAAAAAGAACTGAAAAATATCACAAAATATAAAGACCTGCAAATAGAAGTAGAATGACTATGGCAAAAGAAAGCAAAAATAGTACCAATAGTAATAGATACTTTGGGTACAATCCAATACCACCTGAACATCATCGGCACTGACCAATCACCATCAGTCAACTGGCAATGCAGCTTTACTTGGAACAGCTTACATTCTGCAAAAATACCTTTAACACCATCATATATCAAGGTTTATACTAGGTCCTTGGAAAGGACTCTGTTGGTGGACAAAAATGCTGACTTCAGTCTAAACATGTGGCTAACTGCAACCAGTCATAATCATTATTATCATCATCGTTAATAAAAAGCCTTGCTACAAAATATTTGCTACAGAAAAACTGACATACAAAGATTGTACAGTAGACTTTGCTATAAAGGGAAAGGAGGTGATTTGTTTGTTTGTTTGTTTGTTTGTTTGTTTGTTTTTTATTAAAATCTAAACATATAGATTGTTATAGAAATCCAACCAAAACAAACCTAGGATGGAAAAGATTAAAACATAAGTGAAGCAAAAGTGACAGATACATTCATTTGTAATTTAGAGCTGTGTTACTGGGTATCTATTAAAGCTATGGAGCTTTCTGGCCCTGCACTGGTCATCATCTGCATGCTGTTAATATAAAATTAAGGATGGGCAGCACCTACTTCATACCTTCTCTTTTTCCTTTGATGTGCCCAGAAAAAAAAACATCACAAATGAATGTCCCTTTCCATGAAAGGCAAGAAAAAGATGGAGCCACTCAGAACAGTGACATCTTTCCCAAGCTCTTGCTCCCAATTGTAAAATATCTTCTCAGTCTGGTCCCCTTTGAGTGCCTTGTTCTACTGCTTCTGCCATGGACTATGCTGGGTGGAGGATGATATGATATGTAATCCAACATTCTTGGAAAGCATCCCACTGGGAAAAAAACTGTTGTGTTCAAGCTATCTCAAACAAGCAGCAGAGGTGGTATTCAGCAGGTTCTGACCAGTTCTAGAGAACTAGTAGTGGAAATTTTGAGTAGTTCAGAGAATCGGTAAATACCACCTCTGGCTGGCCCCACCCCCATCTATTCTCTGCCTCTAGAATCCCAGCTGATCAGGAGGGAATGGGGATTTTGCAGTATTCTTCCCCTGCCACGCTCACAAAGCCACGTCCACAGAACTGGTAGTTATTTGAATCCCATCACCGACAAGCAGCTATTTAAACTGAGTTGGATAATGACTTGTTCTTCTGATTCCCTTTGCTATCAAACTCATGACCCAATTGCAACAAAATGTTTCATGTTTCAAAAATCAAAGTGCAAAAAAAAGCTAAATATAAAGTTTAGAAATTCCCTTGTTTCAGAAATGCAATCTATTCTGCCTTTCTTGCAACAGATAAGTCATCTATAATTCATAAATATTGGTTTCTAGAAAGTCAGTTTGGTACAGTGGTTAAGATACAGAAATAAAGAGACTATGAGTTTTAGTCTGCCTTAGGCACAAAGACAGCTGACTGAGCCAGACACTCTCTTTCAGCCCTAGGAAGGAGGCAATGACAAACCACTTCCGAAATCTTGGGAAGAAACTGCAGAGATGTATGCATGCAGTCTTCAGGAGTCAAGATTAACTTGAAGAAAGAGAGTGGGGAAGGATATTAGATGATAGATGATGGATGGATGGATCAGATATCTAGGATTCTGGTTTATATGTTTAATTATTAGAAATCACCATTACATACAGCTCCCTACAGCTTTCCCATTTTAAATGCTGAAGATCTAGTCCCCACCCCAAGCAGAAGACCGATCTAAAACACTTTTTACATTACATAGTAATGAGCTTTTCTTGGCCTTTGACTTTTTCTTTAATGACTGAAAGTTCTGAGTACACTATTGACTTAACGCTTTTGAGTGCTTATAATACAGCAGCATTTTTTTACAACATACAGTGCAATTAGTGTGTCTTTCTGCATTTAGGAGCATCCCGAGGGAAGCATATTTCACAAAATGCTAGAGACAATATTGATTTCACTGAGCCTCTTGCATTTGCTAAACAGTTGGCCTCCACCATGATCAATCCATGAATGACAGAGATGAACATTTGTGTACCCTGTCCATAAACACATTGGCCCTCGGTAAAGCAAATCCAATAAGGAAACACCTCTGAAATAGATTGTGTATGAGAGCTGCCTGATAGCCTATGCCTCAAACCTTCAGGTTATCTTACTACATTCTGTTGATTTACCTCTACTAATGCACTTTATAGGTAATACAAAGACTTGAAAAGGAGGGAACAGACCTATACCTTCCTCCTAGATTAGTCTTGTTATATAATTGATTTTTTTTCTGATTACGCTGCTATAGATGGGGGGGGACTTGGAGTTATCTCTATGATGTGCCTTTGAATATTTTCAGAGCAATATTTTGCCTTTCATAGTAGAGGAAGGTCAGAAGTTAAAGGCCAAGAGAACCTGTGGCTTTCCCCAGTTGGATTCTCACTCCCATCAGCCATAGTTGGCATAGTCAAAGGGATTGTGATTATTGTGTGGAAAATGAGAGCTTCCCTGTTCCTGCCTTAAAAGGTTTGACAAATGAAAAGGGGATTTTGCCTGCTTACTTATACCAATGAGAGCATCAGGCCCTTCATACACCCAACCCTCTCAGAGTTCTAGTGAAGTTTCTTGTATTTATCTGCTTTCAGACAGACATGTGTGGACTAGCTTTAGAAGCTGGGTTTTAATAAAACTGACCATGCTTATCTTTTGAAAAGGATTTAGCTGATCCTTGGTGATATAGGCTTCTCAATGGTGTTCCACGACTAAATCTGCTCCAGGCAGTGCATGTCACTGCACTGAGATTTTTTTAAAAAACAGATTTTATTCCGGACTGCTGTTAATTCCTGCTGTAGGAATTAACACTTCACAATCTCTAGTTTCATTCTTGCCATCTTGGTGGCTTCTTCTTTTGTTTTGTCCTAAATTTTCCATGTAGTCTGTTTAGCATCAGGAAACACAAACAGTTGGGTAGAATAAATAAGCTGCAAATCTAATATTTGCATCTTGCACCTCTACGGATACAACCCAACAGTAAGCAAATGGGTATCTTCATTCCTAGAATGGACACTGAATAGTAATTACCTAAGAGAGATTTTTTTTTTCAAAGTTAACTAATTAAGCATAAATGTGATTGGCTTTTTTTTCTCTCTCTGCTTGCTAGATTGGACTCCGAACGTTATAGTTCAACTCTTAACTTTCAGACAGTGTGACACCTGCTGTTGATGATCAATGAGTTTTGACCCACCAGTAAATTAATCTGTGTTTTATTTTCTTGTTTCTGGTTTTATAATAGACGTATTGTATATTATAATGCAAAAAAAAATTGTTATGTACATAGTATACAAATATGGTCATTCCAATTATAGAATGTTTCTGCCAACAATATTTATGGTCTTATAGAAAATTATATGAGAGAGAATGAATTGGAAGAGAGTTTTGACATTTTGAAACAAATAAGCCCCAGCTAAAACGTATCCCTTTCCCCTTTATTTAATTTAAAGATTTTGACATTGTATGCATTGTATTGTAACAATGACAAATAATCTAGAACTCTGCAAAATTCATGGCAAGATTGCAGGAAAAGAAGGGAGCAATAAAACTGACAGAACAGAAAAGGTGTCATTTTATTTAGCAATTAAATTGTGTCAATGCATCCTTTTTAATTGACTGTAAAATAAGGCATCTTTTTCATATGTTACCTGAAAATTGGGTACATTCATTTGGAAGACTGCAGAGAAGTACAAATCCCAAGTACTATGAAATATAGAGAAGTTAGAACAGAATAAATTCATTGAGAAGTCTAGCTGAAAGTAAAGGGTGGGTGCATTCCCTCAGTAATTGCCTATAAAACAATGCCTTTTGGTTCCAACTACCTGAAAGTTGGCAGTCAAGTCTGACAGCTATTTGAGGCGGTAAGAAAACTTTTTAAATGTAGGTAGGAAAAGACTAGTTTATTCATCTTCTAATGTCATTAGAAAAAAATGTAACTTAATGAATGACTGCAATTCAAATTCATGAGTACTGAAACAAATGAATGTTCAAATGAGATGAATTATTCTCTCCCCCCTCCTCCCCCCTCCCCCCTCCCTCTCCATACTTGGAATGCCTGGCTACAAATATAAGTATATTAAACTTACCATCCAACTACTCTTGTGTTGGGAGACTAAGACCCAGAGAATCAGAGAATGGAGGGTTCTGTTATACTGCCTTGATCTCCTGAAAAAATAGTCGGCTATAAGGCTTTAATGCTGGGAAAGATGGAAGGAAAGAGAACCAGCAGCCAGGTGGATGAACTCAGTGACAATGGTGATGATGCATTGTTGGAAGACCTGAAAGACCAGGTTAGGAACAGATCCTCATGGAGAAAATCTAGGTGGTTTCTAGGAGTTGGCAATGACTTGATGGCATGCAATCAAATTAATTCACTAACTAAATAATTCACTCTCTGGTTTTGTGTTCATAAACTTTAGTAAGAGTGCATTATAATTGCATTCTGCCAAATTCACATTTGATTTCAAACATCAGTGAGTATAAATAAAAGCTCAGTTTTAGTTTGACTGCCAAATCTTCTGCTGAGAAGCCACATCACTGGTTCCTTGCATAGCAGGAGATAGAATATGACTCCACACTGCAAATCTCTGTAACATGAGGAGGAAGTCACCACAGGGATCCTCCATGATTAAACATACCCTTTAGAATTCAAGCTATTATTACCATATAATCTTCAATGCTAAGCCTGGCAATTTCTCCCTTGGCTGCTTCTTTATATCTGCATGCATAGAGTGGTTGGATGCCTTCAGGAAATCTATGCTCCAAAGCTAAAGACAACAATTTTCTGGCTTATTGTAATTTTGGTGCATAAATTACTTCGAAGCACAGCAGCAATGGTAACAAATAATGATAACTTTAGGCTCTGAAGTTGGGTCAAAAGCAACTGATCTGAACCATATTCCTGAGTGAATAAATCTTAATAATTCATTTCCTCTAGAAAACTTGGTCTTTTTAAGCAATTACTTTTAATATTTTTGAGCAAATTCTATACAAATGTAAATAATTTGTGGAGCATACTTTGTGGAGTATGATTAACAGATAGTTAAATACTTTGGTTTTTAAGAAACATCTTAAAAGAAAAACTCAGGATATAGAGTTTCATAAATTTCATAGGACTATTACCCGATAAAATAATATATACTACTGTAAAGTGTACAAATTAAAATCATTGATTGTTTTATTTGTATTAGGTATGCACAAGCTATTTTAAGCCCCAATGCTCCATTTCAAGTTCAAATGTGTTGTTCTGAGTTGAAAATATGGTCATGACTGAAGTGGTTTGAGTTTGAAAAGGCTCAGTTTCAAATCACATGTATTTTCAGCTTAAATTATTTCCAGAGTAGTCAGAGCATCTATTTCAGACTTGAAACAATATTTAGAAGCTCAAATAATTTGTGTTCCTCTAAATTTTACTTCTAGCTAACGTAAATTACTAGTGAATCAGTTTTGAACTTACTTCACAGTTTCTATGAATGAGGAACAGAAGACAGAAACAGGGTGAGGGAAAGCGGGATGTTTAATGCTTTCACTGAGAGATTTATCTCCAAACCAGAAATGAATAAAGTTAACAGAGCTCCGAGTTATAATATTTTTGTACCTGATGCACAAGTACTTATCAAAAGCTACTTTCCATTCTTGGGTCCCGCAGCTACATTTACGTCCTATGCAATTCTTCTTAAAAAGCTTGAAAATCAGGAAGATAGAACAGGTCCAATGAACCAAGCTAAGCAATTGGGAAACTGCCTTCAATTCTGGAAATTGTACTGATCATCACCAAGTTGAGAGAGGTTATATATTATCATCATCACCTACATAAATCTAGGTGCATGCCTATAGCTTGGGGTACTATATCAAAGGCACATCAGTTGAGTTCATAACCTCAAAGAGAGGTTGTCACTGCACATTATCTAGGCAGACATTCTCAGCAGGTAGCCAAGAGACCACTCTGGCCTGAAACCTTAAGGAGAAAAGGTACCTGAATTCAGCTTGCTTCCCCTTGAGTCCAAAATATGACTTTTATCCTCTTGGCTTTCATTTCAAAAGGGCATGTAAAAAACATCTTTATTTATCCCATCTTTATTATTTTTATAAAGAACTCAAGGCATCAAACATACCTAACACTTCTCCCTCCTCCTATTTACCCCACAACAACTAAGCTAAGACAGATTGATTGGCCCAAAATCACCCAGTTGGCTTTCATGGTTAAGGCAGACGTAAAACTCACAGTATCATGTTTTCTTAACCAATTCACCATCTCTCTCTCTCTCTCTCTCCCTCCCTCCCTCCCTCCCTCCCTCTCTCTCTCTCTCTCTCTCTCTCTGCCTTAGTTTTGCAGGATCCTGTGCCTGTGGGTGATAATTGTGGAGGTGATGTTTAATTTAGAATGGTTTTAATAGAGCAAAAAGAAATAGCCTCGGCATATAAGGCTATTGTTATTATATTATTATTATGACAGTGAAGAAGTATCCCATCCTGCAGTTCCCGCAGTGGAGATTTCATTCCCATCACTCCATTCAGGATTGCTAGTTTCCTTGTTGATAGGCAATGAAGAACTAATGATCTTAAGCTAGGATAAAAGAGAAGGGGACGCATGTCTTCACTGGATCCCTGCTGCTGTTAGCAGCCAACCTACGCTCTGCTTCCTCATTGCCTGACCTATGGCTTGATCAGCTGTAATAGTTCATATGCATGAATCCCCCTCCGTATAACTTGGTTGTTGCCTGTTGCCCTGGGAATTAGGGAATTGAGCCATAAAATATAAATGGGCCAAATTCTTTACTAATACAATTGTGATGTGTCCCACTGGCTGAAATTAGGAACCTGCCACAACCTTTGTTTTGTTGTTGGTAGTTGCGAAGTCATGTTTGACCCAATTGTAACCCCATAGACAATGTTTCTCCAGTCGTTCCTGTCCTCTACCATCCTCTGGAGTCCATTTAAGCACAATAACATTTTTTATAAACACACAAATTCCCTGAATATTTTGTTATACACATATATGTTGGAAATGTCCTTCTGAGTTCAGTTCCAAGTGGGGGAAAAGACACATCAAGTGGGGCAGGGAGGGGGTCTTAGCTAACTCTGTAGGTTGTGTGCCTTTTGAATCCCAAGCTTGGTTGAGTTTCCTGATGCCATGTGGTGTGTTTCTATAAAGAGTTAATGCTACCTTTGTTATGTAGAGTAGAGTAGCTCAGGCATTTTAATGGCTCATTGACAAAGGTGGGGGCTATTAAGAGTGAGCCTGTTTCCTGCCTAAAACATATTTCTCCATTTCTTATCCAGGGAAATATAATATTCTGCCTTTTCAATATTTCTCAGAATATTTCATTCTTCTAGGAGAGGGGTGGGTACTAACTTCCTACATATATATATTTATACAGTAGATACAAATATATTAGTACATTTTTATTAAATGTAATATTACATATTATATGATTATTCACACACCCACTCAATTTATGTTTTGTTACACGGACATATACCATGAATATCACATTAAACCCTAGAACATTTTCTGTAAAAGGACTTTAAATGTTAGGCACTAAAATTAAAATGGTGGGTTGGTGGTTCAGGACAGAGCCCAGTCCAGTTTTCACTAGTGGAAGCTCTCTCTACACAGAATAACAAAGATAACTTTGCATTGGCCCTGCTATCACTATTATCAGTCTCAGGTTTGTGTATACTCTAAAGACAGTCTTCAAAGTTGGATTGAAAGCTAATACTAATGATTGCAGCTTGCTCTCATTTTGCCTGTAGCAGGCTTATGAAACCTTTGAGGTAAAAAGTATTAAGTAGCTGCCTTTAAGAAAAGAGGCTTATTCTGCCCTTTTTACCAACACGGGGAATAGCCAACCTATAAGCATCAACAAATGATTTTTAAAAAATCAAGGAGCAATGCAGCTTGAATTATTTAAGAGGGTCTTTGACTGACGAGGGAATCGTTTATGCTCCCCAGTATAGGATGTTAAGTAGGGCTTAATGCTGTCCATCGCTCAGTGTCTTCCTTCTGATCACAGCCTTGAACAACCAAGGACCTGACAACAAAACAGGCTTATCAGCCATGTCTTGCAGCCAGCCTAGTATCATGCCACTCAGTGGTGGGATTCAGTAATTTTTACTACCAGTTCTGTGAGCATGGCTTTGTGGGCATGATGTGGCTTTGTGGGTGTGGCAGCAGGAGGATACTGCCAAATCCCCATTCCCTTCCCAACCCACTAACCTGCTTTCCAGCTCCAATCTCCTGTTCAGGGCAACAAAAGAAGATTAGCTGGGAGGCAGCAGTGGCCGTGTGCAGCCTATTTGCCAGTTCTCCGAACTACCATATTTTTCAGAGTATAAGATGCACCTTTTTCCATCCAAAAAGAGGGTGAAAATCTGGATGCATCTTATACACTGAATACAGCATTTTTGGCCTCCCGAAACCCCACCCCTTCACCAAAATGGCCATGTATAGCCTTTAAGAGGCTTTCAGAGTGCTGTTGGGAGCTGGGGAGGGCAGAAATGAGTGAAAAATGGGCCGCTTTTTGCTCAATTGTGCCCCCCAGCCCCAAGAGCACTCTATAGGCCTCCTAAAGGCTATGCATGCCCCTTTTTGGACAAAAAAGGAGCCCATTTTCGTGAAAAAATGGCTGTTTTTTTGCTCCCCCCCCTCCCCCGAGCACACTACAAGCCTCCTAAAGACTATTCATGTTTTCGTGAAAAACAGGCCATTTTTGGGAGGTCTGCCAAGTGCAAAAAGTTTTTTTATTTATTTGCCTCTTCAAAATCTTGGTGCATTTTATATTCCGGTACATTTTATACTCCGAAAAAATTTCCACTACCAGTTCTCCAGAACCTGTCAGAACTCGCTTAATGCTATCTCTGATGCCGCTTCCTGAATTTGAAAATCCCAAATATGCCTCCAAGGTTCAACATCCTCTCTCCACGTGTTGTTTTGGAAGAGTAGCTTTTAAAGGTTTTAACCTAAATGTTATCCGGAACCATATAAAATCTGCTACTGTATTGTTGTGAGATTACAAGTGTACCGGTTTCTTAGAGTAAATAAAAGGGTGAGGGTCTATAAACTTTTACCATGGATGACTTTCCAAAGTCCATTAACTTTGGATGGATGTTTTGTATAAAATCATAATATAGCTGTTAGAGATTTATCCAAGAGCACTTTAGTTATTAAGATAATTATAAAGTCAATTAGATAGAGTAAGTAAAGAAAAAGAATTAATGAGTTAATTAATTCAACTACCATCTCTTCACTAATGGAAAGCATCTGTCACCCGAAAAAGAAAGGGTTGACATCTTCAGATGATTCCCCTCCTTCCTGCAGGCTTCTGTCCACTTGCCCTCATCCCTAGATCAAGCCCAAAGACATTTTTACATATCAGTTAACTATGGCGCCCATTGTTATCAAGTAACTTTGCGAGTATAGAGAAGCATCACAGTTGCAGGCAGGAATGTTTTAAGAAAGCAAGGTTGTTCAAATGATGCAATTAATTAGAAAATGAGAGTAAATGGAAGAAAACGAAATGAAGCTGGAAGTGTTTCAAATAAATATATATGTACTTTGAGGGAAGGAGAAAAACTGCAGCAACTGAGACAGGATTAACCTTTGACATTAATATCAGAATGAAGCCAAAACCTTTTGTCAGACTATTCATTGGATGTAAAACCAGCACAGCTGCCTCACTATCATGCCACGACTGGAGAAAGAATTAAACAATTGCAATTAATTATATATTCTGAAGAAAATCTATTTCTGTGGTCCATAAAGTCGACAACTTGATGGCATGTAATCGGTTTTTTAAAATTGGTTCTTTCCCTCCTTTAAGTGTTCCTTTTCACTCTACAATTTGATATGGTACTGCTAGCTGTGTGTAGGACCCAGAATAACTTGTAAATAACAACCTTCTTCTTTGCGCCACAACCATTTGGCTGCCAATGCTGCCTGCATGTTTGGAAAGGATATATTTTGCTACCCAGAGGTTGAATTCCCACTGTAATCCTTCCCATAATGACATAGTTATGAGCTAAATCTCTATATTAGAAATGTACCATTGTGGAGATCAACATAAAGCCCCATTAAGTCAGAGGCTGGATGCCACAGCTGTGCCCAAATCCAGACTTATCTTCTCTCCAGAGACATTGAGTTCAACTGAGAGAGGCAAGGGCAAGAACCTAATGTAGCACACAGGAGAAAGCAACGCGACTCTGATCCCTTGAGGTTTCTAAAAGGTTTAGCCAGTCAGAAAGTTTCAAAATGCTTACCAACTTCTGGTGTTGTTCTTGCATTTTTTTTCCCAAACCTTCTGAGGCTAAAGGGAACTGTTTAATCACAGGTCCAGTAGTTGACAGTAGTATATGCCTCACTATATTGAGAACCGTAGTGGGTATTTATAAAGTTCCTTTTTCATGCTCATGAGCTTTGCACAAGACGATTTCTCCTAGAACAACTTTTCCCTGTCTCTTATTCTTCAGATATGTTGGGTTGCAATCCTAAATTTCTTACTGGGAATTCTGGGCATTGCCATTCCAACACATTTGAAGGGCATCCATTTGGGAAAAAAATGTGGATATATTGGATAAATACAAATTATTCAATCATTAAATCAATTACTGTTCCTCCTCTGCAGACTGTAATTTTTTTAAAAAGCTATTCAACATTGTGCTTGGGGATATTCTTGCATATACCATACAAATATGTTGACATTAGCACCATCCAGCAAAGAAATTAAAGTGTGAAGACTAGAATAATTACAAAGAGTTCATTTTTACATATTCAAGTATATACTTCATATTGTTCCACTAGAATGGTCTGTTTATGATGGTTTGTCAGTCTTTCAATTGACATGTATACCATAACACAGTTCTTTCACTTCACCCCAGTCATTGGTGGGCTACAGTACCACAGTTCCTAGGCGGTTGGCCATGTACTGGTGCCACATAATCCTATGGTGCTTTAATGCCTCGCTTATCATAACAGAAGTTTTTGTGGGTTTAGCTTCAACAGATGCATACAATATTGTCCTGAATAAGAAGTCTGTGGGCTAGAAAACAGTGATTCTGTTAAATAAAATAGTGATACTCCTATTAACAGTGACTAGTTGCAAAATAATTCTTAATCTGATATATGCATTATTCCATTAGTAAGGTATTTAGCAGAGTGATTTAAAATTGTTTCTGATTTAATCTATTGGTAATACTGCTCATGAATTGTGACCTGATTGCTTTGTAATGAAATCATCTTTTATAACACCAGGAGTCATTCTGAGCTGAGTACTTGCAAAAATTAATTTCTTTTGCTCAGAAAATGCTACATTGAAATGGTTTGAGAAATGTCCTGGGAAATTGAAGGGTCCTTCAGCTGTTGTTCTTATCTTTGATGTTACCATTCCTGATGTCAAATTTGTGACATTTGGTAGTTGTTTCTATAAACATGCCAATTTCTTTTAGCTAAAAAGCAATGGGGCATTGCTGGTACATGATGGGATGTGTCACCTCGGATAATGAACAAGTGTATGAACAAACCATGCTGTTGCTGATGTTAATTGCAATAAGGATATTAGTAGCATATATATATATATATATATATATATATATATATATATATATATATATATATATATATATATATATATATGTTGTTGTATTTGTGCTGATAAATAAATAAAGGGAGACTAGTATAGATCTATTTCAAGCTATTTAGCTCTCATCAGATATATATTAAGAATATATATATATATATATTCTTCCATTTCCATTCTTAAAGTAATAGCTGGAAAAATATTTAAAAATATGCATAATTTATTTATAAAAGAGAACCACATATAGAGAATCATTAGAATTGAAATATTGCAGGAATTTCATCCTTACAAACTTGATACAAACCAATGTTTTAATTAAGATGACCTTTACATTACTAAGTGACAACTAAACAGATTGAGACAGGTTTATAGGCTGTGTTACCAAAACTGATTTTACATTCACATTTTTCTGTAAGATATTTGTTTGCTTGTTTGTTTATTAAATTTAGGTATCACCCATCTCACTATCAAATGACTCTGTGTTTGATAGAGTCTGCTAAAACATAATAAAATAGAAATATTAAAGTAAGAGCATTAAAACATTAAAAGCTTTAAGCATTAAAATTGGCAACAAAGCAGATAAAAAGAATCAATGTGTAGATGCAAAAGTGTCGAGCTCGATTTCATTGAGGGCCGCATCAGGGTTGTGTTTCACTTTGGAGGGCAAGTGGGCGTGGCCAAGGTGGGCATGGCCAGCTCAGTGTCACTCATGTTGGGGGCACCTGTGGTGACCTGAGCGCTCTGCCAGTGAAAATGGAGTTCAGGAGGGCCGCTCCACTTTCACTAGCAGAGGCACTGCAGACCAGTCCTTTGCTGTTTCCAGGACAGCCCCCAGATTTAAGCCAGATCCGTCCCATGGACTTCGAGTTTGACACCCCTGTGTAGATGGGATGGGATCTTCTCCTAAACTACTAGTCACTTCCAAAATGAGTTACCCCCATCCAGACCCTAAGCCAGTTGGCAAAGCCAGGTTTTCAGGCCCTTTCAGAAGGTCAATATCTCACCTCAAGGGCATGTTGCTTCACAGGATGGGAGTTACAACAGAAAAGGCTCTTCTCTTGGACCACGCTAGCTTAAATTCCTTAACCAATGGGATCCAGAGCATGCCTCATCTGCTGGAGCAAGTGGGGTAGGCCAATCCCATTGGGGTAAAATGGCTCCTTGGGTACCATAGGCAGAACCTCTAAATCAGACTTTCATGTCACACAGCCAACCACTAAGCTTGCAGCCCACCAACATTTTTTTAAATAACCAATCCACTGCAACTAAGTATCACCATCACCAAGAAGGATCCACCACTTTGATTTTTTTAGCCACACTTTCTCCAAAAGGCATGCTGCTGAGTGCTTCCACTCCTCTGGGGCATTGCCAGCTCCATTGCTACTACCATGTTGCTAGCCACCAAATAGCTAAGCAGCATGCCAGGTTCCTCAGTTATGTCCCACAATTATTTTAAGGTATGAATCTAGCCTGCCCTAGATTCTATTCTGAAAGTTTGATAAAGAAGAGAACAGGAAAGCTTGAAATCTACATTGGCAGGAGGTCTAGGGAGTTACAACACCAAGTTGTGGCTTTCCCATATAAGTCCATTGAAATATAATGAAAACTGCTTGTGTGAAATAGTACTCATAATCCAGCAAAGTACTGAATGATTTGAAATTGAGAGTAAACTAACATCTTTAAATGAAGAGATGCTTCGGAGTATATAATACTGGTGGTATAATTTTGCTATATTGTTGCAGAAGATCTGTTGTCTTGTTCCAGGCTTCAACTTTGCAGGAGTATTGGGCAAAACGTGCCATGAAGCAAGCAGATCACAGATTTCAGGACCTTGGTCAGCTCCAAATAATGCAGGTATGAATTTCTGCAAGCTATTCAAAGCAGCAGGGAAAGATGTTTCAATACTGTACAAGCTGCAGATCGTACTCCATGTAAGTCAAAGACGAGAACAATTTACAAAGGAATTGATGGCCATGCTGACTTTTGGGTTTCTCTTGCAAAGCTTGTATTACTGGGGGTTTCAGTTTTCCTGAAACGATACCAACTTCTCCTGCAAGCTAACATTTAAATATCACCAACAAATATCCATTACTTTCATTCCTATTCATGTTTCTTCCTTGCCATTTATTTATCCAATATTATTGCAGATTTATTTTCCATAAGTAGATTAACATACTATATGAAGCACACATGTTCCACTTAATTCATTTAATATTAACTGACCATTCCAAATTAACAAAATGCCTTAACTTACATAGTAACACATAGATATTTCCATTGCTTTCAATGCAAGACTTGTAAAGACTTCAATCAAAAACAAGGTAAGGGGAATATCATTTTGTTGATACTCTTGAACCTCTCATCAGCTTTTGATACTGTTGGCTACTGAAATGCTTAGTAATAGCAATAGCATTAAGACTTATATATCACTTTACAGTGCTTTACAGCCCTCTCTAAGCTCTCTAAGCAGTTTACAGAGTCATCCTATTGCCTCCAACAATCTGGGTCCTCATTTTACCCACCTCAGAATGATGGAAGGCCGAAGCAATCTTGAGCCTGGTGAGATTTGAACTGTCAAAATGCTTAAGAAGCTTGAAGGGCCCTTTGTGATGGTTTAGCACTTATATTTCGGGGCTACCAGAAGATAGAACTGGGAAGCTTCTATTTAATCCCTGAGAATTATCCCACAAGGAGTACCCCACAAAGTTATATTTTGTCTCATGTGTAATTTAATACCGGTAGCCATTGTTTAAGGACTGAGTTATTTGGCAATCGTTCACATTTAGGATGGGGATAAAAATGAAATTTACAATCAGTCCTCACATCTATGACCTTTGCAGGTCTGTAAAGCAAAAGAAAGCTGAAGTAAGATCATAAGCACATTCGTGGTTTTACTTAGCAACTGCTTCGCTTAACGCTCAAGTTGCTGGCTCCAATTGTGGTTGCTAAATGAGGACTGCTTGTATTTATATTAAACTACTTACAAAATCACTCACAGTGTGGTATTTTGTCATCAGAACACTATCGGCTTTTTTTCCCAAAAGCTCAGGACTGGGCATTTGCAAGTATCAAAAGTCTCCAAATTGTACAAGACTGGGTGAAGAAAAATAAGCTGAAATTAAATGCAGATGAAATAGATTTGTGATTGGGAGGATGGACCTTGGAAATTCAGGAGACACTTTGATTTGGAGTTCTGCCCCCTTAAATTCCAGGTCTGTAATCTGTAGACCCTCTTGGATTCAGCATCAACATTGAGCAGCCACATAACTTCAGTGGCAAGGAAAGCCTTGGCCAATAAACCAGATGCTTCATTGCCTGGATAACAGAGACTGCCTCATGTGCTACCAGCCTCATGGTTGGATTCCAGCCCATGCATTTACAATGGTTCAGAATGTGGTAGCACAAATAATAAAAGCCACACATAACCCCTATATTGGAACAGCTTCTTGGGTTACCTAGTTGCCTTCTAAGCATACTAAGTCTAATAATATATTCAAGACTTCTGTAGTAGAATCAGTTATATGCTTCATGCCTTCTATTTATATAATTTCCTTCAAGTGTTGTCCTATTCTCCCATCAGCCTTTTACAAAGGAAAGCAAAGAGCTCTTGTGCTTCATGCAGAAATGTAGGATGTAAGACATGTCAGGCTAAAACAGTGTCTTTAGACAGACCCACCTGATTGCATTTGACCTTGGTCCTTTTTTTCATTATGAATGCGTCTGAGCCCAGAATGGATTCACAAGCAACTGAGCAGAAAATCTGATGTGTGCAGAAGCATTAATTTTCTGTACATACCAGATCAGCACTGCTGCTAAACAATGTGCCCCTCAATCCAATTTAGACAAGCAGCATCTCCAAGAAGAAACGACAGGTAGCACGCGTCAGATGGAAACTCAAAGTGAAAGCCATAAATTAGAACTACCCAAAGACGCCTGCTGAAGTGGGAGATTATTCAGACTTTTAATTTTCAATCCCTTCTCATTCAGAAGGCAATACATGAAGAGCAATTTATCTTTCGATAGGGCTGCTTCAAATTTGGGACAAACAAGAGAGATGCGTGACAATTAGAAGCATTCAACTGAAGACATGATGTGGATACATAAAATTTTATACGCCAGCAAAAGAATTGGCAAGGGACTGAATAAATTACTGGCATTCTGTGAAAAATTCTGAAAAAGGCGTTTTCTGTTACAAGCCAGGGCACTTAACAATCAGAAGTGCTTTAGATCCCTAAGGGTTTACAAGCTCATTTTTCCATATGCTAAGGAACATTTTAAGACAAAAAAAAAGGCTTACAGAAGTTATGAAAAATAGTGGCTATTTTTTTCCAGGGAAATGAATAGCAAGGAGCAGACAATTTTAAACTAACAAATAACAATAAAAATAACATTTCCCTGCCATGATCTACTTTTTTCCAATTTGCTCTAAGCTTGTTTCATTTTGTTTTTCAGCTACAAGTTCCATGTACATTTATTGTCATGACATACATTCATAATCCCTCGGGAAACATTCAATAGTCATGCAAACTAGAGAAATGGCAAACAGATCAAACTCCTTTTTCATGTTCTGAGAAGTTTTCCATTCAAAGTTGTTTCTACATAAAATGGAAAGGAGAGAACAAATATCTTTATATCTGCATACAATATACACAAGGCAGAACAACGAGCAGTGTCAAAAGTGGAAGCCTGCTTTAGATTTGGCTTCCAGATTTGAATTCCAGATCCTGAATTGGGCTCTTTGAGGAAATTTCAAATCCCAGCTGAATCCCAATGAGAAATTTTTGCAAATTTTTCATAATATTTCAGAGTGATTAGAAACTAAAGGCATAGATACCTTATTTGCTAAAACCTTATAAATTCTTCCACCAGGTTCTTCATAAAAAGAATACACTACTCACCTCCTTCTTAAAGGATGATGGAGAATAAAGAAAGGAATGTCATATCACACAGTAATTTGAAGTAAAAGAGGGAGCTAAACTATAAATGAAAATATGGTCATTTTGTTGTGTTTTTTTAAAGAATATAATTTCACTTTTTCTAGAGTTCCCAAATTTTTAAAGCTACCTTGCATATTTGATTGGTCATTTTTCTGCCAAGAAAGAGTTTGATCACTGAACAAGTTTCAATGCATCCACAAAACATTTATTAGTATTACATTGGTGGGTGAGTGAATATATGGAACCATATTATTTTAACACTTCCCACCTCTGCATAGTTTCAACTATTCATTTGGATACCATCATCCTGGTGTCCATTCTTTCATAAAGTGACAATATAACAGCAAGCAATAATGGGTTTCTTTTTAAACAATTTAAAATGTCTTTAGGATTGTTTGTAACATATTCTTAGATCAAATTATAATCCAATCCAGAGCCTGTCTATTGCCTCTAGTTCAGATATAACTGTAAGAGGACTATAATCTCTTTAGCAAAGTAAGCACCACTTCTGAATATCTGCATGAAGTTACTATGAAACTATCAAGGGTGTTATTATCCTTCTTAGGATTTTACTCTGTTCCTTAAGAACAAGAGAATTATTGAAAAGTAATTAATAAATAGAACTACTGAAGAATAAGAGTAAAATCACAGAGAGAGAGGGGGGGGAGAGAGAGAGAGAGAGATGATAGATAGATAGATAGATAGATAGATAGATAGATAGATAGATAGATAGATAGATAATCCTATGTTTCCCAAAAAATAAGACCACTAGGGCTTCTTTTGGGGTGTCTTTTTTTTCCAAGTATGGGAAGACCACTTCTTCTGTTTGCTTGCTCTCAAATAAGTATAAACAATTTTAGAAACTAACCACTCTCTTAAAATGCAGCAAATAATATCTACTTTCTGCATCTTTAAAGCAAATCTTTAAAGCCTTGACATTCATTCTTGGGCAGCAAAGAGTTACCAGAGATAACAAGATATCTATTTTAATAATAAACCAGCTTTATATTATTTTACTTTGAACAGTGTTGATCTTTAATCCCTTCAAATGGTGTCCTAGAATTTAATTTTTTTCAAGTTTTTCTCTGTTCCTTCTCATAAAATTCTTCAAAACTTTAACAAGTCTCTTGTAAATCCAACATAGAAAAGATATCCAGGTCATTCTTTTAGTTTATTATTATTAACACATCAAGCAGTTTCATTTGTATATCCAGATTAGCATCCATATCATGCCAACCTGTTACATTTAAATCCACTTTTACAACAGATAAAATGTGTTCCTCTTCTATAACATCTAAACACAATCTAGCCAACAAAAGAGAAACTTTTAAAATTAACCTCTGGGTCCGTTGTTCACAAATATCCTTCAGTATATCCAATGATGAAGTATTTTGCTCCATTCTATATTAGTAAGTTGAATGTTAAGTGTTCTCCCTTACTTGCAATTTTTAATTCCTTCTGCTTTCCTCTAGTGTGCAACCTTAAAAGTCATGCATTTTTTAAGAATTCAAAACAATGGCATTTTTCCACAGGAATTGTTTTTTATATTTAATTTCAAAATCTTATTTCAAATTCATCAGGACCCTTAGTCAATTTGTAACTTTCCAGAATCAATATTCCAATTATCCTTTTGTTGTTTATTCAAAAAAAATGTTGAAAGTCCCTAAACGTATATTTAAAAGAACATTATCAGTCCAAATTTGGTGTGGGGAGAAAAACCAATAAAAATAAAGAGCATTTTGAAAATGGAGCTGCCCAGAAAAAAAATCCCATCTGAACATGGACACACCATTGCTGTGTTTTATAGAATAAAGTATAAGAGTCTCCCAGGACCATTGCTGGACAAAAGGTTGGAAACAATTCTTGAAACGATGCTGTGCATTCTTTCCCCACCTTGTTTTTACCTGAAGAGTTGCTATCATTCTTGGACACATGCCTTCTATCACACAAAAACAAGGCAATCCATCACTGTCATATCATTTATCATTCCAAGTTGCTTCTACAGAGCATTTTATTTTCAGGGAAAGTTGCTTATTAACATCAGAGCTGCCTCAGCGAACTCACAAGACATCAGAGTCAGAGTTTAGGCTGTTGTCGTAGATTGACTAATGGCCAGTTGTAGTCCTAACTGGATTCTGCAGATCTATTATATATATGAAACCTGCACTAGCATATCATTCCATGTGTGCATGTGGGGAATTGGGAGTTATTGGTTGTGGTTTTCATATCTTTGAAATGTGGATTATGTGCCGGAGAAAACATGGGACAAATCTTTTTATTGGTGCTTTGGAAGGACATTTTTTTGTGCTTTCATTTGAGAATTTGCCTTGAATTTAATTTTTCTAAGACAGAGGTGTCAAACTCAAGGCCTGTGGGCTGGATCTGGCCCATGGGTGCTTAAATGTGGCCCATGGGGGCACTCTGGAAACAGCAAAGAGCGGACTCGCAGTGCCTCTACCAGCAAAAGCGGAGCTCAGGAGGGCCATATGCGGCTCTTGCGAGCTCTGTTTTCGCTGGCAGAGGGTTCCAGGAGACCATCATAGCCAGAAACACAGCTCGGGAGCCTGTTTTCGCTGACTGAGCATTCAGGCCACCATAGGCACCCCTGACAAGAGTGACATCAATCTGGCCATACCTACCCCAGCCCCCCAGGTCAAACAAATGCAGCCCTCAATGAAATCAAGTTTGACTCGCCTGTTCTAAGATGTCTATTGCCATTTTTGAAATGGTGTTTTGTCACTGGCTAGTTTGTTGCTTTGTTTTGAAAAAAACAAATCCAACTGTTCTGTTCACTGGTCCCAAGAGTTTGTGGAGTCCTAAGCACTTCTTAAGTACTAATGACATTATAGAAGCCATTACTCCATGGGGCAGAAAGGGAACCATGATGTGCTACTCCCAGCGCAATGCTTGGGTGAAGCTGATAAAATGGAAGATGCAGCCCCAGGAATGATGATATTTATAAATTTATTTATAAATGTATTATTTATACATTCATCCCAAACCCACTTTAGAAACAGTCGTAGCAAGCAAAGGACTCAATTTTCTTATTGTTGTTCTTGCTCTGCTGTTCCTTGATTGAATGATAGGTTAAAGGTGCTCTCCCTTTGTTGTGGCCCACCAGAGGCCAGTGTGGCTGGCGGCATATTCGGACAATGAGGAGGTTGGGGAGGAACATAGGCCAGTCCTGGAGTCTTTGGAAGGCTCTGATGAGGGCTCTGTGTCAGAGGCAGAGATGGGGCCAGGGCCATCCAACAGTTATCAGCTGCCTTCGGAGTAGGAGATAAGTGGGGCTGAAGAACAGTTGGAGCATGTTAATGATGTGCACATGCACAGAGCTGTCAGAAAGGAACAATTAAGGAACAGAGGTCAACTTAGGAGTAAAGGCATAAGGGGATGTTGAATGGTCGCTCCCATAGGGAATAAATAGGAGAGAAAGAGGAGTGGTGTTTGCAGGAGGCAATTAGTTCGTATTATTAGTGGGAAGATTTGCTTATCTGATAGACTCCTTGCCAAGTATTTCCTTGTACAGTGTGAAGCCATCGGCCTAGCAACTATCCGACTGATAAGGTCTGGGGTTGCAATTCTACCTTGAAAGACTGTTTGCTAGAACTTTGCTGGAAATGAATACTAGGAATTCACATTAGCCAAATAAAAAGGAGTTTTTTTTCAGGACAAGGAGTCTGTTTCATGATTTGGTGAAGCCTAGGTCAGAACACGTTTGCTTCCTAAAGGAAAAATAGAATTTCCTTCCTTTCTTTTCCTTTCTCTCACCCTGAGGTCAGATGCAGACTTTCTGTTGATGCATGTAATTTTATTAATAAGCTTGAGTTTTTGAAGCTCCTGTGTGTAAATGCTTGAGACCTTAAGCCTTTCTTCTACTTCCACCCATGTATTCTGCTAAATATGGACCTCATAAAGGATTCCAAGCAGTATCGGCTGAGAAGTTCTCCTGCAGTACTTTCCCAGAGCATTACATTTGTGTGAACTTTCTTCTTACCTTCAGGTAATTGGAAAAGACTGCCCTGTGATTGAAACTACATTCTGTGAGTCATTTATAGTTAAACTAGCTTTCCTTCCTTCCTATCTTTGGAGATTTACATTACTGAACGAGCCAAAAGACTGTCAGGCTCAGGAGAGAAACCATATTAATCTATTATGCATTCGGAACTGTGAGTTTAGGCAGGAGGACATTGATAATTCTATTTTACCATGTTATTCCAAACTAGGTTTTTTGAAGTTAATGCAGTAGTTAAAACGGGAAGAAGCATCTGCATAATGCTTCACATCAAAGCAACTTCATGCTATCGCACGTACCTCCTCTCAAAGATAGAATTGCTTCCATCAGCTCTCTTTTGATAATAAATGCGAAGGGAACAAAGCAAGCACAGGAGAGTATAGAGCTGGCAAGAGAACAGACTCACCCGGATGGCTAAGCACAATTAGAAAATCCAGGACAATTTTGCAGAGGACAACAAAAATAGTTTTGATGGGGGAAGGAAATATCAACTTTCCCAGCCTTCAGGCAGACAAAATAGAGTTCAGGAAAAGACCTCAAGCAGAGAGGAAAAGGGAAGGGAGGTGGTGTGCAGGACAAAAAAAAAGAAAATAAGTGTTGGTTGATTATATTAGAAGATGTTAGTTGGATAAGCAGGCCTGGAACTCTCATTTCAGAATTGGCACCTGAAAAACTATGTCAAATAGAGGTGATAAAAGCCTATGATATCAAGCAGACAAATTATGAATTACTGACTGGTTAAGTAAAGAATATAAATAGGTTGGCATGATATAAGGTTACCAATATCCATCCTGGCTCTTGTTGACCTTTCATCAGCATTCAATACTATCTCAATCATGATATCCCTCTTGGCCAGTTCTAGGAGTTGGCGTGAATGGCACTGTATTGAGCTGGTGCTTCTCCTTCCTGTGTGGTTGGTTTCAGACAGTGTTGATAAGTGAGGAGGTATGCAGGCCTTGGCCCTCCTTTGTGGCGTGTCCAAGGGCTCAGTTCTCTCTCCTCTAATATCTACATGAGGTGCCACTGGATGAGGTGATACAATACAATAGCAGAGTTGGAAGGGACCTTGGAGGTCTTCTAGTCCAACCCCCTGCCCAGGCGGGAAACCCTATACCATTTCAGACAAGTGGCTATCCAACATCTTCTTAAAGACTTCCAGGATTGGGGCATTCACAACTTCTGGAGGCAAGTTATTCCACTGATTAATTGTTCTAACTGTCAGGAAATTTCTCCTCAGTTCTAAGTTGCTTCTCTCCTTGATTAGTTTACACCCATTGCTTCTTGTTCTACCCTCAGGTGCCTTGGAGAATAGTTTGACTCCCTCTTCTTTGTGGCAACCCCTGAGATATTGGAACACTGCTATCACATCTCCCCTAGTCCTTCTTTTCTTTAAACTAGGCATGCCCAGTTCCTGCTACCGTTCTTCAAATGTTTTAGTCTCCAGTCCCCTAATTTGTTGCTCTTCTCTTCACTCTTTCTAGAGTCTCCACATCTTTTCATCATCTTGGCAACCAAAACGGAATGCAGTATTCCAAGTGTGGCCTGACCAAGGAATTATAAAGTGGTATTAACACTTCACGTGATTTTGATTCTATCCCTCTGTTTATGCAGTCTAGAACTGTGTTGTCTTTTTTGGCAGCTGCTGCACACTGCTGGCTCATATTTAAATGGTTGTCCACTAGGACTCCAAGATCCCTCTCACAGTTACTACTATTGAGCAAGGTACCACCTATACTGTGCATTTTGTTTTTCTTGCCTAAATGATCCATAGGTTTGGGTAACATATCATCAATATGTCAATATTTAATATGTAGATGTCACCCAGTTATTACAGGCCCCTTGTGTGATGCTGTAGATATTGACATCCCCCCCCCCCATCAGAGTCTGAATCTGTGGAGCAAGATGAGCCTGAACTGGAGCCAATGGAGGTCGAGTAGGCGGCTTCGGAGGAATATGTGGAAGAGCAGGCAGAGTCAGGCCCGGGACTTGTAGGCAGGGAGGAAGTAGGGAAGGATGACCAAGAGAGGCTAAGCAGTGAACATGAGAGACAGAGCTCAGGCAATGAGCAAGGAACAACCCCTCCTGATCCTCGAGCATGGAGAGTGGAGAGAAGGCAAGAACAGTGCAGACTGACCTCACAACTCGGGAAAAGAATGTCCTGTCCCTCTTCACAAGGCACACCTGGGGACTGAGACTTAAGGAGATGCTGTGGGGAGGGTGAGGAACAAATGCTGGATTCATGGAGTATTGAGTGCCATTGCTGACATTTGAAGTTTCCTGCATATCATGCTTTCTTTCTGGCTTCCTGGAGTAATTGCCTGGTTCCTTTGCTTCCTGGATTCATTGACTTGTCCTGCTGTATTTATTGCTTTGCAGCCATTGTGCTCACAACATTATGCTGGACTATTTGCAGCCAGAGACTGCTGGAGGGGTGTGTGGGTGTGGGTGGGTGTGGGTGTGATCACTTTGCTCTGGGATGTGTGAGAAATGTGGGAGCATTTGGGGAATTTTGGAGCAATAAAGGGAAGGTTTGAACTGTCAGATGACTGTGTCTCATAGGGACTCCAGAAAAGAACCTGGTTGGACCATGTCTTTGTCCACTATGCCATTGCTAAACTGATAAAAAGAGAAAGGCCGGACTTCCTGGGAGGAGCCTACTGGTGAAGGCAGCAAAAAATCAGCTGCCTCCGAATTCCTGGCTACGTACCTGTTTAGAGGATCTTCCATCTGACGTCTTATCAGGTTTTCTTATCCTTCAGGCAAGAGGGAAAGAAGAAACTGTTTTGCTGGCAAATGCTCTTCGATTTTTGCAGCTTTTGTGCTTGCAAGGAAAGGGGGGCTAGCCCAAGGCAGAACGGCTGTCCGTGCTGGGAATTTCAAACTGCCTTGTGCAGGACAAAGTAGGTCTCTCCCACTCTGCTCTAAGTTTTGTTTGATTTAATCTTATCACGAGCTGAATCCGTTTACTGCGAGGACAATAATTGCTTATCAACATTTTAGCTTCTTCTCTTTTTCTCCTCCGAAAAATTATTTACTCAGAGGCTTTTAAAATGGCGCCGAGCAGGCTGGTTTCTCCGGTAATAACGAACACTTTTTGCTAATTCTCACAAGACTTCAAAAGAATTCAAAACAAAAGAGATAGCTTATCATATGTTTTGGTTTCACAATAGAAGAATTTTACTCCTTCATTAACTTTGCTTATTTGGAAGTTAAATGGTGACGAATCTGTTGAACGGTCTTGTTACAATGTTTACTCACTGAAACTTTTGCCAAGCCTTAAACTTCAAAATAAAAGCCTCTTTACTTAAAGCTGCATATTTAGGCAATAGAGTTTTATTAACTGCAGGCAGACAAATTTTGAAATGGCCTCAAAACCAAATATTAACTTGAAGTCGTCACCCTCTACTTCCAGGGGCACATCCTCAGTGCCTGGCACAAAGCTGCAGCCTCCGCTTCCTACGCCCCCTGCTGGGGATGTGTTAACGAAAGAATTTTTTCTGAGTAATCTAAGCGAGGCTCTTAATGCACAGACAATTAAAATGGAAGATAAATTTAGAGATAATAGAGAGGAGGGAAAAGAGGAAATAAAAGAAATGAAAGAAGAAATTAAAAGTGAAATTAAAAGTGAAATAAAAGGACTTAAACAGGAGTTGTATGAGAAATTTGAGGCTAAGGTTGATAAAATTAGAGATGACATGCTGAGTCTTGTAACTGTATTAACAGAACATATTTCTGGAGTGGAAGATACTCTAGAGGTTCTTAATGATGCCAATGCTAACTTGACATTGAAAACAGAGGTGGTGGAACAAAAAGTGGAAAATGCTGAAAAAGAAATTATTATGATACAGTACCGACAAATGGAGTTCGCATTAAGAGTAAGGGGGCTGCGTGAGGAGAAACAGGAGAACCTGAAACAGATCCTATCGGAAGCTTTTGACCGCCTGATGGGAAGACCAGGGACCAACCAAGGCTGGCAAATTGACAAAGCTTACCGCGTTAACTCCTGGCTGGCAAAGCAGAAGCAGCTTCCTCGAGACATCGTTATATATTTTACTACAAGAGAGTTCAGAAATATGGTACTGCAAGCGTCTTATAACACTAAGCTTCAAATTGGCGGTGAAGACCTGGCTGTTTTGAAAGAGATACCACCTCAAATGTTAAGAGCCAGAAGAGACTACGCTTTTTTGGTCGAAGAACTCAGAAATCGTCAGATACAGTATAGATGGGATGCACCATTCGGCATCATATTTACATTTGATAAGCAAAGGTACCGCCTCAACTCTGTATGGAAAGCCCGAGATTTTTATTATAATATATTGAAGGCCGGACACCCTGCACCATCTGGACCTAGAGAAAGACCACAAGAAGGACAGGATAGACAGCAAACTATACAACCACCAGACAAGATGGAGCATCTCTCTTCTCTAGAAGTGCAAGGTGCTATGGAACCAAGACCTAGCCGCATGACTACTAGACGTATGGAGAAACAAGCTAAGAAGCAACAGCATCAACAATCATCGGCCATCGATCAAGGAACTACAACAACAAATCTGGAAGCAGTGGGAGGAGCTAGACCTAAGGTTAAACAGGCCGTGCAGGAAGCTCTAAAAATGCTTCAACCAACCAAAGATGACAACTAAGATTTTAACATGGAATGTCAACGGACTGAACTCTCCACAGAAGAGGAAGAAAATATTTCATTATCTTAAACAGTTTAAGAACGATGTAATTTGTTTGCAAGAAACTCATATCAAGTCAACTGATCAAAAATATTTGATCAACTCAAAACTTGGTCAACATTTTGCAGCTTCTGCTATGGAAAAGAAGAATGGTATAGTTGTATACTTAAGAAAAGATATGAAAGCTGAATTAATAGAAGCAGATCCCTTCGGAAGATATATTGCTTTAGACTTAATCTTAGAAGGGAAAAAGACATTACTTTTGGGAATTTATGCTCCCAATCAACAGCAAGATAGATTCTATAGAAATCTTCATGCTAAATTAGTACAGTGGGACTATAGTTCCTGTATACTATTGGGTGACTGGAATGGAGTGATAGACACTAAGAGAGATAAGAAGATTTCCCGCCTAAATACCAAGATGCGAGCAAAGTTACCCAAATCTTTCTTTGACATTATGGATGATTTCGAATTGAGAGATATCTGGCGAGAAAGAAATGCAGAGGAATATGACTTCACTTTCTTCTCGGACAGGCATCAATCCCTTTCAAGGATTGATTTTATTCTAACCACTAATGATTTGCTTTCTAGGGTCAAGAAAACAAAGATTGCAGCTAGAGTCCTTTCGGACCATAACCCAGTTTGGATGGAGTTGGGAAGGGTAGTGCAGGCAAGAAGGTTTTGGAGACTGAATGAAAATTTATTTAGATATGAAAACTATATTAATGATTGTAAAAAATTACTATCTGAATATTTTGTTTTGAATATGAATAAGGGTACATCTATGGAATTTGTATGGGATGCAAGCAAAGCGTATATGAGAGGAGTTTTGATGAATATAAATAAAACACATAGAAATAAGCAAGGGTTAAAACGAACAGAACTGGAAGAGGAAATTAAGAGAAAAGAGCTGGAGTTAACAAGGAAACCAGACGATACAAAGGTTAAGGAAGCTATTAACATATTAAAATCTCAATTTGACATGTTGATCTCTGACCAGGTAGCTACTAATTTATTATATGCAAAACACAATACTTTTTGTAATGCAAACAAACCTGGCAGATGGTTAGCTTATCAGATTAGGAAAAAAAGGAAAACTCGAAATATATCTAAACTGATTTACAGAGGGAAGGAGGTGTTCCAACAGGAAGAGATTCAAAAGGCTTTCTGGGAATTTTTTACAGAACTGTATAAAGGGGATAAAATTAATGGTTTAGACATAGACAAATATTTAGACAAGGAGAAAATACCTTCAGTTAGAGAAGAACACAGGCAAAAATTGAATCAACCAATAACCTCGGGGAAAATCCTGCAGGTAATTAAGCAATTAAAGCCAGGGAAAGCACCAGGTACAGATGGCTTGACAGCGGTTTACTACAAAAACTTACAGTTAGAAATGGTAGAACCTCTTAGAGAATTATTTAATATGATTCAAACGGAAGGTAAAGTCCCTCCATCTTGGAAGACAGCGTTTATATCTTTGATACCCAAAGAAGATCAAGATACTACTCAACCCAAAAATTATAGACCCATTTCATTACTGAATGTAGATTATAAAATTTTTACTAAAATATTAGCAAATAGGTTAATGTTGGTCATTCAACAATTGATACATACGGACCAAACAGGTTTTATACAAGGGAGACAGATGAAAAGTAATGTTAGATTAATTATTAATGCATTAGAATATTTGGGAAAGAACAACCAGATCCCTGCTGCGTTTATATTTTTGGATGCTGAGAAGGCCTTTGATCGAGTTAATTGGCAATTTCTGTTGAAGATACTGCAAAAAAATGCAGATAGGAGATAATTTTTTACAGTCAATTAAAGCAATATACCAACAGCAAACAGCACAAATCATAGTCAATGGAAGTCTAACAGACTCTTTTCAAATTGGAAAAGGTACAAGACAGGGCTGTCCTTTGTCCCCATTATTGTTTATTATAACTTTGGAAGTATTGTTGAATAAAATACGGGGCTTGGATGGTTTAAAAGGGATCAAGATTAGGCAGCAAGAATATAGAGTCCGCGCTTTTGCGGATGATTTGGTCATAATATTGGAACAACCGCAGGAATCCAGTATGGTTTTAATGAATATGATTAATCAATATGGTCAAGTGTCGGGCTTTAAAATAAACTTAGGAAAAACCAAAATCTTAGCTATAAATATGAATATTAAACAAAAGGAAGAATTAGGAGTGATGCTAGGATGTGAGGTAGTTAAAAAAGTCAAATATCTTGGAGTTAACATTTTAACTTCAAATGGGAAATTATATAAGCATAATTATGAACCACTTTGGCATAGCATACAGACAGAGATGAAAAAATGGGAGAAATTGCACTTATCTTTGCTGGGTAGGATAGCGGCAGTGAAAATGAACATTTTACCAAAATTTTTATTTCTCTTCCAAATGTTACCTATACTTAAAAAAGATGCGAACCTTTTAGAATGGCAGAAGGGTATCAACAAATTTGTGTGGGCAGGAAAGAAGCCGAGGGTAAAGATGAAAATAATGCAAGATGTACGTGAGAGAGGAGGATTGAAACTACCTAATTTAAAACTATATTATGATGCAGTGGCATTATCTGTAATTAGTGATTGGATTCATTTAACTAATGATAGAATATTGAACATTGAGGGACACGATCTGGTATTTGGTTGGCATGCTTACCTGTTATTCAACAAAAAATTGGATAAGACCTTTAAAAGTCATATTTTAAGAAATGCTTTATTGCGGGTCTGGAAGAAATATCAATATAAATTAAATGACAAGATACCCATGTGGGCAATTCCTAGACACGCAATTGAAAATATGAATACAGCACAAAAACAGGACAGAATTACTTACAGACAGCTTCTTACCTCGGAAAGGGGGGTATTACAATTAAAATGTTTAGAGGTATTAAAAGAGGAGAAGGTAGTTCAAACATGGTTCCAGTATGGGCAATTACAGGCTAGGTGGAAAATAGATCAAAAAATTGGTTTTATTCAAGTTGAGGATAATCTGTTTAAACAAATAAGAGATCAAAGCTTAATGCATATAAAGAGGATATATAATGTATTAATACAGATGGATTCGGAAACAGAATTAGTTAAAGATTGTATGATAAAATGGGCTCAAAATATTGAGGAACCAATAATGTTGGATACATGGGAAAGAATCTGGGTAAGAAATGTGAAATTTACACAAGCTCAAAATCTGAGAGAAAATTTTTACAAGATGTTCTATAGATGGCATTTAGATCCTAAAAAGTTGGCTTCTATGTATCCGAATGTACAGCCTAAATGTTGGAGGTGTGGTTCTCTCGATGCTACATATTATCATATATGGTGGACCTGCCAAAAGGTTAAGGCATTTTGGATAAAAATATGGTGGGTCATGCAAAATGTTTTTAAAAGAAGGATAAAGTTTAGTCCTCAGTTATTTTACTAGGTATATGTACTGATTTTACAGTGGTAGAGACCAATTTGACTCTGCACCTGATAACTGCAGCAAGACTGTTGGTGGCGCAATATTGGAAGAAGGAAGACTTGCCTACAATCCAAGAATGGACATTGAAAGTAACAAACTTAGCTGAAATGGCTAAAATATCGGCATATCTCAAAGATCATTCAAATGAGAGATATAAACGAGACTGGAAAAAATGGATTGACTATATACAAAATAAATACGGGACTAAGAAATTCCAGTTAGCCTATGCTTAAGATCAGAAATGATTTAAACTGTTAAAAGTCAGTTCAGTAAGAAGAAGCTAAGGTCAATCTAGAATGTCATTAATTTCTTTATTTCTTTTTTCTCAATAGATTTTAGACTGTGTTAGTTAAAAATCCATACCGTGTACGGGTTCTGGGAAGTCGGGGGGGGGGAAGGAGGAGGGGGGGTGGGGGGGTGGAGGGAGGGAGGGATACACACAACAAAAAAAATTGTACTTCAATGTCTTAATGATTGACAAATGATGACATATTTGTGTTTTTTTTTTTAAAGAAAAAATAAAAAAGTTGAAATATGAAAAAAAAAAAAAAAAGAGAAAGGCCAATGAATCTCATGAAGCACATGGAGAAACAAGACATGGAGGGAGAATCCTCATCATCTGCCTTTTGGAAAACCACCATTTTGAAGCTGTGGAGGTTAGAGTGCGGTACTGCAGACTACTTCTATTGACTGCCGGCTGCCTGCTATTTGGCAGTTCAAAGCTTACCAGGCTCAAGGTTGACTCAGCCTTCCATCCTTCCGAGGTGGGTAAAATGAGGACCCAGATTGTTGGGGGCAATAGGCTGATTCTGTAAACTGCTTAGAGAAGGCTGTAAAGCACTAGGAAGTGGTATATAAGTCTACGTGCTATTGCAATTTGTGACTGGTCACACCCAGCATGACCATCATTTGATAAATGACCAGATCTCTAGCCCAGTGGCAATTCTTCCAAAATTCCAAATGTTCCTATCAGTCCTATGACACAGCAGTTCACCTTTTCAATTTAAATACTGTAGCTACTGTATCATAAGCAAATACAGTAGTAAGAAAACTTTTCATTTCACTCTTCTTTTATGGGCTTTTGACAAACGAGAGTGTAAAGACATTAAACCAGTAAAAGAGTTTTGAGATGTTTGGTCTCGGGACAAGTGCAAAACTGAAGCATTGCAGTGCAAGTATAAATCAATGTCTGGTTGCTTCTTTGTGTACTCCTTTGATGTTCTCGTTCTGAATTCTAATGAATGTCTTGTCTCAGGATGAGTCAGACAGATCTGTACACAACTCCAAATCCCTGTATTTCCCCCCCGCCACAAAAAAAAACAATGTCTAGGAATCTCCAACTTAGTTGATTCTTGTACAAATGAGATCAGGATTTCTCTTCTCCCTAATGGCAAGTCCAACTCATTCTGACACTTTCTCTAATTTAACTAATGCAGCCTGTAATTTGGAGGTAGACAGAAAACAAGATGTATCATTTTCAATCAATGCTGTGTTACATGGGCTATAATTGGACTCAAGCTGCCTCGGGAGCTTGGAATTCTCCCTTCAATCAGACTTTTCTGCAGTAAACCTCCCCAATGTAATGACAAAGATGGAATGGATGAGCTGTAATCATATGGTAATCGCATACGGTTCCTGTTGATATATGATACACACTGGCCTGGATAAATAAAAAAAAGGTACATGAATGGAACCTGCTCTGCACAGAATTAGGCATTACATTTGCACTGAACAAGCATTAACCTAACAATGTATACGACTGCAGAGATATCTGTATTAATCCATTTCTATTTTAGGGAAAGATCAAATCAATCTGGATCGCTTGGTGAAAGGGGAATTGTTCTTTCACTTCCTACCCAGAACAATTAGTCATAATCTTATATGCAAATTTGCCCCTTTGATATCATTCAAAAATGTCCATTCCTAAGTTCTGCAAATTGAAGTCTTCCAGTTTTGAATAAATGGAAAGTATGAAGAATAGCAAACGGTTGAAGACTTGACACAGCTAAGCAATATCTGTCAATTTGCCTTCTGTAAGTCTTCATTTTCTTCTAGGCTTGTGTTCAGTTCCCTCTGCTTCCATATTTGGCACACTGACAAGTGTGCATGCTGCTTCATGTTAAAGTTTATGTGCATAAAAATCAATAAATATTGTGTATGGAATGTAATATATAAATATTTGTCCAAGGTTTTCCCCAATGAAACAGGGAAGGTGACATTTTCTTGGACTTAAGATTTGAGAAAAGGCTAAATCACTGCACACCTAATACAATCTCAAGCAGTGCTCTACCAGATCTAGTCATCAGTCTGTTTTATAGTGGCCAAGAGGCCATTGAAAGTTCTTGATTTTTTAAAAAAAATGCACAATGACAAATTTTTACCTTATAGTCTCTTAGATACAAGCAACGATTTAATTCTTAGGGAGGTGAAGGAAGATTGAGCAGAGTCCTCACCCAGCAAAGTCTATTGAGTTTTGTACTAGAGCAGTGGTGGCTAACCTTTTTGTCGTTGTGTGCCAAAAGCCCGCGCACCCATAATACAATGTGTGAACCCTGAGCTCCCTCCACTCCCCATTCATGCGCCCATGACCGCCCCCCTTGTCCCGTTTTGGGCCTAGTAGGCCTCCCTGCAGTCTCCTGGGAGAAAAAATGGGCCACAGGGAGACACACCGCACACACACACGCTCCCCCCACCTCCATGCATGTGTACGTAACTCTTCCATGCATGTGCACGTGTCTCCTGCATGTGCCCCACCCAGGAGTGGGTTCCTGCCAGTTCTAACCTCTTCTTTAGAAGAGGTTCCACAAATCTACAGTGCCCGTTTAGAACCGGTTCCAGCTCCCTCCCCCATCCCGTCCGAACATCATCAATATGAAGAGCGAGAGGAGGAATTCAGGGAGTTGAAGTCCACAAGTCTTAAAGCTGTCAAGTTTGAACACCCCTGGGGGTTTTTTTCTAAAGGGTTAGGGGTGCAAGGGTCTTGTAACGTGGCAGCTTTAAGACTTGCGTGCTTCAAATGCCAGTGTTTCTGAGCCAACATTTTGGTTGCTAAGCAAGAGTGTTGTTAAGTGAGTTTCACCACATTTTACAAGTTGGCCACACCCATCCAGTCACATGACTGCCAAGCCACTCCCACCCAGTCACATGGCCAACAAGCCACTCCCACCCAGTCACATGGCCAACAAGCCACTCCCACAAAGCAGGCCACACCTATAGAAGAGGTTCTAAAAATATTTGAAACCCACCACTGGCCCCACCCCTCACGCATGCACAGCAGAGACCCAAAAATCAGCTGGCTGGCTGGAGGCACATGCACAGTGGAGCTGAGCTGGGGCAATGGCTTGTGTGCCCACAGAGAGGCTCTACGTGTCACCTGTGGCACATGTGCCATAGGTTCCCCATCACAATACTAAAGTTTTAGCCTAGCTCCTTTAATTCCTTTAATTCTGAGGTGTCTTCTTTTGCACCTGGTTCTGCTTAGTGGCATTAGAGAAGAAATATACCACTGTTGAGCCTTGAAAGCTCCATTTCAAAAGATTGGGAGACATTAAAGCAGTGTTTCTCAACCTCAGGGTCTTTAATACATGTGGACTTCAGCTCCCAGAATCGCCCAGCAACTATGAGGCCCACACATCTTAAAGTTTCTGAGGTAAACTAACTGAATTAAAGGGAAGTTAAAATCAAGGCACCACCACACAAAACTGCAAACAAAAAGACCAATGTGTTTCCCCTCTGAGGATTGCAAACACAGAACAAAAAAGGTGACTGACTCCATTATCTGCATCTCTATTCTAAAGGCAATCCTTGTCTTATGATCATAAGACATATCCTCTGATCCATCCAACATTATAATAAAGTTTGCAGATGACACAACAGTGCTGGGTCTCATAACTTGAGGGGACGAATCAGCATACAGGGAAGAAATCCAGAAGGTATCCGCATGGTGCTCAAGAAACAACTTACATCTGAATACTAGTAAGACAAAGGAGATGGTGCCAGATTTCCGGAAGCACAGAAAGGAACCTGCCCCACTGTATATCGAGGGGGGCTGCGTGGAGAGGGTTTCCTCTTTTAAATTCTTGGGAGTGCTTATTAGTCAAGATCTCACCTGGAAAAACAACACGTCTCTGGTGATTGGAAAGGCCCAACAGAGACTTCATTTCCTTAGAGTCCTGCAAAAAAATCAGGTGGGACAATGGCTGATGACCTCTTTCTATCGGTCCACCATAGAAAGTGTCCTCACATATTGTATTACAGTATGGTATGCTGGTTTAACAGCTGCAGACAGAAAGGCACTACAGAGAGTAATCAATTCGGCACATGAAACCATTGGTTGCCCTCTGACACCACTGGATGACATTGCCAGATTTCGCTGCTTTAGCAGAGTAAGGAAGATACTCAGAGATGATTCACACCCTGGTCAGTGTCTCTTTGCACTTCTACCATCAGGCAGAAGACATCAAAGTATAGCCAGCCAAACAAACAGGTTTAAAGATAGTTTCTATCCTTAGGCTGTGAGACTTTTAAATACAACCACAATCACTCCATGCACACACTAGTTTTTTTTTTTTCTTGTTTCTGTTATAATTTTGCACCAGTGAGGTTAAAACCAATTTTGTTGTATTTAAATACAATGACAATAAAGATTATACTTATACTTATAACAGGGACTGAAATTTCTATTACAAAACAATATGGTAATTGTTGTGGCCCAGCAGGAGCCGTTGAAACTGCCGATGGACTCTGATAGCGAGGACCCCTATGAGTCTACTATGGAAGATGTGGCGTACCCTGGGCAGGGTTCATCTCTCAAGCTGGGGGGTCAAATAGTATGCCCCTCAGATAGGGTCCGCATCTCTCAGGCTGGGGGGTCAAATAGTACGCCCCTCAGATAGGGTCCGCAACTTGGGAGTCCTCCTGGACCCACAGCTGACTTTTGAACACCATTTGTCAGCTGTGACCAGGGGGGCATTTGCCCAGGTTCGCCTGGTGCACCAGTTGCGCCCCTACCTGAACCGGGAGGCTCTCACAACAGTCACTCGTGCCCTTGTGACCTCTAGGCTGGAGTACTGCAACGTGCTCTACATGGGGCTGCCCTTGAAGAGTATTCTGCGACTTCAGCTTGTCCAGAATGCGGCCGCGCGAGCGATCGTGGGTGCGCCTCAATTCACCCACGTAACACCTATCCTCCGCGAGCTGCACTGGCTGCCTGTTGGTCTCCGGATTCGCTTCAAGGTGCTAGTTGTCACCTACAAAGCCCTCCATGGTATTGGATCTGGGTACTTGAGAGACCGCCTACTGCCAATTACCTCCACTAGACCAATAAGATCCCACAGACTAGGCCTCCTCCGAATTCCATCAGCCGCCCAGTGTCGACTGGCGACTACCCGGAGGAGGGCCTTCTCTGTGGCTGCTCCGACCCTGTGGAACGAACTCCCCGTGGAGATTCGTACCCTCACCACCCTCCAGGCCTTCCGCATAGCCCTTAAAACCTGGCTGTTCCGACAGGCCTGGGGCTAAAGACTTGCAGCCCCACTTCGAATGGTATGATTGTTGTGTTTTTTAACTGTGTATGGTCTTTATATTTTGTAACTTTGTTTGTTTCCCCCTCCCTTGAATTGTGAGCCGCCCTGAGTCCCTTTCAGGGAAAAGGGCGGCATACAAATAAAGTAAGTTCAATTCAATTCAATTCAATTCAGACTCAGAGCAGGGACCAGAGAGGCTGGTTGGCCACCAGGAGGCGCCTGAGGCATGGAGCAGTGGGAAAGATCAAAGGGAGTTTGTCCCTGACGCCAGGGCGGAGAAATGGAAGCAGCAGTTACAGAGATAGACTCATAAGAGATAATCAAGCCCAGGTGGTTGTGGCTTGGCCCTTCCCAAGAAAGTATATAAGAAGACACTTTGGGAAGAGTCCTTTCGCAGGACACAACCATTCGTAATAATCTGGAGAACTCCTTGTCTGGTCTGCCTTGTGTTCCCGTGTCTGTTGGAGTCTGGGTTGCTGCCAACGTCTTGCCAGTGAGTTGTGTCTAGGCTTTCAGCCAACAGGATTATAATTGCTGTGAATAAAGAGCGGCAAACAGCTAAGCCTGTGTCTGCGTTCATTATCGGATGGAGGGGTGGCAGAACAGAAGCTTGCTGTGAAGATCACAAATGGTGATCATGTGAGGCACAAGCACCCCAGGCCGCTGCAACCATTGCAAATACAAGTCAGTTGCCAAATGGCTGGCTTGTGATCGTATGTCCACAGGGATGCTACAACAGTCATAAGTCACTTTCCTGGGTGCTATCATAACCTCAAACAGTCATTAAATGAATGGTCATAAATTGAGGACTGTCTGTACAACACACAGTACAATGCACAATCCAGATGCTACATGCTGTGGGATCCTCTAACTTCCTTCCAGATGCCTTTGACAAATTATCTTGCCTAACCGTATCTATTACACAACGTTCATGAGTTACATCCATCCACCTGATGCCTCTTCCCCATCCAGATTTACCTTCTGCCTTTGAGTACTTCTTCTCTTCCATAAATGTTTCCAACCCTTTGTCCTCCTTGCTTGCCTGCCTCCAACCCATCAGTTTCTGCATTCTCTACATTCTCTTCCCAGTTTTCTACGGATCCTTTCCCCACACACACACCCCACCCCACACACACCATTTTAACACCTCGCTTCTCCCCCTGCAGTCTGCTTCTGAGCTGTTTACCGATTTTATCTTATTTTGAACACTTCCTCTTTGTAGCCTCTCAGATGGAAACTGGCTATTAGTCTTGGTGTTACAGCCCTCTCTACTGATCATGAAACAATTTACAGCTGTCTCTTTCATTTTTCTGCTTATAATTTTACCACACAGAGAAAAGTGAGGAATAAAATTCTATGAAACACATTGATTTTAAAACTTGGCTCGCATGTGTGTGTGTGAGAGAGAGAGAGATGGGGGGATGGAAGGGAGGGAGGGGGAGGGAGAGGAAGAGGGGGAGGGGGATAGGGAGAGAGAGGTGGAGAGGAAGAGAGGGAGGGAGAGAGAGAGAGTGAATGATCATGTGTATCTTAGAGAAAAATAAACTGTTTAAAGATATTTAATTAAAAACAATTAAAAAGTGACCTTGCTACTTTGGATGCAGCCATTAACATGCCATTCAGAGTGCTGGAAACTGCCCTCCTGAGCCAGAGTTTAAGTACAAAATAATCAAATCGAACAAGGCTGAAGTGTGTTCCTTTCTACTACATTACCCCAGAGCAGTGACCCAGAATCAGAACTTCTGCTTCTGACAGCAGCTCCCTGAGACTACAGACAAAGAGGTTGGGGAAACAAGGTAAAACAGATAAACAGCTCAGAAAGACAGATTTCAAATTAGAAAGGTTAACTTGTAATCACGAAGACAAATCATGGTATCCAGGACTGTCTTCATCAATAGAAGCTGTTACTTCCACAGGTAACATGGACTGCTGTGCAGACACATATATGTAAGTACTAACCTGTTGTTGGCTAATGTAAGAAGTAATCACAAACACACACACACATACCTCCTAGAAGAATGAAATATTTTGGGGAATATTAAAAGAGGCAGAATATTATATTTCCCCAAAGGAAAAATGGAGAAATATGCTCCAGCCCCAATTTCCTGCATAGTAAAACAGTTTCCAGCAGAAATCCCTAGAGATGGAAATGTTGGGCCCATTAAGAAATCCAGGCCCAATCTATTCATAAGCAAAACATCTTCAGCTCCAGGGTGATGGGAATTAAGAAGGACAGGACATGACCTTCAGGACATACTACAATTAACCCACCACCATCAGAATAGTAAAAGATACCAGGCTCACTACATTGCACATCCCCCTGAAGCATTTCAAACACAAAACCCCAGTAACCTGTAAAGATCCATCCACTCATTCAGCCATTGGGTCAGCTGCCCCAGAACCACCTTCTGTTCATCAATCAACAGAATATTTATTTCCAATCAGTTTCTATTTTGTTTCTAGCACCTTTCTCCCAGCTTGGAACTGAACCAGGTGGATTCTTCTTCCAACATTAGGAAAGAGCAAATGAAACCAATGGGGCTTGGTGTAAGGGAGTATGTTGAGGACTGGAAGATTATCATGTCTTCATGTTTTATGCTGCTACAATCTGATTACTGGTTGTATCAGCCTCCATAAAAATCTGATAGCATGGAACTTAGGGTCCAGCTCATGCTCAGTACAGTTAGTTCTCAATTTACAACCTTTCCTTTAGTGACAATTCAAAGTTACAGTGCCACTGGAAAAAAAGGGGGCTTAGGACTGCTTTTCACACACCAACAACCACCGTAGCATCCTCATGGTCATGTGATCAAAATTCTGCCACTGGGCAAGTGGTTCATATTTATGGCGGTTGCAGTATCCCGGGGTCACATTTTCGCGACCTCCTGAAAAGTAAAGTCAATGGGGAAGGCTGGTTCACTCAACAAGAAAAGTTGTAAGATGGGGCAAAACTCACTTAAAAACTGTCTCGCTTAAGAACGGAAATTGGGGGTCGAGGCGCACCTGTACTAAGTGTAGATTGTCCTAATCAGCTGAATATTTAATGTGTATCAGATCTGAATTATGGATGACTATCAAAAAATTGCTGAACTATCCTTCATTATTGACTAGACTTAGATACTGTATGCTGATCACTTGAGGGTCATAGTGCCCAGGGCTATATAGGGTATTCAGGTAACTGCAGATTTGAGTCATTCTTGCCCTGAACAAGATTCCGCTATTCCAGCTGTTTATTTTTCCTTACCCCACAAATGTGCCGCTTCAGGCAAGCAACAGTTAAACTGCTTAGCCAAGAGATTCTACTTATTAAAATCAAAATAATACAATTCGCATATAGTTTCTGTCATCTGAGACTTTCAAAGAACTTTATAAATATTCATGTATTTTTTTAAAAAAAACTGCAGTTATGCACAAACAACCATCACTCACAATAACTGCAGGGTTTGGAGTTATTAATCTCCCCCCCCCCCACTGCAGACTATCCTGCTGTATTTACATGGAAGTAAATCCCTTTCCTACAACAGTTCCCCTCTCCCCCCACCTAAAATAAGGAATAATTTCTAACCTACGTGTGCACATACATATTTGAGGGATCTTTAATTTATTTACAGGCTGGCTAGGTGCACTGGGCAGCCATAAATTTGTGGTTTTATGCTTACTAAATTTAATTGTATCTATAGATGGGTTTTTATTTATTTTCTCTCCACCCCCACCTTGATTAGGTATTCATGGTGTGGGTAAACTGGTTTTCTCAAGCTGATCATTTAGCCATGCTGAGTAGGAGTTGAAATCCCGGAATGTCTGGATACCGGAACCATCATTTAGCTGTAGGGGTTTTATGATTTCTAGCCACCACAACGTAATTTGGGATCAACAATGCTGTCCCCTGGAGACTGCTAGCAACTTGTGCAAACTTCAAGTCTTGCGCTGATGATTTGAAACTGGGATCTATAACTAGGAGAGAAAAGAGATACACTAACTGCAACCTTTCCAAAACCAGCTTCATTAGAAGAATGGGTCTAAGCAGCAATTTTTTAAAATAAAAAATAAAAAAACTGTTTTTTATCAATAAGTTTCAACTGACGAAAGCTCTGGAATGAATGCTGCTAGTATTTGAGTACAATGTCTTCTGTTATCCCTTGGCCTTTCTCCATTGTGGTTGCTTTGTATTTTTAGCAGTCTTGCTATAAAACCAGTTGTTTGGGGTTGCAATTGTAACTTATCATTGCCATCCCAATAGACTCCTTCTTCTCTTCTCTTCTCCTCTCCATTCCACTCTCTTTTCATAGGCCCCTTCCTTTCGCAACCAACTCTCTTTCATTGTGTTGCACTGCAGCCCCCAATATCCTTCTGCTGCAGCAGTTAGTTTAGTTTAGTTTAGTTTTAATAGATTTGTATGCTGCCCAATCCCGGAGGACTCCGGGAGGCTTACATAAAAACAGTTTTTAAAAAAACAGTAAAAACAGTTGAAGATTTATTTTTAAAATTCTAATCAAACGTAACTGGAAAAGGTCTTCCAATGGGGAAAACCATTCTAGATCTTCAGATTCCTCTCATTACAACCTTCTCTTCTTGGTCTCCTCTCTCAACTTCATTTAGCTGCAAAGCGATTTTCCTTCGTAATGTTCCTTTTGTCATCATTCTTAATCTATTTCCTTTTCTTCAATCATTCATTTCATTCAATATTTCCTTCCTTTTTCTTTTATCTATTGTGTTCTTCCCCCCCCCCCCCCAAAAAAACACCTTTTCTGGTCATTTTCTGCTGAAATAAAAGACTTCTTACCTTTAAACTCATTTTTGCACTTCATCTTCCTGTGATGTTAGAACTACTTAGAGCCTCAGTAGTGAAGTGGTTAGAGTACAGTACTGCAGGCTACTTCTGTTGACTGCCCTCTGACTGCAATTTAGCAGTTCAAATCCACCAGGCTCAAGGTTGACTCAGCCTTCCATCCTTCCAAGGTGAGTAAAATGAGAACCCAGATTGTTGGGGGCAATATGCTGACTCTGTAACCCACTTAGAGAGGGCTATAAAGCACTGTAAAGTGGTATATAAATCTAAGAGTTATTGCTATTGCTATTTAGCCAATGATGAGAAGCCTAGGAGCTTTAAGAGCTAATACAGAAGTTTACAGAAGTCATAATATACAAGGGTCTTTGATAGATTGGCTCACGTGGTCACTGTGGGCTATCATTATCTTACATAAACTATATATCATTAGCTTTTTTTAAAAAAAAGCATTTTAAAAAATAGCAGAACCAACATAATTTCAGCATGGTGAAATCATATCTTTATGCCATTTGCAGATGAATTATCGTAGAGAATTGCTGTTTAAAAACAGTTTACTGTAAGAACCTTTTCATGTTTTCCTTTGCAGAAAATGAAAATGGAGCATCCATTTATTGTGTTTAGCTATTCTGTGGAGTGGAGGAGGTTTCTACATTTACAGTGGAACCAGAAAATGGCAATAAATGGATAGCAATTTGGTCATAATATAACCAGTTATTACTTTAAAAATACAAAGAAGCCTCATTATGAGATCAGTTTCATCTTCATGTTTGACTTGCAGGTCAAACCAGATTAGTTCTTTGCTGTTGCTGTACCTTGAACTAATAATAAATAGACATTTTGAAAAGGAAAAAAAAAAAACGACTCTCGTCACTCTGAAAACTACTTTTATGCCAGTAGTGTAATTTTCTACTTGAACTATCTTACGGTTATGACTGCTAAGTATTTGTATTCTGAGATATAATCTCTATTCCTTCATTCTTCATTGAACTGCTGCTGTACATTATCCCTCTTTTCTGTTATAAAAAAAATAAGTTCATCTGGGGGTGGGGGTTAATGGATGGTTACTTCCCACTGCCTTAAAATGGAAAAAGATAACAAGCAAAAGGGGCAGGAAATGGAAAGAAGAGAGGGAAGAGAAAGGAAAAAACAAGCAAACTGAACCCGGGCCTACCAATTTTCCCAGTCCTGGATTCAGGACAGAATAGCAGTTGGTGGCTTTTGCTCCCTCAGTCAATACACAGAGCCAAAATTGTGGTGGTGGATGCATGAGGCCAATATGTGCCCCCCTTGGTCTCCCCAGCCCCCCTGTTTGAGTGTGAACAAAAGCTGATTGAGGGGCTTTTAGCTGTCTGAGGGTTGCAAGGCAACCTCTCCTCAGTTCCCCTTCTCTGAATGTTGACTGGAGTCCTCCTGTGAAGTAGCAGCTTCATAGCAGCCTTTGATGCACTGGCTGATGGATATAGTGATTGATGTGGTGTGAATTACCTCCATCCAGTGGTGGCATTCAAAAAAAGTTACTACTGGTTCTGTGGGCATGGCTTGGTGGGCGTGGCTTGGTGGGCATGGCTTGGTGGGCGTGGCAGGAGAAGGATACTGTAAAATATGCATTCCCATCCCACTCCAGGGGAAGGTTACTGCAACATCCCCATTCCCTCCTGTATCAGCTGGGGCTCGGGAGGCAGAGAATAGATGGGGGTGGGGCCAGTCAGAGGTGGTATTTACCGATTCTCTGAACTACTCAAAAATTCTGCTACCGTTTCTCCAGAACTGGTCAGAACCTGCTGAATACCACCTCTGCCTCCGTCACTTCTGACTTTGGGCTCTTTTTGGTGCTGATGGTGTTTTTAGTCTAGGGCTACGGTCTTTAGCTTCACAAGACTACAGTAGTCCTCAACTTACAGTTCATTTAGTGACTGTTCAAAGTTACAACAGCACTGAAAAAGTTACTTATGACCGTTACGACCGTTGCAGCATCCCCATGGTCACGTGATCAGAATTCAGGTGCTTGACAATTGACTCATTGGTTGCAATGTCCCAGAGTCATGTGATTTCCTTTTGCGTCAATGTCAATGTGGAAGCCAGATTCACTTAACAACCGTGTTATATCTTAAAATCTGTAGTGATTCACTTAACAATTGTGAAAAGAAAGGTTGTCAAATGGGGCAAAACTCACTTAACAAATGTCTCACTTAGCAACAGAAACTTTGGGCTCAGTTGTGGTCGTAGGTCGACCTACGACCACAACTGATACCTCCACCCAACCAACATTTATTGTTGATGTAGGGCAAGTAGAGAAGGAGAATGTGAATCAATGTTCCCTCTAAGCTGCGCAGCTGCGCGGCCGTGCACATAATAAGAAAACACAACGCAGAAGGTTCAAACTGCCACGTAGTATTTTTTTAATGTCTTAAAATATGACTGAAAATATCCCCCCCCTTCTCTCTCTGCACCAAACTCTCTCCTCCATCTGGTGATTGGTGAAATCAAGGAAGACTGCCCAGAGACCGATGACGCTGCAGAAGGGAGAATTTCCATTGGTCCTCTGGGGCTTTGTCGGTTCCTGGGAAAATGGGATTCACTGGTTGTAGCCTGCATTTCTCTGCACATTCGGGATTTCTCAGGCATTGCGTCATCTGAAGCCCCGTTCTGGGCTCGGCAGTCTTTCTGCGATCCCTTCGCTTTGCGGAGAGAGGGAAGCAGCGTGGAGTTGGACTGCCTGAGCCAAAGGGGTCCATGGGATCTTGAGACTTGATTTTTGAGCAGTACCAATCCATTCCACTCTTTCCTTTCCCTTTCTGTCCTTCTTCTAGCTTCCTTTCCTTTTCCTTTTCTTTTCCTTTCTCTTTTCCTTTCTCCTTTCCTTTCCTTTTTCCTTTCCTTGTTTTCCATTTCCTTTCCTTTTTCCTTTCATTTCTCTTTTCCTTTCCTTTCTCCTTTATTTTCCTTTTCTTTTCCTTCTTTTCCATTGCCTTTCCTTTCTCCTTTCTTTTCCTTTCCTTTCTTTTCCTTTCCTTTCCTTTCTCTTTTCCTTTCCTTTCCTTATTTCCTTTTCCCTTTTTTTCTTTTCCCTTTCCTTTCCCTCCCTTCTTCATTCTTTCCTTCTTTCCCATTTTCTTTCCTTTTTCCTTTCTTCTTTCCCATTTTCTTTCCTTTTTCCTTTCCTTCTTTTTCTTTTTCCCTTCCTTTTTCCTTTCCTTCTTTTTCTTTTTCCTTTCCTTTTTCCTTTCCTTTTCTTCTTTCCCATTTCCTTTCCTTTCCATCCCCCTTCCTTCCTTCCTGGGGGTCTGAGGGAGAGGGAGGGGACTCTTTTCCTCCTTGCCTCCCTCCCCAACATCTGCTCTGATGGCAATTATGGCTAAAAAAAATTCAGGTGCTCAGGCATGAAAATGTGCCACTCAAGCACTAGACTTTTCTGCTCACACTGAAAAAAAAAATTAGAGGAAACATTGATGTGAATGTATTGGTTTCTCTCTCAGTATTTGTCTGCCTCCTTTAACAATTTTCTTCCTCTTTCTTCTTAGTTTCCCTTCCCTTCTTTCCTTCTTCATTATTATGTTCATTCCTGCCCCACTCCTTCCACCATCTCTCTCATCTGGTCATAATTCCTATCATCAAGGAATTCAGACAATTTTCAGAGATAAGAAACTTTCTTAGTGATTAGAATGGTCTGCAGTTTGGTAGTTTGAATCCCTAGCACCGTGTAACAGAGTGAGCTCCCATTACTTGTTCAGCTTCTGCCAACCTAACAGTTCGAAAGCATGTAAAAATGCAAGTAGAAAAATAGGAACCACCTTTGGTGGGAAGGTAACAGAGTTCCGTGCTCCTTGGATGTTTAGTCATGCCAGCCACATCACCACGGAGACATCTTCGGACAGCGCTGGCTATTTAGCTTTGAAACAGAGATGAGCACCACCCCCTAGAATCAGGAACGACTAGCACATATGTGCAAGGGGAACCTTTACCTTTATCAGATGTCCTCCCAAAAGAACGAATAGGTAACTTGGTGACAATTTCTCCCAAGTTTCAGCAGATTATAAAATTAGAAAGACTATTTATAAAACATTGCAGCAAGTTATGTTAATACTGAGGTCCAGGTCAAGAAGCCTATTACTTTATTACAATAATTGATCAGAATATAACAAGTTAACAGCAAACAAAAATTCCCAAAAGGTATAGTTTATCACAAGATCCTTGATGCAAATAGAATGCTTTGGTTTTACAATGAGCCATTTGCTGAAATGGGTGGCTATATAAATTGATTAAATAAAGAGCAAAATTTGGCCACATTCAGAGAAACTGAATCATACTGATCTGATAATTGCAACCGTACAGAGGGGGGGGGATCAGAATTGCCTTGTATCCCATTATATAGGAAATTATAGGAAGGCCCTTGCATCCTAATCCAATATAACAAGACATGGACTACAAATTCAATAAACACTTTGCCACAAAAACAAAGTTTAGCTCATAGAGGATTATTTTATATTTTCCCTCAAGAATTGCTGCAGAAAGAACATTAAAATACACTAAGGGTAGAATTGGAATTTAGGGACAATTATATGATGAAAATTATTATATTTGCTTAAGAACATGAAAGGAATATAGCAATAGAATAGCACATATATCACTACTCTGGACCCGTGTCCCTCCTGGCTGGTTGCCAACAGCAGGGAGGTGACACGTGGCTGGATCCAGGCGGTTGTAACCGCCTCCCTTCGGGAGGGGCACTTCCCCGCCGCACTTAAAACGGCGGTGGTGAGACCCCTCCTGAAGAAACCATCCTTGGATCCAGCCGTTTTAAATAACTACCATCCTGTCTCCAACCTTCCCTTTGTTGGGAAGGTTGTTGAGAAGGTGGTGGCCTTCCAGCTTCAACGGGCCTTGGAGGAAGCTAGTTACCTTGACCCCTTCCAGTCCGGCTTCAGACCCAGTTACAGCACAGAAACCACTTTGGTCGCATTGACCGATGATCTCTGGAGGGCCAGAGATGGAGGCCATGCGTCCATCCTGGTTCTCCTTGACCTCTCGGCGGCTTTCGATACCATCGACCATGGTATCCTTCTGCGACGACTGCGGGAGGTGGGGGTGGGAGGCACTGTTTTACAGTGGTTCTCCTCCTACCTCTCGGACAGGTCGCAGTCGGTGTTGGTCGGGGGGCAGAGATCGTCCCTGAGGCCCCTAAAATATGGGGTGCCGCAGGGTTCGGTCTTATCCCCCCTACTATTTAACATATACATGAAACCGCTGGGCGAGATCATCCGGAGGCACGGGATAAAATACCATCAATATGCGGACGATACGCAATTGTATCTGTCCGCCCCGTGCCAACTCAATGAAGCGGTGGATGTGATGAACCGGGGTCTTGAGGCCGTTAAGAACTGGATGAGTGCTAACAAACTGGTACTCAACCCGGACAAGACCGAGTGGCTGTTGTGTTTCCCTCCCAACAATTTGGCTAATGTTCCATCTATCAGGCTGGGGGGTCAAATTCTATACCCCTCAGATAGGGTTCGTAACTTAGGAGTCCTCCTGGATCCACAGCTGACCTTCGACCATCATCTGTCGGCTGTGACCAGGGGGGCATTTGCCCAGGTCCGCCTGGTCCACCAGTTACGACCCTACCTGAATCAGGAGGCTCTCACAACAGTCACTCGAGCCCTTGTGATCTCTAGGCTGGAATACTGCAATGTGCTCTACATGGGGCTTCCCTTGAAGTGCATCCGGCGGCTGCAGTTAGTCCAGAATGCGGCCGCGCGAGTGATAGTGGGCGCACCGCGGTTCGCCCACATAACACCCATCCTCCGCGAGCTGCACTGGCTACCTGTTGATCTCCGGGTGCGCTTCAGGGTCCTGTTGACCACCTTTAAAGCCCTTCATGGTAGTGGATCTGAGTACTTGAGAGACCGCCTTCTGCCGATTACCTCCCTCCGACCGATAAGATCGCACAGACTGGGCCTCCTCCGAATCCCATCTGCCAGTCAATGCCGACTGGCGACTACACGGAGGAGAGCCTTTTCTGTTGCAGCTCCGACCCTGTGGAACCATCTCCCCGTCGAGATACGCACCCTCACCACCGTCCAGGCCTTCCGTGTAGCCCTTAAGACCTGGCTATCCCAACAGGCCTGGGGATAAGTCTTCGATTTGCCCCACCCGAGTGTGAATGTTGAATGCAAGTTGTGTTTTTTATTACCTTATTTATTTTGTGCACATATTGTTTGTTTTGAATTTCACCCCCCCCCTAATGATTGTAAGCCGCCCTGAGTCCCCTCAGGGAAAAGGGCGGCCTATAAATCCAAATAAACTAAACTAAACTAAACTTCAGGGTGCTTTATAAGCAGTTTACAAAGTCAGCATATTGTCCCCAACAATCTGGGTCCTCATTTTACCAACCTCAGAAGGATAGAAGGCTGAGTCAACCGTGAGCCAGTCAGAATCGAACTGCTGAACTGCTGGCAACCAGCAGTCAACAAAATTAATCTGCAGTACTGCATTCTAACCACCGCACCACCATGGCTCTTTATGCCCTGTCCAATTTTTTATTCTATTTCCTCCTAATAAAAGGGTATGCTGGACTACATGCCATTGAGTCATGGTATACTCTCAGTGACCACAGATTTTTTTCCCCATGACTCTCTATCCCTAACTTTAAATGTTTCATACAATATGGCCAACATTCATGAACAACAGGTGTAATCCAATTAATGTCTGATTAATGAATTAACCTCTGCAATAAGATCCCCCCCCCAAAAAAAAATTTATTCATGAGTATATTTTGTTGTGCTAATTGACACTTTTTTACCATTTGGGAAAATAACTATAAGCTTTTGTAGAGGGATTTTGATTTTCCATTTCTGGCATCAGAATATTTGGATTGTCCCTGACAGCAAAGATATTAATTACCCAACTATGCATAGCAGAATAAGAGGAAAAACTCAGTGCTGTTTTCTGAAACTTCTGCATTCTGGGAAGTCAAAAGAAGAAGAAAAAGTTTTCTCCCTAATTCCGGTATCTGATTTTCATGTAATTGCAAATGAATAGGAAAGGCCTATTGCTGAGTGTTCTATGCCCGTCAATATGACTGGTAGCCTTTAAAAAGGGAAGGAAAGCTTCTTAGGAGCAATGCTCCTAAAATGTTAATTTACTTGTGCCAGTTGCAGAAGATTTTCTCTCATAGGCAAAACTAATCCCCTCACGTTTAGAGAATCTCTGGCTTCAAATTATTTCAGATTCAACTTGTTTCAAATTGCCAGTGCCTCATCTAATCAGTGAGAGAATTAAGATAGTCTTTAAGGAAGCATGATCAAGGCAGCATCACTTACAAATCAAAGCTACTCCTTCACATGTTGCTAAATAAACCATTCTGCCCCAGAACTCCCGGGCTGCATTAAAGTACGTAGGATTTCATTCCACTGAAGTCCATGTAAAATGATTCTTCGAGCCACAGTTCCTTCATAACAACAATGGTTTTTTCATGAAGCCTGGAATCTGGGCTATAGAGAAAACACTGCTTTTAATTGCTGGTAATTTTTTTAAGCACTTATAAATATAGTTATTAGAGATGGCCAGTCACTGCTAGTACGCTGTGAGTTAGAATGATGGTAGGTTATACCATCATAGCTTTTCCAGCCCACCTGCTCATTTGAAAGGGCGGGAAAGGCATTTCTGGCTGCCATTGCCTGCATTATTCTAATCCTGAAGAGGAAACAGTAATCAGGAAGACCCAAAGAAAAAGATTAAGAAAGGAGAGCTAGGAAAAGATAAAATGATGTTCTGTGCCCTACCACCACCATAATGCATTTACACTGAAAATTATGTTGCTGAAATTCATTTTTTTAAATGCATAAAATGAGTATGCCAAAAAACCCTGCAATTTGTACTAAAAAAAAATCTAAAATAAGATGTGTCTCCCTCCACTCCCCCAAACTAATATTTTGCATTTTGGGGTCTTTGGTGCTCTCAGAGGTTGGTTGTTTCCTTGCAGTTGTTTCATTGCCAAATTAGGTAACATCTTCAGTGCTAGATGTTTGCTAGTTTGGTAATGAATGTCTGCAAGAAAATAACCAAGCTCAGAGAGCAACAAGGACTAATTTAACCCTGAGTTACATTCTCTTCTAATGATTTTGCATTGACTCTAATTGCTTGATCCTGGAAATCTTAGCAAAATGGGAAGAGGGGATCCCATCATTTCAGATGTTGTCATTTCTGATATAAAGAACCACAAAAACAGACTGAGCCAAAGAACTCCTCTTGAGGTCCTACAGCATTTGAGGCCCTACAGCACTTGAGGCCCATCCTCACATCAACCATGGCACCAAGATGACCTATTTTAGAAGACATCTCCTTATGGCACAGCCTTGTCATATTCCCAGTTCACTGCAGAGGAAACTTTAATCCAGCCACAGCTGTCAGTTTTAAATGAGCATTTTTCCATCTTCTCCTGGCAAGCGTCTGGATGTATGAACAATCTATGGTGCTTCATTCATTATTTTGAGTCTTACACCTGCTGAGCTACTGTTGGCTAAGTGATGTAGTTGCAGGCAAACCCCTCCTCTCTGATCACTGGACATGGCCTTTCAGAACCATTTGACTTGGGCTGACAAAAGCCACTGCCTGTATAATGCCTGATCAGTAAATTGATGTCTAAAAATAGCCTGATATAATAGCGGCTGAGGATAAAATAGAATAAATCTCTCTCAATGCATTGTTTAAGCTACATCCTGCTTCACCCTGTAATCCTATTATACTCCACTGACCTGCAGCTTAAGCTTTATTGGAAACAGGCCTACTGAACATTCAAAAGATTGTAAATTATATAGATATAATGTACTGTATATTCAACAGCTCACCATATAATAGCTACTGAATCTCACACTTACAGTAAAGCTTTAAAACCCAGTTGTGTCCCATTCCCAAATCAATTGGCAGGGGTGGGATACTATGGGTTCAGGAGAACCCATAGATAATGTTATGGGGGGTTTAGAGAACCTCCAAATCCCACCCCTGGCTGGCCCCACCCACCCCACCCCTCCCCTCCACATGGCCCATTTTGGATGAAAGATAAGTGCAGAGCCCACGCGGAGGCTTGGGGAAAGGGAAGATGGGCCTCCCAGAGGTTCCAGGAGGGCCTTGGGAGACCAGCAGAGGCAGTTTTCACTCTCTCAGAGGCTCATGGAAAGCCTCCGGAGCCTGGGGAAGGCGAACACTCCACCTCCCTACCATGGTGCAGGAGGCTGACTAGGCCATGCCCACCATGGCCACACCCACCCAACAACCAGGCAGAGAACCCATTGCTGAAATTTTTGAAGCCCACCCCTGTCAATTGGGGTATGCTCCAAGGCATTGAATGAGGTCTTCTGTTCTGACTAGAATCATAGAGAGTCAACATTTCTCTACTTTAGATTACCTTTCCCCAAGTGATTATGACACCAAGGGGACAAGTGCTCCTTGGCTGAAGCCCAGTCACTTTTAGATCTTCTAGCAACACTCCAAGGAGCCAAGAGCCTGATAAATTTATGGTAAAGCAGATGTTAGATATCAAATGTCCATTTGGTATATCCAAGATCTTTCCATTATTCCCAAATTCAGGATTGAGGCCTTGCTGAATTTCTATAAGAGGGAAAACAGAAAGGATGCTGTGTAGAGTTACTCAGCTTTGCCCAATAAATGCTATTGTGACTGTGAGAACATCTCCTTTGCTAAGAACTGTCCTCTTTGACCAACTCCTTTGTTGAGTAACTGCTCCAGGTTTCAAAGTTTTCTTATCCAGCTCAAGATTAATAGAGTTGGACAACATTTAATGAAAATGCAGACTCATGCAAATTCCTGCCACACTCTAAATCTGTCTTCCCCAATGTCACATCTTTTGGATATGATTGGTTTATAATGCCTGTCATCCCTGACCAGTGTATGATGATAAAGTAGATAAGGATGTTTGACCCATGTCAAGGGCACCACGTTATAGAAATCTGGCATAGAAGTTGCAAACCAAATAGTTTGAGCATTGTGCTTAGATTATTTATGGACTTTTTTCTCATGACAAGCTATATTTAAAGCAAAAAACTGGTTCTTCAGCCAAAAAGTTCCCTCACTGTAGTTTAAGAAAATAGTAATTAGACCATCTCTGCCTTCTGGGTCTAGAATCCAAAGATTCAAGGAAAAAATGAGAAAATAGCAAGAAAAGCAAACATAGTGATGATTGTTACTGTGGTAGCCCCAGAGAATAGAAATAAATGTATTGTGGTCTGATTGCAGTGTGTCTTATTTTCTTCCTGAGCTAGCCAGTTATTCTGTGCATTCTTCTCTTTTTTTCAATCACTATTTTTTCCCTTCTTCTTTTGCTTAATTTGCCTCTTCTCCGCTTTCTTCAGGATAAAATGGTTCTTTTGGGTCAATCAAGCTAACCCCTCATGTCTAGATGAACTGTTCTTTTTTCTGCCAGCTGACTCAAATTCCTTCTCCAGCTTTTGTTGCATTCCAAGGGAGCAATAGATTTCCAGTAGTATAAATTATTGTCTTTAAAACCAGTAGAGCTCTCAGTCCATACTTTAATGACCTCTGAGAGGGCTCAAACCAATAGTAAGCAGAGTGCAACACTGTGTTTATGGTGCTTTTACCCAACATATACTGCAGCACTTGTAATTAATCTGATACAGGGAGAACACTCTTGTCAAGCAGAAGAAACAACTCTGTAAGGACCTTGATAGTGAAGCAGTGCCTCCAATTAGTGATTATCACACATATGTTTCGCAGGATAACACGTGGTTATTAAAATGATCTCTCCATGGTACTACAGTCTGGAATGTCATTGTGTCACATTATCATACCCTAATGATCATCAATTGGCTCATTTTTCAGAATTAGGTCTGTAATTAACTGATGGATTGCTAAGACTTCTGAGTGCCTTTCAATTACTGCTGAAAACCTCGCTATTGAAAGTATGATTGATGATGAGGCTCTAGGGCATTGACAACCAATACCTGATGCATCTTCATTCTTGAGTTATCCATGGGAAAGAGATAACTATGCCCAGCACAGTGGCACCTGCGGAAAAAGGAAATGAGTCTGGAGCAACAGGAACATTCACAGCTGGTAACAGAGATATGGCTGAATTTCTCAACCACTCCATCCCCAGGGAGTCTCAACGCAAATGTGATTCATGCAGGGACGACCAGAGATTTTCATTAAGTTCCACTTATTAAGGTAAATTAGCTATCTCTTTCAGCCAAATAGCCCTAGGAATTTCCATACCCTAGAAAATTTACAGGCTATATAAACAGTGGAACAGAATATTACTATTGGACAGTCTCAAATTCCCAAAGTAGACAATCTCTTTAGCTACAGGTAACCTGCGATCACAATTGGGATCGCAACTTCCATTGCTAAGGAAGATAGTTGTTGAGTGCCCGAATTTTATCTTTTTTTTTTTTTTTTTTTTTTTTTTGCTATGGTTAAGCAAATCACTCTGATCCTTAAGTGAAGCATGTGCTTGTTAAGTGAATCTGGTTTCTCCCATTGACTTTGCTTTGGCTGGGAAGGTCACAAACGGTGATATCCAAGATGTTGCAATTATCATAAATCCATGATGGCTGCCAAGGACCCACATTTCAATCATGTGACTGCAGGGACCAGCAATGGTTGTAAGTGTGAGGACCCATGAAAAGTCACTTTTTCTAGCACACTTGCACTTTGAATGGATGCTAAATGAATGGTTGTAAGTAGAGGACTACTGGTAGATAAATAGTATGGTGAGCTGGGAACAATACATCCTCATGAACATTTAAATAAGGTAGGTAAAGGTAAAGGTTCCCCTCGCACATATGTGCTAGTCGTTCCTGACTCTAGGGGGCAGTGCTCATCTCCGTTTCAAAGCCGAAGAGCCAGTGCTGTCCGAAGACGTCTCCATTGTCATGTGGCAAGCATGACTAAATGCCAAAGGCACATGAAATGCTGTTACCTTCCCACCAAAGATGATCCTTATTTTTCTACTTGCATTTTTACATGCAAAATGAACTGCTAGGTTGGCAGAAGCTGGGACAAGTAACGGGAGCTCACTCCATTACGCGGCACCAGGGATTTGAACTGCCGAATTGCCAACCTTTCTGATCAACAAGCTCAGCTTCTTAGACACTGAGCCACCATGCCCCCATAATGTACATCAGTGCTAATGCACAAAATCTCTTGGTCCTGTAGCTATCTTCCCACACGTCTGCTTTTTTCTGCTTTATTGTCATTGTGGTTTGGCCAGCACCAGCATTTTACTAAATGATCCTAAATAGTCCTGAATTGCCAACAATTGTGGAACCTTCTTAGTACAGAAACAGGAGTGACAGAATGGGTGGCCATAGCAGCTGCAGCAGTGTGAAAGCAGGAAGGAAAAAGCGAATGTGGCAGTAGAAGTGGGTCATAAGCATTTTTTGTGGTTCACATCAAACCCCTGGAGTGTCACATGCAACTTGCGTACTGCCTACCCCAGTAAACCTATTTACTTTAGATTACAGTAAATCCTTACTGAATTAAATGGAAATTGCTTCTAAATTGCTGCACAGAGAATACAACTGAAGCTATTCTTTTAGGATTGCTGTGTTGTGTCACTTTTAGAAGCTTACAAAGTTCTTCCTTGGAATTTTGGAAATCAAGAACTGACTTTCACCAATCAGGCTTTAGTCAGTTGATGGATGGTGGTTTGAATCCACAATGAAACATCAAAGCTAAGCAAGATAGAAAACATTCTATTTGCTGACATATAAGTTCAATTTTATGATGACATGTTTAAGAGATCTGGAAATGTAGACACCCCTTTCTATCAATAGAAATTTGGGAATTCATATATTGGGTCTACAAAACAACAGGCTAAGAAATGAAGTAGCAAATCTAGTACCTAATGCAGCTCAAAATACCGGTAAGTGATTAGAAAAAGGTGCTTGCGAAGGATATGAAATTGGTTTTTTTAAAGAAGTGGTACTGCTTCTCAAATGGATTTCTGTAAAGGAAAGTCATAATAGATTCATGATTTTTACAGAGTTAGATAAGTCAGTGAATTAGAAACATGTTAATGAGGCACCCACAGTGCTTTAGGAGCAGACCAGATGCTTGTCACAACATGTTGACTATTAGGTGGCAAAGAAACAGCATGGAGAATGGTATGAATGTGAAAGAGAGGAATGAATATATACATACATACATACATACATACATACATACATACACACACATACACACACACACACACACACATACATATATGATAAACATGACATTATGTACAAAGGCTAACACATGCAATAGAAGAAGAAATACAAAGCTGTCGCTTTGAAAAGTGCTCTTCAGAAATGATTATATGACACTGTCATTGTGCATATTTTTTAAAAATTGGATTTCCAAGGAGATTAGATAATACTAGATAACCGGTGACCTATTGAGCCTTCATTTTAGAGTCATTTCCTTACCTAAACGGAGAAACAGAATAATAAGATATGGCATATCAAAGCTATCGCTTTGAAAAGTGTTCTTCAGAAGTGATTATATGTCAAAGTCATTGTACATATTTTTTTTAAAATGTGTATTTCCAAGATTAGATAATACTGGATAACTGGTGACCACCAATGACCAAAAAGCATGAGAGCACGAAACATTCAACTTCCTGCCAGCTTCCCCACTGAGTTTCCTTTTGCAAGCTTCAGAAATCTTCCTCCTCTTTTCTTTTCCTTTACTTCCTTCCTCCCTCCCTCCCTCCCTCCCTTCCTCCCATCTAAAGCCTGGAGGATTTAGGGTGTGGAACTGACATCCAAAGCAAATTACCAGAATAGCACCAATAAAGAACCTTATCCCAGTCAGATGTCCTTGATTGTCGCAGCCTTTCTTCTTCCTCTTCATCTCCCCATTCTCAGTTACAAAACAAGGAGAAGTTATATTCTCTCCCTAGAAGAGCTGGTTCCTATGGACCCAAAGAGAAAAGCAAATGCTGTGACAGTGATAAGACTAAACCCGGACCAAAGGAGAACATCGGCTTCACTGATTCCAAGACCTAAAAACAGCCCTATAGCCTATTGCAGTGATGGCGAACTTTTTTGGCACCAAGTGCCGAAAAGGTCACATGAAAACATTGCGCATGCACATGCTCGTCGGGGCCATACTCCAGAAAAGCCAAACTTCTGGGTTCTGACACACATGCGCAGCCGACAATCAGCTAGCCAATGTGCATGCACAGAGCGGTTTTTGACACTGCCGCACACATGAAGGACAATTGAGTGTTGCGCATGCATGCATGCCAGAAACCCAGAAGACAAACAGGCAAGGCTGTGTGTGCTGGGCAACATGGCTTCACATGTCACTTTGGGCATGCATAGCAATAGCAATAGCAATAGCAATAGCAATAGCAATAGCAATAGCAATAGCAATAGCAGTTAGACTTATATACTGCTTCATAGGGCTTTCAGCCCTCTCTAAGCAGTTTACAGGGTCAGCATATTGCCCCCAACAATCCGGGTCCTCATGCATGCCATAGGTTCGCCATTACAGGCCTGTTGTATTAAAGTAGAAGATGTGTACTCAAGGTATGTGTACAAATACAATCTTACTTGTATAAAATAGAACTCTATGAGACAGCAGTAAATCTCCATCACTGCCATAAAAGGCTATTAAACTGCTGGTTCGTATGTTTCCAGAAAGGCATTAGAGTATCTGGAGATACCTTTTAGATTCAGGAGATAATTTATGATAGAAACTCTCTGTTGTTGTAAATCAGACAGTAGAGCATATTGCTTTTTGGCTTCCTAGCCAATGAAAGGTTTGTCTGCTCGTCCTTTTGGTTATCTCAACCAAACACTCAAGGTCATACATAAATTACATGCAGTTCAATGTAAACAGCAGCTCCAAAAATCTTAGCTACATGCATGGCTCTTTATTACTGTATTTAGCACAGCTGGGACATTGATCAAAGAAATGCCATTTTCCCTCACCCATACACCCTCCCAGATGTTCACAATTACTGTACCACTCTTTTGATTTTCTTGGGAAAGAGCTGCGTAATCTATGAGAGGTGGAAACACTGAGAAAGATTCTGCTAACACCTTTTTCTGACTAGAACACATTTTATTAAAATAGTAAGCTTTCATGAAAGCAGCTCCTGAAAGCTTATACTATTTAATAAAATGTCTTATTTAGGGTGGAATAAAAGGCTAGCAGCAGGATCTTCAATTTTTTTTTTCAATTTCTAGCCTTGGTTTCCAGAAAAAAAGACTCAGAATATTAATTTATCCTTCAAAATAACACCACTGGAATTCTCCAAGCTGCAAAATAGTTTTAATGCCATCTAATCCATAAAGATCAGTGGTGGGATTCAATTTTTTTTACTACTGGTTCTGTGGGCATGGCTTGGTAGATTGGCATGGCTTGGTGGGCGTGGCTTGGTGGGCATGGCAGGGGAAGGATACTGTAAAATCTCTATTCCCATCCCACTCCATGGGGAAGGATATTGCAAAATCCCCATTTCCTCCCGATCAGCTGGGACTTGGGAGGCAGAGAATAGATGGGGGCAGGGCCAGCCAAAGGTGGTATTTACCAGTTCTCCGAATTACTCAAAATTTCCGCTATTAGTTCTCCAGAACTGGTCAGAACCTGCTGAATACCACCTCTGATAGAGAACTTACTTACTTACTTACTTACTTACTTACTTACTTACTTACTTACTTACTTACTTACTTACTTTACTTAGTGTTAAATTTATATGCCACCCATGAAAAGCGACTTTGGGCAATTTATTATTAAAATCATAATTATAAAAACTATCAAAAATATTAAATGTAAAGGCAAGAAACAAAAAGCAAGATCAATACCTCATAAGTATAGTATAAATGTAATATAAACAAGAGTAGTGGTGCTGAGTAGTCAGGAATTTTTTAAAAAACCTGTAATAAAGTATCCCCATATTATGAGTGTAGAGGAAGGAAGGAAAAACTTGCATTTGTAAGTGTATACTGCCCTCTAGTGATTCCTTCAAAAGGTTGGTGATATTCTTCACCAGCTAAACGGAAGAGAATTATTGTGTGTAGCTATAACATGCTCATCTTCTACCAAAAGTCTCTAACTAAAGGATATTTCAGCATATCAGAAAGCTCTTCTGTAATCAATGTATGTTAAATTCCTTTGATAATCTATAGTGGTCCAGCATTTGTTTTTGTTTAATTAAAGAAGATTTATTATAATCTCACAATTTAGGTGAGGATAATCTGATGGGGACTAATTCCAAATGTGGAGAGAGCTAAAATCAATAGTGGGCAGAACTTGAGCTGAAAGTGATTAAGCTGTAATTATTTTTCTGCTCTGTTATTTTCCCTTAGGCAGCACTTTGCCAAACAGAAGACAATTCACTCTGGTTTCCTCTCAAAACATTTTTGAAATTAAGTCAAAGATCACTCGACATTAGATCTTAAACTTATAAATTGTTTTAGGATAACAAATTATCTGTTCTGATACAATAAATCTATTACACTTATACATTCTCAATTTGTTCAGTACCCTTAGCTTATTTTACCCATAAATGACAGTGCCAGTTCTATATAGTAGAATAGAATAATTAAAGAAAATATGCCAAAGGAAGAACAAAATGAAATGTGAATGACAAAAATTGAAATAACTTTTCAAATTATTTTAAATAATTAAATTGAATAGTTGGGTTGTCCTGTAGCGAGTTGGCCCATGGCAAGTTGGCCGTGGCAAATTGTCCCACTGTGAGCTGCCCATGATGAGTTGGCCATGGCAAGCTGTCTCATTCCGACATGCAACTCTACATCTCCAAAGTTCATCTTCAGGGTACAATATAAAATTATAATGCCTTGCATAAACAACAGTTGGATTGTTTTTAGGTAAATACCCAAAATTCCTTTCATATGAAACTCCCCAAATTTCTTTGTTCATTGCATTGACCTATATCCTTAGATTACACTAATATCAAAGAAATTGATATTAGGAGCCGAGGTGGCGCAGTGGTTAAATGCAGCACTGCAGGCTACTTCAGCTGACTGCAGTTCTGCAGTTTGGCTGTTCAAATCTCACCGGCTCAGGGTTGACTCAGCCTTCCATCCTTCCGAGGTGGGTAAAATGAGGACCCGGATTGTTGTTGGGGGCAATATGCTGACTCTATAAACCGCTTAGAGAGGGCTGAAAGCCCTATGAAGTGGTATATAAGTCTAACTGCTATTGCTATTGCTAAATGGTGGAATAAAATAATTAAAGAAAGGATGCAAAGGGTGGAACAGAATTAAATGACAAAATGACAAAAATTAAAATATTTATTTTAAATAACTAAATTGAATTGTTAAATTGTCCTGCAGTGAGTTGTCCCATGGCAAGTTGGCTGTGGTGAGTTGCCCTGTGGAGAATTGGCCAAGGTGAGTTGGTCACAGCAAGTTGGCTGTGGCAAGTTGTCCCATTCTGCTGGTTAAGGCACCAGGCTACAAACTGGGAGACTATGAGTTCTTGTCCTGCCTTAGGCATGAAAAACCAGCTGGGTGACTTTCAGCCAATCACTAGGAAGGAGGCAAACCACTTCTGAAAAACCTTGCAAACAAAACCCCGCAGGAACTTATCTAGGCAGTCATCAGGAGTCAAAGATGGATGGATGGATGGATGGATGGATGGATGGATGGATGGATGGATGGATGGATGGAGAGAGATGATAGATGGATGGAGAGAGAGAGAGAGAGGGAGGGAGAGAGAGAGAGAGAGAGAGAGAGATGATGGATGGAGAGAGGTGGGGAAAGGGATGTATTATATATGAATACTAAATAGTATATGTTTCCCACCCTTTAATTCCTAAAAGACTGCAAATGTCATGCTACACGCATTATGCAGAATTTAAATTTTAAATTACTACAAAACAATGTGGTGTAGTGAGTAACAGCATTAATTTTTGCATGCTTTTATATCAAGATGTGCATGTTAGAAATAATTACTATGGTTTATTTAACTTCATCAATAGTGAGGCTAACAGATTAATTTCTCATTTGGTTTACACCAAATAAAATAAATCTTTCAATTAATTTACACCCCATCCCTGGATCATCTTTTTTCCATTTTAAATTAAAACTAATTTGCAATTAATGAGCAGGTGTGAAAAAAGTACACTGGAAAAAACAGTGCCTGATAAGCAAGCCTTTTTATAACACACATGCACATAAAAATAGCAACTTCTGCATCAAAATGTCATTTTGAAAACTTAATGGAACATTAGTCCAAAACTGAGCCAAGGGCAAATCAAGGTGCCGTTCACAATTAATTTCGCAATTCTCACCCACATCCTACAGCAACCTTTAATCAGTTCTCTTCCAGTTAATTACTTTGTTCATCAATCATTACCGTCTCCACTATTAAATTCATAATAAAGTGGTGAACAATATCACACACTGGGGTGGAGCTAAATGCTAGGGATTTGTGGAAGAAATGAGAGTAGGACAAAGAGAAAGTTGGGAAAGAAAGATCAGGGAGGAAAACTGAGGGAGGAAATGCAGATACAGACATAAAAAACAGGGTTAGGGTGCAGTTAGAAGCTTGTGACTAGTGAATGGAAGAGACCCACCAGCCATTAGATATTTGGGAGGGGAAACAAAGTCCATCCATCCATACAAAATCATTATGCTGTTCCTTTTCAGCGTATGGAGCATTATGCAAAGCACATAGAAGGTATAATAAATTGTAAGCCAAATTAGGCATGAGATAATAAAAAGTGGGAAATGCTATATCTGCTCTTATTTTTCAATCTTTTCAAATTATCATTGTTTCTGCCTCAACTGTATAACTCGTCATACTTTGCCAAACTGCAAAGTTCTATCCAATCCCAGCTTTTCAGATCTCCCGCCTCCCCTTTTCTCTCAACCTTCTTCTTCCTATATTTGTTTTGCAATTCAGTCCTTCTTCGTTCTTTCTTTCTCTTTATATGACTGAACTGCCTCAGTGGACTTCTTTCATACTGGCCATCCATTTTAACACTAAACACATTCATGCAGCATTAGGAAGTACAATGTTTTAGGCCCAAAACCCAAAAGGCCAGACTAATAGAATATCAGAATAACAGAGCTGGAAGGGATCTTGGAGGTTTTGTAGTCCAACCCCCTGCTCCACCAGGAGACCTTATACCAGTCCAGATAAGTGGTTGTCCAGTCTCTTCTTAAAAGCCTCCAGTGATGGAGCACCAGTGGTGAGTTTCCATTTTTTTAATACCAGTTCACCCGTGTGTGCACACTCAATCACTTGTGCACGTATGATGCTTCTGCGCATGTGCAGAAGCATCCGGGTGGGTGGGAGAAGCCTCCCGCCACTGCTACTACTGGTTCACCCAATCCTGGCTGAACTGGGAGCAACCCACCTCTGTGGAGCACCCACAACTTCTGAAGTTGTTCCACTGGTTTGATTGTTCTGTCAGGAAATTTCTCCTGGTGCTTTGAAAGAGGCAAAATACATAGAGTACATGATACATTTCAGTATGTACCGCAAAAAGTAGAGTACTAAAAAAAAAAAAGACTTTTTCCTGGGTTTACAAAGTAGTCATGCAACCCAAAGGAAGTATATCTTTAAATTAAGGAGGTGCCCACATTATTCCCATGCCTGCTTCTCTCCTCCTGGTGTGAGTGTCAGAGAATTCTGGATGAGTTCCAAGAATCCTGCAGTTTTCATTGTCCAAGGTATTCCAGGCACACCGATGGGGAAGATGGACATTGGGGTCTTTTGCAATCTTGTATGCTGAACTCTTTACATAATTATGAGTCATCAAGATCAAATTTACTTTGTAAACGTTTTTTATTTTGTTTCTAATACTGTAGCAGCATAATTTATTTCACACACATTCAAATATTGTTATCAACTCAAATCAATTAGAAGATAAATAGCTTTTCACTGAAGGTTATGTACCATGATCTACCATACATGAACAACACAGGTAAATAGACAGATTTTCTTTTAAATTCCCCATGATAGGAGCAATAGCAATAGCAGTGGACTTATATACCGCTTCATAGGCCTTTCAGGCCTCTCTAAGCGGTTTACAGAGAGTCAGCATATTGCCCCCAACAATCTGGGTCCTCATTTACCCACCTCGGAAGGATGGAAGGCTGAGTCAACCCTGAGCCGGTGAGATTTGAACCGCTGACCTGCTGATCTAGCAGTAGCCTGCAGTGCTGCATTTAACCACTGCGCCACCTTGGGAGCAGAGAGAGTAACTGGCTTCCGTGAACCTGAGCATCTTAACTAATATAAAGTTAGTCTGGCTGTCATATATACACAAACATACAACCAGATACATCAGGGTTGTATGAAAATGATGCCTTCAGTTTTTAAGTTACCAACAGGTGGCAGTACCAATGCATTACAAGTTTTATGTGTTCCTTAAGTTGGTAGGAAGTTGCCAAGAGAAAAAATTATGTTGCTATTTTTGTGAAATGAAACCCTGCATTTGCACCACTATGATTAAGCAATGCACTGGGATTGAATTTCTAACTGTTGAAGGAGTTTCTTCTATGTTCATTGTAGGTTAGTTATGGTGAAGACTGCATTGACATGAGTACTGTGTGCCAATAGGCCAAAAAATGGAAAGGTGATAAATCAGGAAATACTGATTTATGGAATCAAGAATGAAGTGGATGGTCAATGAAATCAACCAATCCGTTTCACATGAAAAAGGTTGATGAACTAACTGATTAAAGATTTTCGGAGGCTCACTTACAGGGAAATTGCTGTCAAGCTTAGCATTTCACAGGAATGTGTGGCTTTGTTTATTTAATAGGCTGCTGAATTCCTAAACCTGAGGTTTGTGACCATAGTTTGTGTTATTTTTTTGGCATTTTGCTCTTCTGGTCACTTGTATTATATATGCAGGTAGTCCTTGACTTACAACCACAATGGAGCCCAACATTTCTGTTGTTAAGTGAGTTTTGCCCCATTTTACGACCATCTTGCCACTGGTTGTTAAGTGAATCTGGCTTCCCCATTAACCTTGCTTGTCAGAAGGGCACAAAAGGTGATCACATGACCCCGGGACAGTCATAAATCTGAATCAGTTGCCAAGCAACTGAATTTTGATCATGTGACTACAGGGATGCTGCAAAGGATGTAACTGTGAGAAAACGGTCATAAGTCACTTTTTTCAGTGCCATTGTAACTTTGAACAGTCACTAAATGAACTGTTGTAAGTAGAGAACTTATACCTGTGTATAAAATGTAACTGACTGGAAGAGCAAAACGCCAAAAAGAACAGATCAGACTAAAATAACACAAGCCACAGTCACAAACTTCAATAATTTCCTGAATGACATAAATGTGGAAGCCACACAATAGCTGAGGGGTAGATCGTTCCAGAGGGCAGGAAGTGCAAAGGGAGGGATACCTCCTCAGTTCCACCAGATGACTTCCTTTAACTGATGAGACCTGAATAGAGTGGGAAAGAAACCTAGAGATAAAAGGGACTTTGTGTCCTAAATATTTTTAGTGGTGATAATCCCCGTGTTCAATTACACCAGAAAGCCAAAAGTGGCAACCGGTGCAACTTTGCAAAGCAGCAGGATGATACAATAGTCTGGTGCTCCCATCACGGCATAGCCCACACCTCCATCTACTGGACCAGCTATACTTTCCAAGGTTGCCCCATGTACAGGATCTTACAGTAATCCAATTGTGAGGTGATGGTCCAAAGTGCCTCCAGGTCCAGCAAGGGGCTCAAGTGGGACACTGGATGTACCTCTCAGCCACAGCTTCCATCTGCTGGAGCTGAGAGTCCAGGAAGAACACCAAATTGCACATAAGTCTTAAATGGGGAAGTTTAACCTCACTTACAGTCAACAATGGAGTACTTCCAGACTCAGGGACTGGGGTGCCAAGTAGATGAAATAGCCATTTCTCAGCCTTGAGTCTGAGACTATTCCTCCTCATCCAGAACTGCACAGCCTCCAAGCCCTGGGTTAGGACTCCAGCTACATCACTTGTCCAAGAGCTGGCTATCATCCTCACGTTGATGGCACTAGACCCAAAACTGGTGGACGACGCAACGCAGCAGATGTGGGGGGTGCATGCTAAATCAGAAGGGGAGAAACTCTGTGAAAGAAAAAGTTGAACCAGATAGGAAACAAATTGGGCTTTTGAACTTTAGCATTGGAGGAGACTCCTGAGAACGCAACGTATAGCAAGAAAAACAGACAAACAAACAGATCACCAACGACCAAATCAATCCCGAGTTCTCACTTCAGACAGAAATCACCTGGATCAAATTATCATTAAGTGAAGCTTTTTTGATAAGTCTATAATGTTGCAACAAGTGAAAAGAACAAGAGGTGGGTGGGTGGGTGGATAGATGGATGGATGGATGATGGATGGAGGGAGAGGGGGAGGGGGAGGGGGAAGGCGAGAGGGAAGGAGAGAAACTTTACAGCAGCTATGATTTCATCATTGGAAGCCATAAAGGAACAGATTGGGAAGAGCTTGTCTTGAGAGAAAATCAATGTGATCTCTAAGAGTCAACACCACATTCACACATATGTAAAGTATTTAGCCAATAGTTCTTACCCATGGAAGAAAACAATAAATAAAAGTATTATACAGCTCAACCATCAAACATTTTCTCTGTAAAACCATTGAATCCAAATCCATAAAACCAGAAATAAGAGGAAAAGCTACAAATGTCATATAACTACTTCCCACTAGATGGCAGACAATTCTTAGCCAACCCAATATAAAGTAATGGTCATTCATTCATTCTGCAGTGACCTCTTGTTCTTATTTGTCAGAGGGTCAAGTGAGGGCAACATACTTTTCAGAACTACACAATACCCTAAGCCCTGACATCCAACACAATTAATGCATTCAGTGACAAACAGAGTTCCAAATACAAAGAAACAACCACCTCAATTGAAAGCACAAATTAGAGCTTCCCATTCATTAAATGTGGTTTTGTGACATACAGGTCCTTGACTTGTGACCACAATTGGGATCAGAATTTCCATTGCTAAGCAAGCAGTTAAGGGAGTCATGCTTGATTTTATGACATTTTTTGCCATAGTTGTTAAGTGAATCAGATTTAGATTTAGATTGTTTATTTGTATGCCGCCCTTTTCCCTGGGGGGACTCAGGGCGGCTCACAATCCGAAGGAAGGGGGGGAAAACAGACTTTTACATATAAGACAATACATGATTAAAAACGCAACATTCATACCATTCGGGCGGGTTACAATCTTTAGCCCCAGGCCTGACGGGATAGCCAGATTCTAAGGGCTGTGCGGAAGGTCTGGAGGGTGGTGAGGGTACGAAGCTCCACGGGGAGATCGTTCCATTGGGTCGGGGCTACCACCGAGAAGGCTCTCCTCCGCGTGGTGGCCAGTCGGCATTGGCCAGCGGATGGAACTCGGTGGAGGCCTAAACGATGAGATCTAATGCGTCGTGTGGAGGTAATTGGCAGTAGGCGGTCTCTCAAGTACCCAGATCCACTACCATGAAGGGCTTTATAGGTGGCAAGTAGCACCTTGAAGCGTATCCGGAGATCAACAGGTAGCCAGCGCAGCTCGCGGAGGATAGGTGTTACGTGGGTGAAGCGAGGTGCACCCACACTGCTGTTATTAAGTGAATTGTGATTATTAACTAGTTTCCCTCATTAATTTTGCTTGTCAGAAGCCAGCTGGGGAGGTCATAAATGTCACTGGGACACAAAAACCATCATAAATACATACCAAGCACCCAAACTTTGATCATGTGATCATTGGGATGCTGCAACAGTCATAACTGTGAGGAATCATCATCACCCATTTTTTTTAGTGACTGAAGAGTCGCTAAATGAATAATTGTTCTATAAGTCAAGGACTATCTGTAATCAGCAACTTTCAGGCTGCAGGATGTCAGTTCATCACACACACCCATTGGATCAAAATTGGTGTTCCTGTTTATCCTCCTCTTTTGTAAAACAAATACAAAACAAAATCTCTTTTTTGAGGTGAGCAAAAACCACACATTCATATAGTTTTCTTGGCAATCAGATGGAAGTAACTTGCTGAAGCCTTCTTCCAGGGCAGTTTTTTAGACTTTCCCTTGAGGCATAAGCAAGCATCCCAACAATAAATTATAAATAGAAAAACCTAGTGATGGAACTAGTACCCAAAATGGAATGGTGACTTCTATACCCTAATGTGCCATACCATTTTTGCAATGGTGAAATTCATTTTTTTTTTTACTACAGGTTGTGTGGGCATGGCTTGGTGGGCGTGGCAGGGGAAGGATACTGCAAAATCTCCATTCCCTCCCACTCCAGGGGAAGGATATTGCAAAATCTCCATTCCCACTCCACTCTGGGCCCAGCCAGAGGTGGTATTTGCCGGTTCTCCGAGCTACTCAAAATTTCCGTTACCGGTTCTCCAGAACCTGTCAGAACCTGCTGAATTTCATCTCTGCTTTTTTGTCTCATTTCTCCTGAATGTATTTCTGAAGCATTTTGATTTATATTTGTTTTGTAGAATTGTGTTGTGTCCCATTTTTTTCCAGCAGTTAAAAAAATCAGAAAAGTAATTGAAAGTTTTAGTCAAATGGGACCCCATTATACTTACTAGGGTTCACTTCCTCTAATAATGTGCCTGGACTGTAATCTCAGTAAATAAAGCTAAAAGTTAACTGTACTCATAATGGCTATCTTAACAATACAGATTCCAAGGGACATTATGGAGCAGTTAAGGTGATTGATGGCTAGTGAGAACGGGGAAAAAAATCAGAGGTGCCATTTCTATGTTAATTGCAGGGGGAAACCATCATCATTATTGACTGAGAGAGGCTATGCATGCTTCTTGCCATTAAGTAGCGAAGCTGAGCATCAGTGTATATTCAGTGCAAAATAATGACTCTATTTAAACACTGCAGTTTCAAAAGAGCATTGATGGCATGCCTCCATTATTTTAGACAGCACTAAGCTTTTTTTCTTCTTCAGTTTATAGAAATCAGGGATAAATGCCTCCAGTATAGGGAGCTGTTGTCGACCATTAAATTTTGAGATGATAAAAAGCATCATCTGGGAAACGTCGGACTGCAGATCCCTTCTGACCACACTAAAGTAACTGTTTACATCCTGCTTACATCTTCTTCCTTTTTCTTTCCGCAGTCAAGTAAGTTCTAATTGTTAAAAATGTTTCCCAAGGTTGCAATTAGCTCTGCCCTTCTTTTTAACAGCAAGTTGGCCCTAATAAAGTTTCTCAAAGCAAGAAAATAAAGGAGTTAGAGAAAAGATTTATTTAGTGCCTTTTTGTGCCAAGCTGCCATTAAGGGGATAGGAACAAGGACAATAAAAAGATAGGCAAACCCAATCTTCACTAATAGTTGCTAATCAGTAATGATTGTATTTATTCAAATGTAAATCTGCTTTACCATATAGGGGTTTGGGGCTATGGGGGAGCAGGGAACAGTTCCCTGAAAGAATGGAAGGCATGCCGACAATTCTTGAGGGTTTCCCCTTACCAATTCTTTCCTGGTGCCACTTCGGTTCTCTTATCAAAAACTCAACATTTTGTGACCTTCCGACAAGCAAACTCAATGAGGAAGTCAGATTCACCTTGTTACTAATTTAACAATTGAAGTGACTCGCTTAACAACTGTGGTAAGAAATGTCGTAAAATGGGGCGAAACTGAGCTAACAACCATCTTGTTTAACAGTGGAAAGTTTGGGCTCAATTGTGATCCTAAATCAATGACTTCGCAGAGTTCTTCCTTCCTTTCTTGAGCTTCATCACTGGAAACTTTCAAGAAGAGACTGGACTGCCATTGTCAAAAATGGTGTAGGTTCTGCTGGGCAGGGGGTTGGACTAGATGATCTACAAGGTCCCTTCCTACTCTGTTAATCTGTATCTGTATCTTTCTGATGATTTCTCAGAATGCAAGTAGAGACTTGGAGAAACCTTTCTTTCCCTTCTTATTCTAGTGGGCTATTTAAGATTGAGGCACCCGCAAAGCTGCCCTTTCATCTGGTATTAACTTCTTCCTGATGGATGACTTACTAAAATAAGATCCTGACAGTAGCATTGCTCAGAATAGCCATAAACTCTGAGAGACACAGACTCCAAGGCAGGAGAGAAGGTAAGGCAAAGTTTGAGAGCTACAAAAAAGTTTCCACCCTTCTCTTTCCTTCTGTTTTTGAAGATTCCTCTATTGTTTGCATTTTGGAATTAAGGGCTCCTAGAGGTCATTAGGCATTACAAAGACCTAAATTACATGAGTTGGAGTCTATTGAACCATTGACCTATTAGAAGATAAAGACTAATAAACAGAACTCAGTTTACAAAAAAAGTTAAGTCATTTAAAAAAATTTATTACAGCTATAATTTTTGAAAATATTAAAGGCATATAAATTTCACTCCCCCCCCCCCAAGGTGTTGCCCAGGTCCAGATTAATGTTTTTGTAGACTCTTGACATTTCATAATAGATCAATATATAAATATTTGGACTTGTGCAATATATGGGTACACTGCGGCTCAGTGGCTAAGACGCTGAGCTTGTCGATCAGAAAAGTTGGCAGTTTGGTGGTTTAAAGCCCTAGCACCCCATAACAGAGTGAGCTCCTGTTTCTTGCCCCAGCTTCTGCCAACTCAGCAGTTCGAAAGCATGTAAAAAATGCAAGTAGAAAACTAGGGACCACCTTTGGTGGGAAAGTAACATATCCCATGTTCCTTCGGCGTTGAGTCATGCCAGCCACATGACCACGGAGACATCTTCAGACAACGCTGGCTCTTCGGCTTAGAGTCAGGAACGACTAACACATATATGCATGCATGTGTATGTATGTATGTATGTATGTATGTAATCCCACTAAGGCTCTCCCTTAATTCTCTAGAGCACTTCTGGTAATAATAGCTGGCTTATCTTTCTTACCAGATTTTTCATAAAAACCACATCTGATTTGGCTCTATTTCCTGATCTTGCCACTGGGCAATTAGTTGGTTTAGTTTCTGAACCTAATGGCTTTACATTTCCTGTCCCTTTAGATGAATATAACCATTGACTTCAAAACTGGCAAACAGAGGATCTTTCTGCCCCTAAAGTCAGTATTGCTGCTTTAGATTGATTTTAGGCTTCTTCCTTTCAACATTCTTCAAATCCCTTGATCAATTGCCCACAACCTAACTAAAGAAAAATCTGGCAGAAAGTAATGGCTGAATGCAACAGCCTCCCATATTAAAAGCATTAGGCTGAAAAAATTTAAACCCAGCCCAACGATAACCAGTGTGGGAATCTTGCTAGCCATTATGCTCATCACAATGCAGCTCTGGAAAGCTTTCTTTGTAATCCATCCATCGCACAGAGCAGGGATTAAGCAGAGATACTGAGGAAATGAATGAGCCGAGTAGAATAGAAGGGTGAAGGTCTCACCTTTCAAGACTAAGGCAAAAACTGTCATATTGTTATGTGAGAACTGGGCACATAGTTAAAATGAAAAAGCATATTTTAATCCAGAAATCTTGACTCCAAATTGACCTGAATAAACCGAGACCAGGTTATGTCTAGTAATTAAGCTAATTACTTGAAGCTAATTATTCGGATGCTTCCATGCCTGCTTTCTTCTGCAAGTCAAACAGTTTTCTTCATTAGATACACTGATCCCAAATTGTATTTTTTGTTGTGCCTTTGAATCAGTTTTTTACTCTTGGCAATTGCCAGACAAGTCCTTGTAGTTTGGGGGCAAGATTTTGGAAGTGGTTTACCACTTCCTCCTTCTTAGAGCTGAGAAAGAGTGATTGGCTTTATGGTAGGACTTGAAGATGTCTCCGTGGTCATGTGGCCGGCATGAGTAAATGCCAAAGATGCACGGAATACTGTTACCTTCCCACCAAGGTGGTTCCTATTTTTCTACTTGCATTTTTACATGCTTTCAAACTGCTAGATTGACAGAAACTGGGATAAGTAACTGGAGCATTACGTGGCGCTAGGGATTCAAACGCAGAATTGTCGACCTTTCGTATTGACAAGCTCAGCGTCTTAGCCACTGAGCCACCACGTCCCCCAAGAATAATTAAACTAATGGCGCCAATCAGCCCCACCGATTGGATGATCCTTTGGGTTCCCCATGCAAGGCCACAGAGCCATGTTTTAACTCCTTTTCAGAAGACCAGCAAAGTGGGGGTCCTGCCTCACTTCCCGTGAGAGGATACTCCACAAGGCAGGGGCAACAGCAGAGAATGCTCTTTTTTCTAAACCTTGATAGTTGAAATCCTTAAATGAAGGTGTCTGCCACATACCTTCCATGCCTGACCGGATGGGGTGGGATGGTGTAATGCAGAGATCTTCAAACTTGGCAACTCCAGCTGGCTGGAGAATTCTGGAAATTGAAGTCCACAAGTCTTAAAGTTGCCAAGTTTGGGGACCTCTGGTGTAATGGGAAGAAGCTGGCTCTGGAGATGCCTCTGCCTCTTGCCATGTAGGGCTTTATGGTTCACAAGTGCAACACCTTGAGAATTGGAGATGGAGGCACACTGACACCAATGCAACTTGTGTAACAGAGTGTGTACCCAATATAGCTCCGTGTACCCAATATAGCTCACACAGCCACTTTCTGCACCAGCTAAAGCTTCCCGCTAGGCCCATGAAGAACGCAATAGTCCAAACAAGAGATGACCAGGGCATGAGTGACCAAGCAGAAAGCCTCCCTATCCAAGAAAGAGCATAACTAGCGCACAACATGGAATGGTGCAAAGGTCCTCCTGGCCATGGCTGCCACCTGCTTGTTGAGCTGTGAGTCCAAGAGGACCCCCAGTTTACATACCAGGTCTGCTGGGGTAGCGCAATCCCAGCCAAGGCCAAGAACGTCTCTGGGTACAGAGGGACCCATCCACAGCTACTCTGTCTTGCAGGGTTCAGCTGAAATCTGTTGTCTCACATCTAGGCCCCCACAGCCTCCAGGCACTGCAAAAGAGTGTTGATGGCATCACTTTGCCTGGGACAGATGTGTAACTGGGTACAACAGCACACTGGTAATACTTCATCCTGTGTTGACCGATTATCCCGCCCAGCAGTTTTATGTATATGTTTAAAAGGAGCCGAGAGAGCACCAACTCCTGTGGCACCCCACAAAGGAAGGGCTGTGAGCTGAACCCCTCAGTCCTTATTAACATTGAGAAAGGAAGGGAACCAACATAAAACCGTGCCATCCCCAACTCCCTAAATGAATCCAAAAGGAGACCATTGTCAAAGGTATCGAAAGTCATAGGATCAAGGACAGATGCACTACCTCCATCCTGCTCCCATCAGAGATCACCCATAAGTGCAACCAATGTTTGTTTAGTGACCATTTGAAGTTACAAACAGCATTGAAAAAGGTTGGCTTACAACTGTGTTTCGCTTATGACCATTGCAGCACCCCCATGATTAAAATTCAGATGCTTGGCAACGGACTCATACTTATGACGGTTCCAGCATCCTGAGGTCATGTGGTCACCTTTTGCAACCTGTTGATAAGCAAAGTCAATTGGGGAAGCCAGATTCACTTAACGACCATATTTCTAACTTAACAACTGCAATGATTCACTTAACAATTGCGGCAAGAAAAGTCGTAAAATGGGGCAAAGTAACTTAACAAATGTCTCATTTAGCCACATAAATTTTGGGCTCAATTGTGATCGTAAGCTGAGGACTACCTGTCTTTAGTTTTGTTTCAAAACCCCAAATGACACTTCTTCTGAAGTTAGCGGTGTACTTTCACTTCAATGTGCCTGTTTAAAAAGGAGGAAGATTCAGACGTCTCAAATCCTTCATTTCTTTCACACCACAGCCTCCAGGAAGCTGTACTGCTTCTCCCCCCCCCCCCTTATGTCCCAAAGGTCCTTTTTCAAGAGGCAACTGGACTTCCTGGTCTAATTTTGAAGATGTTTCGCTTCTCATCCAACAAACTTCTTCAGCTCTGGTTGGATGGTGGGGAATGGATGGGTGTGGAGCCTTCTTGGAACTGTTGAAAGGATTGTGTTGTAGACTGGAGATAGATGATATCTTATCCCTTCCCCTCTGTCCACTGACAGAGAGGACCACTGGGACAGAAAGGACCACCTGAAAAAGGGGTCAAAGACACCATCTACATAAAATTCAACAGCCCTCTCACAACAGATGAGAAGAGATAGACATCATCTATCTCTAATCTACAACACAGTCCTTTTCAACAGTTCCAAGAAGGCTCCAGCCCATTTGCACTGCTCAGGTGACCCTGATGACACAGATAAACCTTCAAGTCTCCTTAAGGACTTTCTAAAAAGAACACAAGTGACCAGTTGTCTGCAAGGAGTATTAATCCTTCCATTCCCCACCATCCAGACAAGAGCTTAAGAAGCTTCTTGGATGAGAAGTGAAACGTCTTCAAAGAAAGACAATAAATCCAGGGGGGCCTCTTGAAAAGAGCACCTTTGGGACAGCCGTGACCTGGATGACTGAGAATCCCTATAGACACTCCCGGTTTTCCGTCTAACCATTCTCCCCAAACGCCTCAGAGCTCCGTTACGTCTAACCCGCGCCAAGAAGTTCGGCGCTAGAGAAGCTTCTCTATGCGGGTTCGGCCGGGCGCCTGGAAGGGAGGAGGCGTGTCGTCTGGGGTGGGGGGCGGCTTTCCTCGTCGCTCTCCGCCGCCGTCCCCTCAGATGGTTGCTTCGACGCGAGTCTTCGCAGCCGCCTTCCTGTTCCTCTGGGATCTCACAGCATGACCGTCGGAGGTCGGGTTCCGTGGCTACCGCTGGTGGCCCTCTGCTGGGCTCTGGCGTCGAGGGGCGCCAGCGGTTCGGCTTGCGCTCCGTGCAAGCCGGACCTCTGCGCGTTCGTGCAATGTGCCGTGCCGGAACTGACCGCCCGAGACGAGTGCGGCTGCTGCGGAGCGTTGCCTCGGCGCGGAGGGGAACGCTGTGGCGGGGCGCGGGGCGCCGTTGTGGCCCGGGTGGTGTGCGTGAGCCAACGCCAGGCAGAAGCGCCCGAACCCGACGTCGAAGAGGGAACCGGGCATTGCGTCGCAAGGAGGACAGCGCCGTCTGCGGTTCCGACGGCCGGTTCCTACAGTAGCGTGTGCGCTCTGCACCTGCACAGATGGCGCGCGATCCTCGACGGCCGCGAGCGCGTCCGGAAGGCCCACGACGGCGAGTGCAAACTTGGTGAGCCGCGCGTCGCGGGGAAGGGGCGGGGGGAGCCGACAGCGGTCGGCACAGAACACCCGGGGTATTTCTCTCGTTCCTGACTGCCCCAACTTTCCAAACCTTGCATTCTTTTGGTGTTTAATCGGAGAGAGAAATGCGAGTCGGTCTAAATTGGAACAATGAGTTGTTCTTTATATTCACACACTCACACGCACCACACTCACACAAAACACACACAAACAGTCAAGGTAAAAACGTGAACAGCTTTATTTTATTTTTTTGCAGTAACAGAGATGTTTGCAATAACCGTAGTCTTAGGCACTATTTTTAAGACTTTATATGCTATTGTATCTATTAAGACTTTTGTCACTTTATAGTAGCCTGCAACTATAGCATACCTCTTGAGTGTGTGTACACACACACACACACACTATATAGAGAGAGGGGGAACATACATAATTATACTGTTTCATTCAGGTAAAGCAACAGTATGCAAAATACAGACAATAAATGAAATACAATGAGGAAAAGAAATCAAGAAGAATTCTAAAAGTATGTCATTAAACTTCTCAGGAACTGCCTATCCTGACAACTGTTCTTCCATCCTATTCCTATGTTGCCTTCGGTGCTTTGTACCTTTCCCCAGTGTATATGGTCTCTTCAAAAGGGTAGCATCCAGTAGGCTTAGGGAAGGAAATATCAATGAATTCAAGTTGGAGGATTTAGAATTTGGATCATTAAATGGTCCATGAACATGAATACAGACCTCATATGGCTATTGACACTCCCAACAACCTGAATGCAGGCACACTTGTAATCCTGGACTCCCTGGTTTCATGCAATACTTATATTTTAGTTAAATTAAGTCATGTTCTTGGTTATACTTCCACAACAGGTTCAGCCACACATTTGGGTTCCACAGGCATTACATTACACTAGCTCAGAAGTCACCCTCTTATACCACTACAACATCTAGGCGCAAACTTTTCCTACAACTTTCTATAAACACAGCCAGACTGGGTATTACAGAAAGAGTGTAACTAACTACCCTGGGATTTTATGTGGTATGTTGGGCTTGGATTAAAAAGACCTAGATTCACATCTCCTTCCACCTCTACAGGTCCCTCAGCCAACTGATTCTCTTTCAGCTTAACTCACATGTTTGTCACAAAAATAAAAAGGTGGGAAAGGAAGAGGGAATGGTTGTATGTAATGGGCATAGGGACAGGTGGAAGAACTACTGCCAAGGTCAGACAAGGGGATCCTGAGCCTGGGCCAGGAAACTAATTTGAGAAAACATCTCAGACAATTTCGTCTCTAATTCACAGGAAGATAAAGTGAGATACTGGGACAATATTTAGACTTGCAAGATACTGTTCCAATAATAGTAATTTCAGACTCATGTGGCCTTGAATTCTTCATCTATCCTATCTTATAAAGCTGATACACGTGTGTGTGTGTGTGTGTGTGTTATTCCAACAAACATAATAAATAATTGTTTAAATGGGACTACTGTTGCCTATTGTATTATTACATGCATCTTCTCAGCTGTCTATTTAGATGGTAATAAAAGAATGGGCAAAGGAGAGGGGAACACATTTCTCTGTTAGTAAGTACTTCATTATATCTTAACCCAAGGGCACTAATTTACACAGATATAATCAGTGGGGTAACATTTAATGGCCCCCTTTGGGAACCAGGCTGTGCTTAACAGCTGCTTCTCTTTCTATTTGTAATCAGGCTGGCTCCTTTTAATTGTGTGTGTGTGTGTGGTGTGGTGTGTGTGTGTGTGTGTGAGGTGTGTGTGTAGATATAGATGCAGATATATAAGCATTTCAAGAATATATTGCATTTTTTTCTTTCTTTCTTTTTTAGTTTTATTTGTGCAGTGTAACACATTACTGTGTTATAAATAAGTGTCCCATATTTTGGATATTCCCTATGCTATTTAATGTAATGTTGCCCAACTGGAGGGTTGAAGCGAATAAAGTGAATAAAGTCACTGTATTCATGATTTGTAGCACTTCTCTTTAAACAAAAGCCAAGCTTTTCCCCACCCTGCTAACTTCATTCAATCTTGCTTAAGAAAGGACTGGGAGAAGTGGGAATCTTACTTGAGACAGGACTCTTTCAAAAGGGCCTGTGTTTCCTATAAGCTGCTCCCTCCCAAGAGCCAGCCAGCTTTATAATGTTCAGACTACTGTGTCGGGGGGGGGGGGGGGGGGGGGGGGGGGGGGAAATGACAGATCTCTTTTTGTATCACCAGCGGTGCTTTTCACACCCCTTAATCCTCTTGCTGACTCAACCAGTCTGAGATTAGTTTGAAATCTGCTCATTTCACTGTCACTTATGGTTACAGGTTACATTTCCATGAGTTTTGTATATACATTTCTGTGGATGAATAGATTTCACAATCCCCTTTGATTTTATAGGAAGGAAGGAAGGAAGGAAGGAAGGAAGGAAGGAAGGAAGGAAGGAAGGAAGGAAGGAAGGATTTTTAAAAAAATAATCCAAACAGAAATGACCAATAATCACAGAAGTCCAAAATATTATAAAATGTTTAAGTAGCAGAGGGTGGGGTGCTAGAACGCTTTTTCCTATAGTGTTTTTATGCTAATTTTGTTTAGCCTTTTTTCAAACTTAACAAAATCTGTTCAAAATATTTTCATTTTAACCTTTGCTTTAGTATAAAATCATACATCATTTTATGTATGTATATGCATTCTTTTCCCTTTTCATTAAATGTTGCTTTTCGTTTGTTTTATCTAATTAATATAAAAATAAAATCAGGAGCGGGGGGGGAATGAAATGTTCTTCCAATTGTAGCTTAGGTAAAAGAGTTGCCAGGTAGTCTTACTTATTTATTCAGTTTTTATCCTTCCTTTTTAAACAACTTGCCCTGTTCACAGAAACAATGAACACAGTCAGTCAATATCCCAATCAGATCTTCTAACCAGTGGTTTGGGGTAGACTAAGTAGACTTACAAGATTCTTTTGGGAATACACAGTTCCTGCCCACTTTCTTTAGGAAGTTGTGTCTCATGTTCATCTTCCCACAAATCAGGCAGAATATTTAACAACAATGGGAAGAGAAGGCAGGAATTGGTTTCATACCATACAGAGTAAGGAAGGAGATATTCAGGAAACGTTACTTGGGCAAAAGAGAATGGAACATTTTTAAAGTTTAGAACAAGTTATAACAGTGTTGGTAAACCTTTTAAGCATTGAGTGCCGAAATGGGAGCATAAATGTGTGTACATGCCAGAAACTGGAACAGCAGCCACCCGATGTGCATGTGCTCACTGGGAAGATGATCTTCCAGTTTCTGGCATGTGCACTGGCCAGCTGGTCTTCACGAGCGCATGCTCACTAGAAACCAGAAGACCAGGGGGTTGGTGCCGATGCACATGCCGGAAACTGGAAGATCGTCTTTCCAGTGAGCACATGCGCATCGGGCAACTGCTCTTCTGGTTTCCGGTACTCCCGTGCATGTGAAGACCAGATGACCGGTGCACCAGAACCCGAAAGAGCAACGGGCAACGGCTCGCGTGCCTGGAGAGATGGCTCTGCTTGCCACAGGTTCGCCATCATGGAGTTATAACTTTCAGAACAAGCTCAGGCAGAAGTTTTCTTTATTCAAGGACCTAGAACTTGGATGTCAAACTCACATTATCACATGACATTTCACATTTTTTTATATTCATGGAGCTGGGGTGGGCATGGCCTGTGCGTGATGCATCCAGTGCATGAGCCGCCAGCTTGACTCTCCTGATCTAGAGGAAGGAAAAGAAGAACACCGCAATCAGACTTACAAGAGTCTGTTATTGCAGCCAATTTCAGGAAAAGTAGTTCTAACCTTCCTATGGAGTTGACTTCCTGGTCTGAGCTATCTAGTGAGATTGACACATCCTTGCCTCCATCCTTTTCTCATTCATGGAAGAGAAACAGGAAAAAAACCAGTAAAGCACAGCTCCCTTGATGCCAATCCTCTCATCCTATGGAGAAACCAGTTACTAGCACCAAAGGAGGAATTATATACCCCACCTTCTTTCTTCTCTCCGTTCCTGTTACGAATAAAATCTCTATTCTGCTTCACAGCTAAAGGACAATAGTGATTAGAAGTGTGGTTTGTACTTCCTTAAGATGGCTCAATTTTCTGCTGGAACCTGCAGAACCTATGTATTAGTGCTGTTTTGCAGAAAAACTCAGAAACAGTTTTAAGCTGAATCTGTCATGGTTTTAGTAAGCTGGGTCAATTGATCCCTTTTTGTTGTTGCCATAATACATGAACAATATATTTTCTGCAACGCCATCATTCTTCTCTAAAGAGCATTGTTGTAGAGCTATTTTGGAACTGCAAAAAATCTGGATCACCAGTAGCAGAGAGACAAAGAAAATGAACTCCTTGCAACTATTAATTGTTATCTGATATTCCTGCATTCTCAGGGCTCCATTCTACCTGGCGTCTGGCTATACATCTGCCTTATTAAGAGATGCTTGCCATTCTGTTTTCCACAGTGTAAAAACTGTCAAAGGCTATTAACGAACTGAAGCTGTGCTTGGTCTATCTTGCTTTCAGAGATTATGCCAAGGAGGATCAGTTCACACAAGGATCTTTATAAATATACTATTTCTGAATAAAGTCTGTATCTTACATAAGAGGCATATTTCCCAGTAATGGCTAGTGGCGTCTTCTAAGTCAGTCAGTGTCAAAGTAATAACACAGCTATGTGGATTACTATTACAGCAGGACAGGAAAGGTTAGGATGGCTGTAGAAGAGGTGTTTCTAACTCCTTTTCATTAAGGGCCACATCAGGGTTGTGTTTGACCTGGGGGGCAGCTCGACATCACTCGTGTTGGGGGCACCTGTGGTGGCCAAGTGCTAAGGCAGGACTTCCTTCAGACCCACTCTACCTTCTCATTATAATCTTCCTTCCCTTCCTTTTTTCTTTCCTTCTTCATTCTCCTTTGTTCTTCCTTCCCCTCTTTCCTCCTCCTCCCCCTTCTTTTTTGTCTTTCTCCTTTCCTGTCCCTTCTTGGTTGCTCAAATGCAAAAGGGGAAACATTTCTCCTTTTTTTTGTTTCCTTTTAGCTTCTTTTGCTAGCCCTCTGCCAGAGAAAACTAAGCCAGAGGGGAGGATGTGCAGCCCCATCCCCAGCTCCATTTTCATTGGCGGAGGCACGCGGACCAGTCCTTTGTTGTTTCCAGGGCAGCCCCATGGGCCAGATCTAAGCACCCTGTGGGCCGGATCCGGCCTGCAGGCGTTGAGTTTCACACCCCTGCTGTAGAAGTTACTGTGAGTCACAAGTTGGGATTCTGCCTAGGTAGACATAAAGCAATTCCGTGTGAACTTTTTTCTTCCCAGTCCTTGCAAGCAATTTAAAACCAATTCCAAGTCATCTTCACTTCTGCAGACATTATTGCTAAGAACATACACAGAACAGCCCCTGATTATTCCTTCTAGCTATCCAAAGGGTTCGAGGGTGGGGACAGCATTTAATTCGTGCCCTGGCTCCTGAACTGCTACAGCTCGAGCCTTTACAAAAGTTTTATTGTCCCTTCCACCATTCAGAAGTGATAGAAATAAATTGCTAATGCATATATTCATCTCCGGTACCTATTGTGTGGATTTGTCAGGTCACTTCCCTCCCCACCCCTGTGCAAATCTGTGCAATTACTACAAGATGGTTTTATCCCTCTGCTAGAACCCATTGCTTCGCTTTCCTTTTCAGAATCAGGGTTAGCTCTGAATGCAGAAGGAATACAGGATCCACATTTTGGCAGTCAGAATAGCTAAAGTAATGGGTGTTTGCTGCAATGGCAAAAGTAAGTGAACAAAGCCGGAATCATAATAATACTCCAAGCAAAAGGCAAAATCATCAAGAATTCTGTTTCCCTCTTTCTTCAATGCTGAACCAGCTGGGTGCAATACACCAGGCAGATTTTTTTCTCAGGGATAATTTTAAAACCAGGTCCCTTGAGATGTGTTCAGATTGAAGGTATATAGGGGGAGAATTAGGATTGCCTTCATAAATACCTAAGGAATTGTGGGCCATTTGCTTCTGCTTTGTGTTGAGTCTGTATTTCCTTTCAAACAAAAACACCAGTGTTGGGATTCAAAAATTTTTACTACCGGTTCTTAAACGTGGCTTGGTGGGTGTGGCAAGGGAAGGATACTGTAAAATCTCCATTCCCTCCCAATCAGCTGGGACTCAAGAGGCAGAGAATAGATGGGGGCGGGGCCATTCAGAGGTGGTATTTACTAGTTCTCCAAACTACTCAAAATTTCCACTACCGATCCTCCAGAACTGGTCAGAACCTGCTGTATAGCAGTCTGATACACACCCAATGCTAGATGACAAAGTGGCTTCCTCAACTTGGAAATTAATAATTTCAAACATTATCAATATTATTTGTATGAGCCTGTCCATATCTGAACTTTTGTTAATTATCTTTTGACATATTAAAAGCCTCTCTCAAAAAATGAAACCAAGGAAAAAGCTCATTGCTCAAAATACAGGTAGTCTTTGACTTACAGCCACAATTGAGCCCAAAAGTTCTGTGGCTAAATGAGACATTTGTTAATAGCAATAGCAGTATACCGCTTCATAGGGCTTTCAGCCCTCTCTAAGCGGTTTACAGAGAGTCAGCATATTGCCCCCAACAATCTGGGTCCTCATTTTACCCACCTCGGAAGGATGGAAGGCTGAGTCAACCCTGAGCCGGTGAGATTTGAACCGCTGAACTGCTGATCTAGCAGTAGCCTGCAGTGCTGCATTAACCACTGCGCCACTTGTTAAGTGAGTTTCGCTCCATTCTATAACTTTTCTTGCCACAGTTGTTCAGTGAACCACTGCACTTGTTAAATTAGTAACATGGTTATTAAGTGAATCTGGATTCCCCATTGATTTTGCTTGTCAGAAGGTCGCAAAAGGGCATCATGTGACAACAGGACATGGTAACCATCATAAAGATGAGTCGGTTGCCAAGCATTTGAATTTTGATCACATGTCTGTGGGAATGCTGTTATGGTGTTAGTGTGAAAAATGGTCATAAGTCACTTTTTCAGTGATGTTGTAACTTTGAATGGTACTAAAAGAACTGCTGTAAGTCAAGGACTAATTGTACTGGCTTTTAGAGGCTTTTAGATGATTGTATAGTACTTTGGACTTGAAGACAAAAGAAATGCTTCAGAACAAACAGAATAATTCACATTGTCCTTGTCCACAAGTCTTCAAAGCTGCTGCATCTTTTTCTGGCAGCCTGGAGCTATTTTCTGTAGTTGTGATATAATCCGGGCAAAAAGTATATTTCGTTAGTGCCCCTGTGTGTCCCCAAACTCTTTTGTCTTAAAATCTGAAATATTGGACAACTCTACTATTTACCTAAGGTTTTCTTTCAAACAATCATTAAAAACCTTAAAATGAAATTCATAAATTCAAAAGTAAAATATAAAAACAAGAATTAAGTCAAAGTTTCCCAAATAGAATATAATTAGCTTAGAAGGCAGGTGGAACAATGAAAAGTGAGGGTTTTTAAAAAATGTTTTTAAAGCAGACATTCATTAAGATTAAGGTAAAGATAAAGGTTCCCCTCACATATCTGTTAGTCGTTCCCGACTATAGGGGGTAGTGCTCATCGCCGTTTCAAAGCCAAAGAGCCAGGCACTGTCCAAAGACGTCTCCGTGGTCATGTGGCCGGCATGACTCAATGCTGAAGGCACAACAACGCTGTTGTCTTCTCACCAAGGTGGTTCCTATTTTTCTACTTGCATTTTTTACATGCTTTCGAACTGCTAGGTTGGCAGAAGCTGGGACAAGTAACGGGAGCTCACTCTGTTAGGGATTCGAACCGCTGAACTGCCATCCTTTCAGATCGACAAGACATTCATTACTTCTGCACATTCTTTTCTAAATGGGCCTTAACATAGTTCAAAGACTATCCTGGAGCTTTGCAACTGATTGTAGTTAGCTTTATACTATAAATGTTGTATTTAGCATTTGTATGAAGAGCAGCTTAGTAGTACTATGGCCTCACTGTGTTCTGATGCAATATTAATACAGCTTAAATCAGTATCTTCTGTATTCCTAGCACAAAATGAAGGGAGCAGAAAACCATTCAACAGAACAATGCTAGCAAACACCTTTCAATGACATCACTTCAGGGTAAGACTGATTGCGAGTCATCAGAGCAGAGCAAACACTGGGAACAGTTTTATATTTATATGCAATGTTTTGGATTTGATTGCAAGATTTAGCAAGTGCAAGAGCATAAACAGAGCACTTGTCGAGACTCATTAAAGCACCCACACCTGTATCCAGGATGGAACAGGTGTGCAGGTGTCAGAGACCATTCTTCTTATACTGAATCCTCCATAGCAAGTAAATTGGACTATCAGCCTGCCGCTTAGACCACTGAAGAAACTTTATCTCTCTATTAGTCATAATCCTGACAAGAAGCCTGTGAAGGAAGCATAATTCAACAATGTTGAAATAATGGGGATACTGAGACTGGAAAAAAAGTAAGACTAAGCAAAGAGTGACTTTCCTGTGAGGATCAAAACAGGTTGGGAGGGAAATCCTGAAGGAGAAAAGAGAAAAGGAGGGGGGAAGCAAAATGCTTTTCATCTGTTTCCTGTGTCTGCCTTGGGGTGGAGCGTGAATTTGACCCTCACTTTCCTATTTAAATGCAGTGTGAAAGTAGTTAAGTGTGTAATTATGCTTGTACTGTACAATGTTTGTTTTTAGGTATTTTATCCAAGCATGAGCATTTGAGAGTAATGACATTAGCATTCTTGAGATGATGTCCTTGAAGCCTCTCCCTTTTTCCTATGAGTATTTTCCAAGCTTTTTTTTTATTCTGAGAACATGTATATGCAAATATCAAAAATTTTATTGTCCAAGCTCTTTCCTCATGCTCCATTCATCTTGGAAACTGACATAGTGTGAAATGAACATATTAATATGTAACATATGTTTCACATGTAATATAGGTCTTTACAGGAATTAGTAAGCAATGAAATCATTTCCTAATGATTTATGAGCTTCTTGATGATACGTATTTTTTCCCTTATTATGAACTGTTTCTATAATAGCACAGACACTGGCGCATGGCATGGTTACCAGTCTCTCTTTTGAAATCCTAAGCACTAGTGGTGAAGATGAGCATCAGTTTATTTATTTATATCTACTAAAGGAGCCGAGCTATATTTACATTCTGATGGGACCATAGCTAGAACTACGATATGCAGTGGTCATAAAGTACAAAAAATAGAGAAGCGGAAATTCTAAAGGAAAGATGTCAGCATCAGTGCAGAGCAAAAACTGAATAATGAATTATAGAATTATTGATTCAGTAAGTGAGTACATGGATCAAGAAATAGTTCTGTTTCAAACCCAGAAAAATATAGCAGGATCCAAAAGTTTTTCTTGAGTGATTCCAACGGTGGCTTGAAATGAAACCTGGAGCATTATAGGTAGTCCTGACTTATGACCTCAATTGAGCACAACATTAGGTGTGGTAAGGGAGATATTTAAGTGAGATTTGCCCCATTTTAAAATCTTCCTTGCCACAGTGTCAAGTGAATCACGGGAGTTGTTAAGTTAGTCACACGGTTGTTAAATGAATCTAGCTCCCCCATTGACTTTGCTTTTGGAAGATCGCAAAAAGATAACTCAGAACACTGCAAACCATCATAAATAGAATCGGTTGCAATGCATCTGAATTTTGGAGGTAACCATGCTACAAGTGGATCTGTGTGAAAACTAGTCATAAGCCACATTTTTCAGGCGGTGTTGTAACTTGAACGTATACTAAATGAGCTGGTGTAATGAGGACCACCTGAGCTATTCCATCTTTCAGCTGAAACATTTGTGGCAGTATTCTGGATGAGTAGGGCAGGAACTAATGAGCACCATCCTTTTCTCCCCTCTTCAGAAACAGTGATTAATGATGTCATCATGCTTCCTTCAGGTGACTGTTCTTGATGGTCTCAGCAGCATGCAGTGCACATTTCCCATAATCTGCCGCTGATTTGCACAATATCTTTTGTAGAGATTAGTAGAGATAGATTAAACTGACTCAAATAGCAGTAACTATGAGAGGGACTTGGAGTCCGTGGACCATCACTTAAATATGAGTAGAAGCCAAAAGCCAATGCAATCCTAGGTTGCATTAACAGACTGACAGAATCAAGATCATGTGAAGTACATATTAGTATCACTTTATAAAGCCTTAATAAGATGTAGAGGACTCTGGAAAGAGTGCAGAAAAAAACAACAAAGACAATGCTTCATATTGGAGAGTGTCAACCTATTTGGCTAAAAGCAAGACAAGAAATAATGGATGGAAAGCTCATGAGGAGAGAAGGAACCTAGAATTAAGGAGGAAAGTTCCTAACACTGAGAACAATTAACCAGTAGTCGGCGTGCCTTAGAAGTGTGGATTCAATGGCAATAACAGTTATTTTCCAGGAGAATTCATGCAAAGTTATATTAGGCTGTCTTAGCTGAGTGTGAAGACTTTCAGGTGTTTATTCAAAATTTGGTTTGTCAGCCAGATGTTCAGACTGGATTGGCATTTTTGTCCACCTATTAAGTCCTTTCCAAGAATATGGGATAGACAGATGTTGACATTAGATGGGTGCAAGGGTATTGTGGGCAGGATGTAAGAATATATTATTGTTAAATTTATTTGCCACTATCTCGCGGTGGGGCTAGGTGGTTTACAACAGTAAGAGGAAAAAGATGTAAACATAAGAATAATAAAACAGTGAAACCAATAATGAAGTACAGTAATAAACAGATTAAAAGATAGGTGGGGGATGTAAAGAATACTAGAGGGGGAGGTGGGGTTTTAACAGTTTGTAGTAGCCACCCTAGTGTAATACTTCCCCAAAACAATAGATACAAACTCAAACAATAGATTACAAGTCGAAGGTAAACGCTTCAAAAACTTAATTGCAGAAAATTAAAATTCAGCAACAGTGGTCAATGCTGGAATGCTCTACCGACTCCGTTGTTGCATACCGAAACCTACAGCTTCAACCTTAAAATTGTCTACTGTGGGGGACCTCACCCATTCCTAAGAGGTCCATAAGGGGGCGTGCATAAATGCACTAGCGTGCTACCATCCCTGTCCAATGTCCCATTTATTTGTACTTATTTCCTTGTTCACATCCATGTTTATACTTATACCTGTTATCTTGTACATGTTGATAGATAGATAGATAGATAGATAGAGAGAGGGAGAGAGAGAGAGAGCGAGAGAGAGAGAGAGATAGATAGATAGATAGATAGATAGATAGATAGATAGATAGATAGATAGATAGATAGATGATAGATAGATAGATAGATAGATTACAATAAAATACCTGTTACAGAAAGCCTCTATCAAAATTCTCCAGCAAATGCTCTGTAATTTTATTTGTAAGGTTTGTAAGGCTTTTGTTGCGATAGCTGTACCTGTTTTCCTTTTCGACCATCTTTGTAGGGGAAGGCAGGAAAATTCTTCCTAGCAATCCAGTAAGAAAAGCTCTTTTTAAAGAGAGAGAGAGAGAGATGCCTGACAACACTTCAATGAAGGGATCAAAGCTTTCTCCAGATTAATTTTACAGGGTCTGCTTCTGCTCCCAGGTGTATTCTCTCGCTTTTGAAATTGTTGGATCTCATGCTTTCTACTCTTGTCCTGGCTTTGTCATCTGCATTTGCCTGAAAACCTGAAGCGTCTGTAAGCAGATTTAATGATGACCTAATGAGCAAAAACACATCAGGAACCAGTCAAAGAAATGAAAACCTTTTGAAGTGGTGGGACTTTTCCAAAATCTTTGTACCTAAGCCATCCAGCCAATCAGTTCTGGAATTGCAGAGTTATATTTCATAAACACATTTGTCTGAACTTATTTTCTATAACAAGCCTTTGAGCTGGGAGAATTATTAGGTTATATTAAGTTTAAAACATACTACTTGCTAGAAAACAATAGACTTTTGAAACCAGCCAAGTTTGTTGATTTTGTTGTTTGTTATGTAAATTATGAAATTTCAGTTATTACAATTAATTACATGTTAAGGGCATGTAATTTGCAGCATAAGAATGATGAAATATGATATGATTTAATCCATGTCTGAGGAGTCTTGAATTAAGGAATACAAAAATGACCAAACCTTTTAATCATGAATTTTCTTAGGCAGCTGCTTAAAATTAGAAGGCACAATTAATCATTTTGTCACTCAAAATTAATTCAGGAATGCTCTAGGTGTCATAAATTGAATATAGATATATATTCACACATGCACATACAAATCTAAAGATGGGATTTATACTTCATAAGCTTTTGTTTGAGAACTTTAGAGGTTTTGCAAAGCTGTGTAAAATTACAAAATTTTGATTATTGAAATATTATTGAAATATTATTGGATTATTGGATTAAGCCAACAAAATTCAATGCTCCAACAGTTGCTTCTGTAAATGATGAATATATTTAAGTTCATTTTGTAAACCTTTAATATAAATTAAAACATGAGAGCCCTTAAAGAGCTGGTTCTTTTTTATGTATGGAAAATTACCAAGCAATTATAAAATTTTGAATGACTACATGAAAGCATCAATGCATTTGACACTCAGCAAGTTGCTTTCAGAATTTTCTTTTTAAAGTAGGATCTCATCCCTAAATAATGTTCATCATCATTTATTTTCTCTCGCAATAACATCAGCCACGAGAATTTCAGAAATGGCTGCGCTGTCGGTGCGTGTAACTTGTGCATAGTGAGGCCGGACAGAATCATCCTCAGGCTTGACCTGTCCTTCCTTCTGAAAGTGAACATGGTTTCATAGGACACAGGAGATCATCCTGCTGAACTTTTGTCCCAAGCGGTTCACCTGGCAGAAAAGAAATGGCGTAAGCTTGATGTAAGACGGCCAGCTCATCGATATATAAAAGGAACAGCTTTCCGTCGAATTTATTTGTCTCCTTTCAGCTGCCACAATGGGCAAGAAGGCCATCCACGATCAGTAGATAGTTGAGGGCTTGCATAGCCCTGGCTTATGAACAGCACTCAAGACCCTTACCACACTGCATCACTGCCCATTCAACGCGCAGTGCTGCCACCATGACCACCTGGGCAACGCAGGCATCCATGGAGGACATTTGCAGGGCTGCAACCTGGGCCTCACCATTGCCCTTCATTAAGCATTATAGATTGGGTTCTTTTGCCTCAGCTGAGGCGGCATTTGGACAACGGATGCTTCAGCGGGTTCTCTCTGCGAATGGGACTCTGGACCAGTCTATTGCCCGCCCTTGAACTTCTATGCTTGGGTATATCAGATGCTTGGAGTCCCCAAGCAGTGCACAAGAGAAAGACGGTTGGTCTTACCTGAACGGTAGTTCTCTGTGCGCTGCGGGAGAGTCCATTCCCTCCCTAGGGAACCTGGTCCAGTGTCCACATCGGATGTTGATGATTTCACAACGATATTCTTCAACCTACACCTTTGTTAAGAAATTGACTCCAGTCAAGCCAAGGAAGCGTGTCCAAATTGTTTGAACACAGTCTCTGGGCTAATAGGCAGTAGTTATAACCCATGCATGGAGTCTCCCGCAGCACACAGAGAACAGAGAAAAGGTTGCAAAAGGGGATTATATGACTTTGGGACACAGCAATTGGTCATAAGTATGAACCAGTTGCCAAGCATGTGAATTTTGATCACATGATCATGGTGGTTCTACCAATGGTGAAAAATGGTTATAAATCACTTTTTTCAATGCTGTTGTAACTTTGAACAGTCACTAAATGAACTGTGGTAAGTCAAGGACTACCTATATTCTTGTTACTGTCCCTTCTCAAATTTCATGCCAGTACATCCTCATCCTGCAGTATTAGAAGTGCTGCAGAAATTGGACTCACTCTGTTGTTCCTATTTACCCTAAAATCAAGGTGTGGCAGCCCAAAATCTCACAAGAAGTTGCTGTCCAAGGAGAGGTGTCACTTTGAGATGGCGCAATTATTTAATACATGAAGAACATTTATTAATCCTGTTCTATAATAACGTGCAGAGAAGTGGAAAATCATTTACAGTAATATGAAAAAGTAGCTCCTTCAATTATAATTTTATAAACTCAAAAATTTCATCGAGAAAAGTCACACCACACACACACACACACACACACACACACACACACAGAAAGTCTGGGGGGGCAAGGAAAAAAAACTTTTAAGAAATTATAAAATGGATATCAGCTTGACATTGCATTATACCAACAGTATCTCATTAAGTTCACTTCTGTGCAAACTAAATCACATGAATTCTGTATCCAGGCTGCATTCATTTCCTTCTTCCAACTTTGCCTATATTTTGAGGGACAAAGGCCAAGTCCAGCCTTTGGACAGGGGGAAAAAGTGTTCTTCCCAGGCTGCATTATCCAGGGAGATGCTAATGAACACTCTGCTCACACAATGCCTCTGCCTATATCAGAGAAAAACAGACTGGGCTCCTACACCTGATTCTGCTTATCTGTGCCAGGGATACTATTTTATTCAGAAGTGAGGGATAAGAGAAGGGTCAAGGAGAAGAGGAAAACTCCGAAGAACATAGTGCCAGGCTAAACTGCAGGAGGGGGGGGGGCAGCAAGTCCTCCCTTTGTTGTTTATAAAGTTGGCAAAATATTGCTACAATATTTTCTTTAATGAACAGGCAACCTGCAGCCTAGAACTCCATGTAGCTCCCAAGTCTCTTTTTGCAGCTGTGAAAACCTTAGCCAACTGCACCACAATTAATTGCAATGTTTCTAAAAATGGCTGGCAGTTTTCCATCCTTTCCCAAACCAAAAGGAAGAAGAAAAGGAAAAAAAAATAGCACATCTAAGATACAATGCATGCATGCTGGGTTTTTATCACTCCTGGTGTAGTTCCTGCCTGCCAAATTACTTACTCCAGCTGTGGATAATGGTTTAGTAAATGCCTTTTTTTATTCTGTAAGTCTGAAATTGGCTCCTTCTTTAGGCACAAAACATTCAGGGATTTTAGCCATAATAACACACTGATTATTGTTACTGTTTGTCCCAAATGGTTCATCGAAAAACAGAGCTAAAAGAATAGACTATACCTGCAAATGTCATTCTGATTAAGGGGAGAGGGTGATAGAAGAGCTGAGTTCAAGGAACCGTTCACCCTTTCTTGAAATGAGTGACAGTTTTCAAACCCAGCCACGCTAATTATCACTCTTTCTCTTCACCAAATGCCAATTAGCCAGGTACCAGCATGCTGAGGTCAGAAATGCTAACGAAAGCTCTGCAATGTCGTTTAGCTGTTTTTCTCCCTCCAGAGGCTTCAGGGAAGCCTCCTGAAGCCTCTGGAGACAGAAAAATGGCCAAACATGCAAACCAAAAGTCCATTCCCAAACCTCTGGTTTGCACGTTGTTGTTTTTTGCCCTCCGGAGTCTTCAGGGAACCCTCCAGAGGGTGATAATGAAGACTGAAATCAGCTTGGCAGCGTGTGCATGCGTGCTGGCGCTGACAGGGCAATGCGTCACATTCCCTAAGAAATGGCTCTGTGTGCCACCTGTGGCACGTGTGTTATAGGTTCGCCATCATGGAGATAGGAAATAATTCTACAACTGTTACATAAAAGATGGATAGTTTCTGTTTAATCTGTTTATAATAAAATTCCTGTCCACATTCTTGTGTTTGTTTCTCACGCCCATGCAATAGAAAGAGCTGGAAGCCACTCTCTTTGGGGTAGGAGGAATTACTTTCATCTGTTTCTGGATTTTATTATCCTGCCTTCTGATGTGAACTTATAAGATCTCTCAGATTGTGACAATTCTGGTTTGAAAAGGATCGTAACTGATTTCTCCCTGACTTAGGACCTGTTCTGTGTGGACTGTGATGATAAAAGGAAATGATCTGTATCCAGCAGAGATGTTCAAAGTGTGAAAGGTCATCTGTTGGACCTCCAACATATAAATATTTTGTAGATAAAGTGTCTTGACGTTTCTCAGGCTTGGACACTATGCTGCAAGGAAAATCAAGTCTGCCTGCTTCTTGTCAGCATCATGTAAACTTTGGTGTATGCAATCTGAGAATCCATGTGATTTTTGGAAAACTGAAGCCATATATTTGTTATGTGTGTCCTTGTCTGCCCTTTTACTGGTTGTAATGTTCTGGAAGTTTACATTTTCGCCTTCCATATTGTATCTTGTTCTTCTTTGTTAACCTTTTTGATCGCCTTCAGCTCCATCAAACATCATGATGCTCTTCCTTCCCACCTCATTTATCTCCCCAGTTTTTCACTGAACCACACTTCTTTATTTGGGGATACCTTGAGTTATCCCTTCAAGGTTTTGTGGCACCACACAAAGCTCTTCTCTCTAGCAGAAGCCACAAAACTTCTGTGGAATAGAATAAGCAGATTGCCCTTAATAGAAAGAGCAGAGTGGTCCAAGAGAAGACCTTTATTTACTATTGGGGGAAAAACATGTTGCAGAACTCAGAAAGTCTGTTGATCAAGAAAATTACTTGCTGCATAATCTTGACGTGTAACCTGTTGCATAAGATTTGATTGTTGTTGCTGGGGGGAGGTGGGGTAGAGGTTTATTGGGTTGGGTATTTAATATTTTACTTCTTAAAAAACCAACACCACCTGGACTCACCATGAGTAACATGGGCAGCCAGGTACATTTTCTTAATAAATAAATAAATAAATCCATGTTTGCATGAACAAAGGTAGATAAGGTGATCCTGGTAGTATTTGGAGGAAGAAGCATAAGGATACTACAGGTAACTAGCCTAAAGAAGTTTAGCAAAGTTTGGAAAATATAATCAATCTGTATTTTCCCAACACATATAGAGGTCCAAAAACAGGAGGCTTAACTAAGTAAAAATGGAAAAGAAGTAGATGTCTTTTAGATCTTTTGAGAAACAAATTTATTGAAAAAATAGAGATGTTTGTAGGGTCTGTTTTTTTCTAGAAATCTGAGGTAGAAGGACAGTGAATTTAACTACAAGTTGAATGTAAAGTGTTTCCACTTATAAAAGAGCAACCACATGTCTGTCTGTCTCTGTCTCTGTCTCTGTCTCTCTCTCTCTCTCTCTCTCTCTCTCTCTCTTCTCTCTCTCTCTGTGTTATTTAAGTAGATAACTTAAATAACAACTAAACCTTTTTCTAACAAATGAAGTCTAAAAATAAAGTGCTAGGCTCTAGAGATTTCTCAACATATTGGTGCAAAATTGTTCATCTCTTAGAGTGAGAGAGCATAATCCTTCATTTGTAGTAACCCTCTTTGGCAATAACTAGTTCTCACATAATTTCACAGGAACAACTATGTTTGCAAGAAGCATATTTTTGCAAGGAAACAAAATTTTGTTCACCCACTTCAGACTTATGCATGCCTTGTTTTCAAAAAATAAGGGAAAATAATGAGTATTGCTTCACTATCTAGTTAATGCAGCTAGATGCGTCATACAATGGCTGTATTTGCACATTAAATTAAACCAGATTTTGTTGCTCTTTTAGGCAGGGTTCATTGAATGGACTCAACAAGTGGCTGTTCATCTAACCAATTCTGTCTGGGCTAAGAAGAATTGGGCTAATTAGTATTTCGATAGGTGAATACCAAGGAATACCAAGTTTGTAGACCTGATAGTTGAAAAACATCCAGGAGAAAGTAGCATTGCCAGTACTAGGTAGATAGTGGTGGAGGCTGTATTCTATTATTTGTATGAGTCCATCTGAAAGCAGGAATGAGCTATGATTAGTTAGACAGATTTTATAAAAGAGCAGATACTACCGGTAGATAGATAGTCAAACCTTGTGTTTCAGAGGTGGTATTCAGTCGGTTCGTACCCATTGCCTGAAGCAGTGGCAGAAATTTTGTCCACTTCAGAGAACTGGTAGTGATGACTGCCTAGCCATGTCCCTTAACCGGTCCCCGGTTGCTCACCTCACCCATCTGGTCACCACTTGCTTGCGCTTCCTCTTTGCATACCAGCTCTCAAAGAGCATGTGCTTGGACTGCTTGGACTTGCAAGGCAATGGAATGCGCATGCACAAAGAAGATGGTGGTGACAGAAGACACTTTTTTGCCAACCGTAGGATTTTTCAGCGGCCTGCAGCCAGCCACTGGCTTCTTTGAGAGCCAGTATGCAAAGAAGCGGCTGGGAGGCTTCTTTGCCAGCCAGACACTTCCCAGCAGCGGCGACTGGCTGGAGGCCACCAAAAACTTTGGTCGGCTTGCCTTCTGGACTGGACCAGCCACCATGGAAGGTAAGCAACCAAAGAGGCGGTGGGCAGGGGGAAAGCAGGGAAACGGATGACTAGTGAAGGGAGGGAGGGGGTATATAGGGAAAAATCCTAAAAAATTTCCTACGTTTTCTTGTCGGCATGACTAGGTGGGGGGAATGTGACTGAGTGGGCATGAGTGACATCACGTTGCCCATGCCCACTCAATCCCATGCCCTCCACCTAGCCACGCCCATTGAACCAGTAGTGAAAATTTTTGAATCCCACCACTGGTATTTACTTGACTATGCCATGCAGAGGAAAAATCAAAGGCCAGGAGGGCAGAAGGAAATGACCCTAGATTAGTAATCTCTTAGGCAAGAGTCTGCAGAGCAATAACCAGAAAGGGAGTGCAAAATAAACATTTAACCTATATCTCACAGCAATTTTGTATTCAGTAGATTATAAAGGCTTAAAGAATCAGTGCCATTGGCCTTGGACCCCTTCTCAATGTCTTGAGTACCAATCCACAACTGTCTGTTGATAGACCGGTTCAGTTCAGTAGGTCTCTCTGTTCTTGAGCACCTAACATATAGTGGTACTTGGTACCTGGTTTTTGGGTGAGGGGCTTTTGGGCTTGGATGTAACATTCTTAATTTGAGGGAGTTGAATGCTTTCTTACTCATCTTCATACAGAACAGTTGGTTTTGGTTCATATATCCAAAAGTATTTGTGCTATAAAGTAGATACATACTCTGTCTTGATGGACAATATAACCACCATTGATTGGTCTCTGCTTACTTGATTACAGAATCTTAGTTTCAGTCTGCCCAGTCTTCTGCTGAACCAGTTTGATATTGCTGTGACAGTCTTAAGATCTTACAGTGCCTGCTCACAATCTTGATTCTAATCCAGCCCTCTGTGATTGATATTCTCATCTTCCTATACATGATTCTGACTGTTATCACAATATCTTGCCACGCTACTGTAGTTAAGTATAAGAAGTTTCCAACTGTCATCCTTTGTTTGTCAGTTTGCAATAGGAATTCACTGTTTACACATAAACACATAATGTTCATCTTTGTTTACACATAAATATGTTTATGTTCATGTCTACACATAAACAGAAAATCGGTTTCCCTTGGTTTTGCCATCTCCAGCTAGCCCTGGGTATTTTAAATCCTTTCTGTATGGCTAAAAAGTAACTTCAGGTCTTCCTAGGAGTAGACTTTTATGAGGGTCTAAAATAGTATTGTGATTTAGGAGATTTCCTTATTTTGAGGGGATTTTGCTTCCTGGCTGGCTTCCTGGAAAAATGCATTTTTCCTTTTCACCTGTATAAGATGAAGGGTTTTTAGCAGTGGTGGGATCCATTTTTTTTACTACCGGTTCTGTGGGCGTGGCTTGTTGACTGTGGCAGGGGAAGGATACTGTAAAATCCCCTTTCCCTCCCGATCAGCTGGGACTCGGGAGGCAGAGAATAGATGGGGGCAGGGCTGGTCAGAGGTGTTATTTACCGGTTCTCTGAACTAGTCAAAAATTCTGCTACCGTTTCTCCAGAACTGGTCAGAACCTGCTGAATACCACCTCTGCCTCCGTCACTTCTGACTTTTGGCTCTTTTTGGTGCTGATTGTGTTTTTTGTCTAGGGCTATGGTCTTTAGCGTCACAAGACTACAGTAGTCCTCGACTTACAGTTCATTTAGTGACTGTTCAAAGTTACAACAGCACTGAAAAAAGTGATTTACGACCGTTATGACAGTTGCAGCATCCCCATGGTCACGTGATCAAAATTCAGGTGCTTGACAATTGACTCATATTTATGATGGATGTGAGGGGTTATGCTCATTTCTGTGATATACTGTAACTGTACAAAACTAGCATTGTTTAAAATATTATATATGTCATTTTTGTTTTTACCTTTGTTTTATGGCAAGTGGAAAAAAGAGAAATCTTAATCTGTACCGAATATCACCAGTGAGCAGAAAATTATGGTGAGTAGGTAACTGTATGATTTTTGGTGTCATCTTCTAGTCATCCAGAGTTTTATAGCCCATCTATGAAAAATTTAGACTTTGGGACCTTTTTACATCTGTCTTACACTTATTACTCATCGCTCCCACATAAGGGATGGTCAGTGACTGTGATAGCTACACAGCCATCAGAGACCATTTCTGAACTGAAGCTGTGTTTGACCTATGTTGTTTTGTGAGCTCAGGTAGCAAATTAAAGAAGATTTTTCAACACACCTGAGGGTCTTTAAAACAAATTGCTTTGAGTTAGGTTCTCTGATTGAAAAATTGACATCACGCTTAAAGGGAATTTCTCTGCTAGTGATTTATGACAACTTCCAATCTCGCCAGACTGTTTACAGCCACTTTTCCTTCATCCATAGTAGCCCAGCCAAATTTGCAGGAGTTTTGTCTTTTCCGCCCCACTCTTCAGGAGGGACCAGCATGCTACAAAGCACCAAAACTCATTATTATTATTTTCAAACAACATTCCTGGAGATATGTTCTAAACTGAAACTGAACAAGGGAAAGAGAATGATTTTGTTGAGTTAGGAGTCAGGAGTTGGAATGAGGAATTCCCTTCAGAGGAAAATGAGACTGCCCAGAAGCTCAGTTTTTTTTTAAAGAAACTATTGGCTTCACTGCAATTTCAGTTAATTTGCAGCTAAGCCTGAACTAAATTGATTCAACTCTTGAATATTGCTAACATCATTGCAACACTGAAGTTTGGAGATCCTTTTCTGGATTGGAGAACCCTGCACCCTGTATTCATGCCGTTGTGATCACTCATCTGGACTACCGTGAGCTGTGGTGGTGCAGTAGTTAGAATGCAGCATTGCAGATTAATTCTGCCAACTGCCAGCAGTTCGATCCTCGCCAGCTCAAAGTTGACTTGGCCTTCCATCCTTCCAAGGTCTGTAAAATGAGGGCCCAAATTGTTGGGAGAAATATGCTAACTCTGTAAACCGCTTAGAGAGAGATGTAAAGCACCATGAAGCGGTATATGAGTTTAAGTGCTATTGCTATTGCTACTATGATGAACTCTACAGTGAGCTACTCTTGAGGAGCATTTGGAAGATTCAGTTGGTGCAGAATGTAGCAGCAAGTGTAGCAAATGGCTCTACTAACTCAGGGTCTGTAACACTGCTACTCTGTGAGCTGTTTTGTTTGCCAGGGTGCTTTCCAATGCAATTCAGTGTGCTGATTCTCACCTTTAAAGCCCTTCATGGTTTAGGAACCAGGTTACTTGATTAACTATTTCTCCCCAATTGTTTTTACCCATCCAATCCAGTCAGACCAGATGGGCATGTTTCAGGTCATATCTGCCAAAGAATGCCAGTTGGCAGGGCCCAGAAAACATGCCTGTTCTGCCACAGTGCCTACCTTGTGGGACATTCTTCCTCCAGAGATCTGAATGGCCCTGTCGCTGCTGACTGTTTGTTGGTTCTGTGCCCAGGCCTGGGGCCTTGACAATATACAGGAACCCACTTTTTGGTTTTGCTAGTGATGCTGCTTAGCCACTGTATTTTACCTTTTGAAATGTTTTAAATTGATTTTATTTTAAGTCTGTTCACCACCCACAGTCACTTGTTGAAATGGGTAACTATATAAATCAGATGGAGGGATGGGTTGGATAGTAAATAAATAGAGATAAGTAAAATAGAGAATCAAGGCATGGTTTCTCAAAGTTTTAATACTTTATCATACTTTTTATCATACATAAATTATCACCAAAATTAAGTATCATTGGTATGGGAAGGAGGCAGGGCTGACATCACGATGATACGATGTGTGATCTTGGAGCTCCAGGATTGCCCTCAATATCTGCCACTGGACTGTCCATTTGTCCCATAGAGATGGTGATAGAGAAGGGCACATCCTGCCGATCCCAGGGATCCTGCAAAGTCCCCAGTAGATCCAGGAGAAGCCCTTTTTTCCGGCCACAGAGAAGCAGCCATTGAAGCTGCTGAAAGTTGGGACAGCTCCAGAATGGAAGCAAAGTGTATCGAATTGGTGAGATAAATTTTATTGTTAGAGAAGAGGACACCCAAAAAGATCAAAAGTAAAGTTAAAATTGAAGACAGAAGAAGTTAAGTGGCAAGATTAAGCCTGACTCAAACTTAGTGTGTCATTTTTTTTCTTTTTAATATTTTTATTGATGGAATTTTTACAAACGCTTTTTACTTTTTACACCAGACTGGGTTTTTTTCTTTCTTCTTCTATTTTTCCTTTTTTAATACCTATCGATTATGACTTTTTTTTCTTTTTTCAATGCTCTATCACTTTCTCTGTTACTTCTCTTTTTCTCCTTAAGCCTGGAATATAAAGAGGGGAGTAAAAGTAGAAGAAAAGAAGTAACACTGCCACTTAGAGGCTGGAGGCTTGGAAACATTGTTTTTCTTTTCTTTCTTTGAACATTTGATCTAAATTTCAAAGTCTTTGAGTTTGTTTATTGAAAATGATAGTGGAATGAGCTCGGATTGTTTATACAGGTGCTCCTCTGGGGTACTATCACTAGCTGGACTGGAGTGAAAAGAAAGCCTTGACTTGAAAGAGAGAAGATTGCAGTGAATTTGTTTGTAATTTAATAAAAAAGCTTTATTCTATATAGTGGCAGTGTTTACTATCTGGAGGAATGTTGCAGCACGGAAAAGAAAAGGAGGTGACATTACAGATGATTATGCAAGAGATTCAAAAAATACAAGTAAGAACAGAGAACATTGAAAAGAGAATTGAGAATATTGAACAAAGAACAGAAAAAATAGATGAAAAAATTGAGAATACTTATCAAATGATGATGAAATACGAGGACAGATTTCAAAAAATTGAAGAAAAATAACAAAAAGAAAAGAAAATTGGCGATATTGAGAGCAGATTGAGCGTGGATGGAAAAGTCAAGAGTGGAATATTGGAAGGGGAGATTGACAGATTAAAATTTTATCTCAGATTCCAGAATATAGAATAAAAGGTGGAAAATTTGGCAGAAGTAATGATATACATTTTGGCAGAAGCATCGGTGAACCAAAGGAAAGTTGATGGAGGAACAGACGAGGGGTCTCGAGTCTTTACAAAATATGCAATGGAAAGCAAGTTGCCAAGAGATGTCCATATAAGATCTACCAAGAAAGCAATTAGAAGACAAATACTACAAATGGTAGGAGATTTAAGATTGCACTACTATTGGAAAGATACAGGATGATGTAATGAAATGCTATAATAAAAACTAATTTAAATTTAAACTTAGAATATTATACATAAAATGAAGTAATAATAGTTATAGTCAAATAAATGATTAACAATGATAATAATGCATATATATATATATATATATATATATATATATATATATATATATTAATTACAAAAGGCAACAGTAAAATATTGGGTTTCTGTCGTGATGGACTCTAGTGACGAGCCGATTGACAGATATGGAAGCAGTTAGCTTCCTCCCATAATTGGGGCATACCAGGGGTTGTGACACTAAATATATGTGTGTGTGTGTGTGTGTGTTTGTGTGTGTATGTGTATATCGTCCCACCTGTTCATACCTCCCGCCTGCCAGCCATTTGGAAGCCTGCCCTTATTGATAAACGAGTCCCGAACATGATGAATGACACCAGGCCCACACTCACAAGAGCCACACAGAATATCACCACCAAACATCCACAAAGAAAACAGACAAAAACACAAACTGATGAGGAGGCACGACCGAGGACCAGAAGCCAGACTGCAAATGCACAATTAGCCTCTTTAAACCCCGCCTATCCTTATATGAAACACAAACCCCCAAACAATCAGAACACACCTCCACTCAATCAGGACACACCTCCACCCAATCAGGACACAGCCAAGCTCCCACCCAATCAGTTCAAACGCCCACTGGCAGTTAAAAGGAAGAAACAGCCGAGATCTCACATTGCTCCTGGAAGCACCAAGCCTGAAGTAGCCTGAAGATGACGAATGAGACTTCGTCGAAACGTCGCCAAGACATCTCCAATTTTACGCAGGAGAAAACCCGAATAACTAGAGACCTATATACTAACACCCGCGAAAACCTCAGAAAACACACACACACACACATATATACATATACATACACATACATACATACATACATACATATATATATATATATATATATATATGAATGATTAATAATATGAAATTTTATATAAATTGTAAGTGAGGACTATGCGGAGGATGCATAAAAGTTTTGTATCCAAAGTTAAACAATTTCATGTAGAATACAATATAAAGAGGTAATATTACTGGATAGTTTTAGGATGATGTAATTAAATGCCATAATAAATTTTTATTCTAAATTTAGGAATATTGGACTAAAATTTATAACTGGTTGGAAAAAAATGAGAAAATACCAACGCAGGAGGAAGTTATTCATAAAATAATGGAATGTGCTGAAATGAGTAAATTGACATTTGAAATTAGAGAATAAGAAGATAAACAATTTTATAAGATATGGGATTTATTTTATCAATGGTTAGATAAAAATATATGGAAATGAAAGATACTAGAGAATGTTATCAATACAAGAATAATAGAATGATACTGAATATAACAAAGATATATTATTATTGGATAGATTGAAGATGATGTAATTAATTGTTATAATATAAATAAACCCAAGATTTAGTATATCTCATTTAAAATGAAGGAATAATATTGATAGTCAAACAAATGAGGTATAATGATAATGTATATAAACATATTCATTTTGATATTATATTATAATCAAGTGATGACTGTAGAAAGAATGCACAAAAACCTTGTAACCAATCGACACACTGTATGTAATGGAAGATGGTTTTATGTTCTGTTTTATGTCTTCTTTGTCTAAAAATAAAAACTTTTTATACACACAAAAAAAGTATCACTGGTATTTCAGCTGTGTCTTAAAATAGTTCAGAGCCAGTTGTAGTTGCTTTCTGCTGCTAAGGCTACATTTCACCATTATATAAAGCTGAGCTTTACGTCCCCACTTTGCCAGCATAGCACTTACTCTGCTAGTATAGTAGAGCTTAAACCATGTGCTGTGTATTCCCCGACACAAAAAGGAAAGGAGAAGAGCATAATTCTGTGGAACTACAGAACAATACCCTATATGTGCTTCTCTTTCATGACAACACTGCAAGCTCAGAGCAATTGTATAAATCAATGCAGCCGTGAAATTCTCATACGACATATTTGGGGTATTTTAGTACTCTTTATTATTATCCAAAGAAAGAAAATGCTGAAGGTTTGCGGTGCTTTGGATTCAGTTTGGAAGAAAGAATTCAAAATGTGCAGGGAGCTGTTGTTGTTATCATTTCCTGACACTTTTATCTGTAACTCAAGCTAGTAAACATACCTAATACTCCAATTTTCCTCACAATGATCCACAAATGCAACCTTTGTCTGGGACTATAGTTTGTCTTACTCCACTATGTAATGTTACCTACTGGGAGTACTCTATATGTTTATATTACTTATCATGACTGACATTTTTTATATTCTTTTTATAGAGACTTTTATCATTAAAACCGAAGAGCTCCCCCTGCATATGTAGGCACTTGGCCCTAATTAAATATTCAGAATAACAGCTGAATATTGTTGAATTTGCATTTATGGGTATGTTAATTGGATATGGTTGGTTTAAAACCAACAGCCCATATGAACCCCCTTTTTTCATTTTTAAAGCCAGTTTCAAAATCTTATTTGTTGGCTGCCCCCCAAGAGCTCTTACCCCTTCCCTTCCAAGAGATATAAAGCTATACTAACAACTAACTTTTCCTTCATGTTTAATTGAAGATAAACTACTAATGGGTGGTTTAAAATGTATTTTACATTAACAGGTTGCATTTGAAATCCTTGTTTTTAAAACATTGCCTGGTTTGTATGCTGTAAGCCACCTTGGGAGAATTTGAGATTTGAGTTCTTACATGGCTAGAAAATTGATTAAAGCAATAAAGTAAAACACTTGTTTGTGGAGTAGGAATTGTGGAGTAGGTTAGTGAAGAGTTAAACTTTAAGAAACTCGAATCATAACAATATTCCATAGACAGGGAGATTGACAGTATAATGGACTCAGGAATTGCATAAAATAACAGAAAAGAGTCTGACACATGCTGGGTTGTCATATTGTATGGTTTGAAAAGAATTAAGAATGGCTTGTTTGCTTACATTTGTGCTATGAAACTGTCATGCTGCAGATGTTGCCCCAGAAGTCTGCATTATTTCAAAGAGTAATCGGTATAGATGTCATGAAAAACAGTTTGTGAGGTAGGTGGGGTTGGTAATTCTTCCCGGGGAATCTAAAATATTGCTATATGCCAGCTGCTGATGACAGTAACCATTGTATAGTGTTCCTTTGTTATAGAATGCCTTGTGCCACTCAATTGTAAAACCTATCCCATTACACTTTTTTTGGCTACAGCCTTTAACAGGGACCAGATTTTGGGGGAGGGGAGGGGTTAGCATAGGATATTTTGTTAAAATAAATGATTTGCAAGAACAAACTTACTGGTAAATGGGTTAGTACATAGCTTCCATTAACGCTGTTCCATCTACAGGGCTATCTCTGGGAGAGGGAGATGTAAAAAGTCAATATGGCAGCCAAAGCCCACCAATCATGATACATATAAAAGGGGATGGGATTTCATGATTGCAGCTACCATCTTTTTTTAAAACTACTTTTACAGGTAGTCCTCACTTAGTGACTGCCTCATTTAGCTACTGGAGTTACAACAGTGATGAAAACTTTGTGAGCAATCCACACATTTATCACCTTTGCAGGTCTGTAAAGCAAAGGAAAGCTGAAGTAAGATCACAAGCACAGCCATGGTTTCACTTAGCAACCGCTTTGCTTAACAACTGATTTGCCAGCCCCAATTGTGGTTGCTAATTAAACAAGGACTGCCTGAGTGTACTACTTTCTGGGGTACTCCTGCTATTCTGTCATTTCTCACTTTCATCCAGCTGCCACTCTTAGACAATTCAGCACTTAGAATAGGAAAGGCTATTACAGTGATGGCTAACCTTTTTGTCACTGAGTGCCAAAATTTGAGTATGCATGCATGTGCCAGAGCACCAGAACCCAGAAGAGAGCAGCTAGCTAGTGCAAATGCGCATGGTGGCCAGCTGGTCTTCCGAGTTCCGTCGCACACATGTGTGCCAGTCATGCGTGACCGGCACGCATGCGCACAACAGATCCCAGAAGAGCAGATGGCCACCATGCTCATTCACACCAGCCAGGAAAATTTCCTCCAATTTTCCATTGTGGACATCTGTTTTCCTACTATTTTCAGCAAAGATCTCCAATTTGGTGCAGGGTATAATGTTTCCTTCCTTCCTCCTTCCCCTCCTTCCACATGTGCTTCATTAACTATTTCTGATCTAACCTCAGTTTATTTATTGAGCCTCTTTGTGACCATGTAGTTAGTAGCTATTACAAGTGGAGTGAAAATTGTAAAAAAAAAAATTAAACAACTAAGGTTACTTATGTAGCATTAATTTATTACTCTGTCAAACAAACAGATTGGTCAGAAGGTAATGAGATATTATTGTCCATTCCTTACTTTCTTAATTACAAAAAATAAAAGGTGCCAATCAGCTGTTACTAAATGAAAAGATTCCTTATGAAAAATAATGATTAAAAAGGGCTTTTATATAAAATGCTATTATATAACAGTTGCACTTGATTGGCTACCAGCTGCAAAATGTATGATGATTCTGAAAGAAATATCATATTTAACAATATTCCCTATTCTCTGTTAGTGAGTACAATTTCTGGAAATGATTGGTCAAAGTTGCAAGAAAAAAGTTTCTTGGATTTGTACCCGCTGTAATCTATTGATTCTTGTCAGTTTACAGCCTTCATCTTTCAGCAGGACACATGGTCCAAGTTCATGATACATAATTGGGTGTCATTGGCAGATTGATGGTGCCATCCTCCAAATTATGGGAAGATCACATCCAGTGAGTTAGACAAATGTTTAAAAGTAATAATAAATTTAAAATAATTTATTTAAAGTTCCTCCTCAAAATCTGTTGGAATTACAATTTACAGAATTTCAATGCAACAGGTTCTTGTGTGATACAAATTCTGAGAAATACAAGGGTCACATTATTTGATTACCCTTTAATGTTATGACTGCAATTTTTAAAAAAGTCTAATTTGATAGACTGCATATATTTAAGGGAGGGCAGGAACCGTGCAGAGGCTCATTCTGGCCTCTATAGGAGCTTTGTAACCTTTGCCATTTACTTCCTTCTCAGGACTGTCCTTATTTACACATAATGATAACCAGGGTTTGCTGAACAAACCACAGCTGGTGGAGATGCTTAACAATACTCTGAGGAATAAACCAATGTGTTTATAAACCACATTGCCTGAGTTCAGTTAGCAGACTGTGCCAAAATCATATTTTGGCCCTGGGATACACAACTGTGACCAAATGAATATTTACCTCAGCTGTTTTCTTCGCCAAAAGCAACTCATTTAACTAAAAAAAAAGTGTTTGGCTAATCCATATCTTAGATTAAGTTGATCTACGTGATCTTGGACAATTGGTTAATTCTGTAAATCATATAGAGATTACCATATTTGAATGGCTTGTATGAACTGAAGTTCATCCACCTCAGTTGCTTCCTCTTAAAGAAACAAGCATTGGGCTAATTTTGCATGGAGGGAAGAGAAACACTTCTTTCCTGCCTGAATGTTGACTGCAGCGCATGAAGTAGGTCTCTCCTAGAATCTCTTATGGTTCACAATGGGGCTTTTTGTCCATCGGCTCAGTTCATATGAAAGTGACTCAGTGACCCTTTCAGTACTAACAATACTAAAAATATTTTGGAGTCTGAATCAGGATGGGTAAAACCAGAAGTAAAGAGCTGCACATCCACTCAGATATGCTTTTTGGTTGTCATCATTTTTTAAATAAATTTTGTAGGATCCAAGACCTAGCAAGGAAAGCAGGGTTGTTCTTGTTTTTTGGCGGGGATCTTTAATCAATGGTTGAGATTCAGAAAAAGATGCTGATTTGCAGTTCTTCTCTTAAGTTGAGTGCTCCTTCTAGCTGCTTCAATTTAGGCTTTACCCAGCCTTTGTGAAGCATCTGCGGGAAATTCTTCTTAGGCTGAATTGCATTGACATCTGTGAAGCTTAGCTCTGTGGATGAATAAATGGTGTCTGGGAAATCCCACTTATTTTGGCTCCTGTGGAAATGCATTCTGGGGTCAGGAAGTATGAGAAAGGTAGTGAACAAAGGAAATGGATACAATGGCAGTATGGAAAAATCATCCTTGTAATTGGATTTTGTGGTGGATAAACTTATATGCCAGGTTACAGACTGGGCAAATCCAGACACAATTCTTTTTATTAAAATACAAAAATCTAGCCCATTATTTATTATAACCAAGGCTTGTCTTTATTTAAAGGAGTTTATGGTAGTATTGATCAAAGATGCCTATTATTATCATTATTATACAATTGTATCACAGCGGCCAGTTGTTTAGCCGGATTTGGCATTAGTTACTAGTCGGGCCCCACCCAGGGGCCTAGGATGTTGTAACGTATTTTCGTAATATGCGTGCAGATCCAAGCAGTGCGACTTTTTGCACTTGACTGATGATGATTTTGTCAATTTTTAACTGTTTTAAATGTAATTCCAGTGCTTTTGGAATAGCACCCAGTGTGCCAATTACCACTGGAATTACCACTGCTGGTTTGTGCCATAGTCGTTGAATTTCAATTTTTAACTCCTGGTATTTTGCAATTTTTTCATGTTCCTTCTCAGCGACCCTGCTATCACCTGGTATTGCGATGTCTATGATTATGACCTTATTTTTCTCAACCAGTGTGATGTCTGGTGTATTATGCGCCAGTATTTTGTCCGTTTGTATACGGAAATCCCACAAGATCTTGACCATCTGATTTTCAGTGACTTTTTCAGGTTGATGTTCCCACCAGTTTGTTGCTGTTTTAATATTATAATTTTTGCACAAATTCCAATGGATCATTTGTGCTACCGAATTGTGCCGCAATTTATAATCAGTCTGCGCAATTTTTTTACAGCAGCTGAGTATGTGATCAACAGTTTCATAAGCTTCTTTGCAAAGTCTGCATTTGGCATCATCAGAGGATTTTTCGATTTTGGCCTTAATGGCATTTGTGCGGATAGCTTGTTCTTGCGCAGCCAGGATTAGTGACTCTGTTTCTTTCTTTAATGTACCTGCTGTTAACCATAACGAAAGCGAAAATCCCACAAGATCTTGACCATCTGATTTCCGGTGACTTTTTCAGGCTTATGTTCATCATCATCATCATCATCATCATCATTATTATTATTATTAATAATAATAATTTGGTTAATCTTTGGTGAGATTCACAGCCTTTGGGGCTGGTTGGTAGCTCAACAGCTCGAGTCCTAACCAAGGACCTAGGAACTGTTAAGGTAATGTCGAAGGATATAAGCTGTTCCAAGTAGGGTGGTTTTTTGTAGAATCAGAATATTCAAGTCTGATAAATTTAAAATTTCCAAATAGCGAGGTAGCCCTTTAGGTATTGCTCCAAGGGCTCCAATTACAATTGGGACAACAAACAATTTCTTTTTCCACCGTCACTCAACTTCAATTTGCAAGTCCCGGTACTTTGTAATTTTTTCTTGCTGTTTATCTTCAATTCGTGCATCTCCAGGTATTGCAATACCAATGAACCATACTTTTTTCTTTTCAACTATTGTTATGTCAGGGGTGTTGTGGGCCAAGTGCCTGTCAGTCTGAATTCTGAAGTCTCACAAGATCTTGACTTTCTCATTCTCTAAAACCTTCTGAACCTGATGTTCCCAGTGGTTTTTTGCTGTACTCAAATCCAAACTTTTGGCACAATTTCCAGTGAATGATCTTAGCAATGCGGTCATGACATTGTAGGTAGTCAGTTTGTGATATTTTGCTGCACCCATTGATCAAGTGGTCGACTGTCTCATCTTTCTCATTACAGAGGCAACATTTGTTGTTGGCGGTGACATGTTGGATTTTTGCCTTCATGTAGTTTGTGGCTAAGGCTTGTTCTTGAGCTGCCAAAATAAAGCCTTCTGTTACTTTTTTCAGTGCTCCTGATCTTAACCAGTTCCAAGTTAGCTGTTGGTCAGCTTTGCCTTCAATACTTTTCAAGTATTGGCTATGCATAGCTTTGTTTTTCCAATTTTCAGCTCACTTCTTAATTACTTCTTTCTTATATTCAGTTTTTGACTTAGTTGTCTTTAAAAGGCCTCCTTTATTTACTTCCATAATCATTGGTTCTTCACTTTTCTAGATGTAATCATTCAAGCTGTGTTTTTCTTCTTCCACAGTCGGTTTTACTTGTAGGAGTCCTCGACCACCCTCTGCTCTTGGTAGATATAATCGGTCAACTTCACTTTTAGGGTGCAAAGCATGATTCATTGTCATAAGCTTCCTTGTTTTTCTCTCCAAATTGTCCAACTCCATCTGGGTCCAGTCAATTATTCCTGCAGAGTATCGAATCACAGGTATAGCCCAGGTATTTATGGCTTTTATGATGTTTCCTCCACTCAGTTTGGACTTTAATATCTTGTGAATTCGTCAAATGTACTTGGCTGAAGTTAATTCCTTGACTTTATTATGCATTAAGTCAGAGGCCTCTAAAATCTCCAAGTACTTGTAGCCTTTTTCTGGTTTTACTGCCTTTATCATTTCTTCATTCTCAAGTTCTATTCCATCATCTTCTATGACCTTTGGTTGCCATTGTTGCACATTTGTCAATTCCAAACTGCATACTAATGTCTAGGCTAAATTCTTTTGTGCTTTCAATTAATAAATTCAGTTCTGCTTTTGTTTTACCAAACAGCTTCAAATCATCCATGTACACCAAGTGCGAAATTTTCAGTCCTCTCTTTGCAAGTTCATATCCATAGTTCATCTTCTTCAAAATGATTGTCAGTGGTTGCATTGAGAGTATAAAAAGTAGGGGTGAAAGGGAATCGCCCTGGAAAATGCCTCGTTTAATTTCAACTTCACCTAGTACTTCTTCATTAGCTATGAACTTCATTTTCCAGAGGTTCATTGAAGTTTCCATGAATTTATGTATGTTGCTGTGTTGTTGTTGTTGTTGTTGTTGTTGTTGTTATACTTTATTCATTAAACAAGAAACTCAGTCAACTAAACATTCAAAATTGCATCACAAATAACCATTAACTAATGGTTGCTAATGGTTGATACGGGTTGCTGCCAGTGTTCTAGGTATCAACCAAGTACCTTCTTAAAATATACAATGTTGTTGTTATTGTTGTTGTTATTATTTCTACAAGACATAGCTTAGAGAAAATAGCCATGAGCAAGTACTATTTCCTCTAAGCTATACTTTTTATGAATTTGAATTTTATATGAAAAAGCTATATTTTTTATCTATTTGAGACTTCATGTCTGCATCTCAGTTAGCTCTTTATTGTACATGCTGTATAGTTTATTAGAAAGCCAGTTTGATAATAGTGGTTAAAGCACCATGCTAAGAACTAGGACGGGTGAAATTCAAATGTTTTTACTACTAGTTCTGTGGCCATGGCTTGGTGATGGGGTCCTGTGACTTAGTGGGCATGGCCAACTCAATGTCACTCAGGGCCATACAGTCACAGGACACCACCACCACCAGGCCTCGCCCACAGAACCCAGTAGGAAAAAATGTAGGAGTCCATTCACAGCCGAGCTGCTGCTCCCTTTATGGTCCCCCTCAGCCCCTTCCCTTTCAGGCTGCAGCAGCTCTGCTGTGAATGGAGGGAGAAACGTTCGGATAGGGTAGGCGGGTCGAGCGGCCGGCAGAGCTGAGTGACAGAGCGACCAGGCGGGGCCACCAGGGATTTTTGCCACTGGTTCGGAGAACTGATGCCGATGGTCTCTGCTAGTACGGTCGAACTGGAAGGATTTCACCCCTGAACTAGGAGATTGTGAATTCTAGTTGTGCCTTAGGCACAAAGCTACCTTTGGGCCAGTCACTCTCTACGAGTCATAGGAAGGAGGCAATAGGAAATCACTTCTGAAAATATCAGGAAAATTAAAGAAACTAATCCAAACAGCTTACAGGAGTTAAGACTGGTTCAAAGACCAAAGCAGTTTACTAATTCTTTTTAGTAATTCTTAATTAAAAAGATAGAATCTTCTACCAAAGCTGTAAGAAAACTTTATTGTTATCTATGTGTCCTTGAAAAACTAATTGAAAATGAAAATTATTTACATGAAATCCCAGTGTTTTAGTATTTTGAAATAGGTACCCTTTCTGTTCTTTTTTGATGGAGGAGAGCACATGTAATACTTAAAACAATGAACAGAAAAATCATTTTACTATGGAAAACCATAAAATAATCTCACTGAAGCAAAAGCAGCAATGCTTTTTTCAACATTTTTTTCTTACACATTCTTGATAAATATCTACTGCTCTTTGTTTAAAAAATTATGCCCCTCTCTAAATTCCATACATAAGAAACACATAGTAATATTAATGACAAGAACAGATTCTGCTTTTTTATCTCATCTTTTTTCATCTCCTGTCTAATATGACATAGTTCATCTGTCTAGAACAGTGTTTCTCAAACTTAGCTTAGCTGGGTGGGGTATTGTAGGAGCTGAAATTTACACATCTTAAATGAAGTTGCCAAGATTGAGAAACACTGGTTTAGAAGGAAGTGGGATTAAGTCTGCCAAAGCAAATGTAGCAAGTTTTATGACATCTTAAAAACTACTGATTGTATCATGGTGTATATTTGAAATTTCCTATAGGCTAAAAGATGCAAAAACAATATTGCTGATCCTAATAGTGTTGATTTTTATCGTGCTCTATGACCATGCAGATGGAAATCAATTTTATCTGTCACAAAGAACTCCTGATATATAACTGGTGAATACATGATTTCTCAAAGCTATAAAACAAGAGAAGAGGGAATCAAGCTATTCTCCAAAGCACCTGAAGGCAGAACAAGAAGCAATGGATGGAAACTAATCAAGGAGAGAACCGACCTAGAAATAAGGAGAAATTTCCTGACAGTTAGAACAAGTACCTTAATCAGTGGAATGACTTGCTTCCAGAAATTGTGAATGCTCCATCACTGGTAGTTTTTAAGAAGCAATCAGACAGCCTTTTGTCTGAAATGGTATAGGGTTTCCTGCTTGAACAGGGGATTGGACTAGAAGACCTCTAAGGTCCCTTGCAGCTCTATAACTCCATTATTCTATTAAGAGAAAAATGTTTCTGAATCTTTCTACTCCAGTATCCATGTCCCATTTTTTACCTGATTCTAGATAATGAGATTTGTTTATAAATCTATTGTCGAATGTCATACAATTGCAGACCATCTGCCAATCTAGTTTACATCTTTCTTTCTTTTTTGCCCATCAAAAACATTGGCAGGGGACTTAATGTGTTTATAACAGTGCTGTCCATTAAACTTGGAAAATCTAATACATATGGGATAATTGTAAAATAAAAGTTACAGCCAACTGCTATAAAGAATAAAGTCTACTATTAATCTGCTACGACTATTCATCACCAAAATCCTTGAAAGGTACAAAGCTTCTAACAGACAACCCTGTATTAAAGTACATGTAAACAGTTATGCTCCCTATTCATCTTCATTCAGAAAAGTCTCAGCAGATATATACATAGGTACTCCTTGTTTAATTTAATAATGACCATAACTGGGACCAGCTACTTGGTTGTTAAGCAAATACGTTACTAAGTGAAACATCACAATTTCATGATCTTATTTCCGTTTTCCTTTGCTTTACAGACATGTGAAAGTTGTAAATGCGAAGTTTGGCTGCCAAGTTATTTTTCCATCATCATTGTAACTGCTAAACAAAGCAATAATTAAACGGCTACCTGTAATGCTGGCATCCAAAGGAAATTAGTAGATTGGACATTTCACCTTTTTTACAGAGCCAGTTAAATAAAATTACTGCAAACATTAATTTCTCATTTGAAATGTTACAGATGGGAGTTCTTCTAACAGATGGCCTTTCGCTCCCTCGCTTTCTCATCATTTTCAAAGAACATTGTGACAAGAGACAGGTGCCAGCCACTCATTCCTGTCTTCCCTGTTGCTTTAGCTGCAGGCATCTTCTATTTGAGAGTCTCCCAGCATGCCAGGTGTGGAACACATCTTGCTATGTCAGTTCCAAACAGCCTAATAGAGAGGGGGATTTTGTATTGTGTTCTCAGAGGCTGATCCAGAAGTACACACACACACACACACACACACACACCGGAAAAAAAAAACCCTCCAGGGTGATAATTGCCATCTGCAAGGGAAGTAGTGCTAATGGCATGGGAATCCAGGCTGTCTGCATATTCCTTGTGAATTGGGGAAGCTGAAAGGAAATTGGCTTAATTTTACAGGCTTCCTCCTTCCATCCCAGAAGGCTTGCCATCATTCTGAAGTGTTGCCATAGATACAGCTAAGAGAGAACTCTGTGTGAAATCAAAAGGGGAACTATAGAAAGATTAAGACACGTGAACCTTTGAGTTGCCTTGCTAGTTTGAAAGAGCAGTCACTACTCCCGGGATGTATATTTATTCCATTTTCACTTCTACCAAATAAGACATAAAGAACAGTTGTTGACAACCGGTCCTGGGTGTCCCAGAACCAAGAGACTTGAGAATAAACAAAAGCATGAAGTTATGATTCTTTCTAATATAGAAAACCATGCACATGTTGGCTTTGGAACTCCCCCACCTCACTCCGCCTTCAGAAGATAATGTTGAAAAATCCTGATATTAAAATTATTAAAAATCCTTTGGATGCATAGAATTAAAAATTACTATAAAACAGTTGTTCATTCCATTCCATTTTTTCTTTGGGGTACATAGCAGAATATCTGGGAATCGTCTTTTCTTGCATTTAATTATTTCAATAGTAGATTCAAAAACACTCATTGGCCCAAAGGTCACCCAGTTAAATAGAACATGGTTGAATAAGGAATGTATGCGTTCATAATTTTAAAATCACTAATCTGTTAATATTAGAAATTTAGAATTACATTTTTACTAAGATAATACTTAGTAACATGCAAACATTGATGGATTGGATTGAAATCAGTGGTGGATTGCGTTTACTGTCACAACCAGTACGCTGATCACGCGCTCGTGTGTTCTGTTCACGCACACACCTGACTTGTGCTTGACGCACATGTGCAATCCACCACCCCTGCAACAACCAGCTGCTTGTTGGGGCTCGCACAGGCACCACACATTATGCGCGCATGCACATGTTGCTGTTTGCCATAAAAACAGCTATAGAGCGCGGGTAGGCGGGTGAACCAAACAAGCCACCATACCAGTAGGCTCTCAGCTGCTCCCGGCCATTACCAGTATGGCCGTACTGGGCCATACCCACAGTAACCCACCTCTGATTGGATTGGATTAAGATAGATGAGAGAGGGGGGAGGGAGAGAGAGAGAGAGAGATGCAACAGAAGCATTGTTTTCTTAAATCTTTATCAAAACTAACATTATTTTAAACTATGTATTTTAAAATATTAATATTAAATAATATTTTAAAGATAATTTTTTACCAAATCATTTAAGATGTTAGAAACCTTGATAAGTTTCAGCTTACTTACTTTGAATCATGATTTAGTGTTAGGAATTTGGAAGTTATTTAACTACAATTCCCAGAAGTCCCAGCATTAGCTATACTGGTTAGAGCTCTTGGGAGTTGAATTCAGCAACATCTGAAAATCCCAGATTGTCTGTTTCTGCATTTAATGGATTGTGGACTGTTTTACTAGCAGACTGAATGTTCCATTTCAAAGATTTTTTTTTCTTACCAGGATCAGATCAGAGCATAATTCAATTCCCTAAAACTCAAATGGTGCATAATGGTGCAGATCGGGTGCTTCTGGGATTCTTACTTTGTACATCTGTAATCACGTTCATTCACATTTTTTAAGAGTCTGTTTTTTTTCAGACCCTGAAATTTTCTTGCACAAGGAGGCCTCTGAATAGTTAAGAAAGTCTTCATGAAGAAGCACCATTGAATTCTATGAAAGAGCAACAGCACCACATCCTGGACAACTGCAGCTTTTTTTCTTAAAAAGTGTCTTTGTGTTTCCTGAGGCATCTCTACAATTACCTCAGAAGAAGGGACAATGAAAAAGATATATAGTAGTAATTTATATGCCACTCAAGAATCCAAATTCTTTGCAGGGCTCCAGATTGTTCTTCACAAATCGTTAAGCATCATATTTCCATGCTAACAAATGAAATATAACTTTAAAGCACTTTAATTTATCTTAAAGTAGTGATATTAGTGCAAAGAATTAAACTAACAACTATCCACTAAGAGAACTATTTTTATTATCTATTCCATGAAAAACTCACAAGACTAAAAAGTGCAACTTTCAAATATATCTATTTATTTCCAAACAGAGACACAGTACAGGTAGTCCTCAACTTACAACCACAATTGAGCCTCAAGCCTTCTGTTGTAAAGAGAGAAGTTTGTGAAGTGAGTTTTGCCCCGTTTTACAATCTTTCTTGCTTCACTTAAGTGAATCACTGCAGTTGATAAGTTAGAACCCGGTTATTAAGAGAGCCTATCTTGGCTTTGCTTGTGAGAATCACATGACCTTGGGACACAGCAACGGTCATAAAAAGGAACCAGTTGTCAAGCGTCTGAATTTTGATCACATGATCACAGGGATGCTGCAAAGGTTGCAATTGTGAAAAATGGTCATAAGTCACTTTTTTCAGTGCGGTCACTAAATGAACTGTTGCAAGTCAGAACAGAACACACACCCCCAGGGGTGTTAGGGGTATCTTACAGGACTGCCTGTAATTCTAAAATGCTATATGTCTATGTTTCTTACAGCTCCTGCTATAATTGTGCCACCGAAAAGGATTCACAATGTAACTGGAGCCCAGGTCTATCTATCCTGTGAGGTGAAAGCAGTTCCAACACCAATCATCGCTTGGAAGAAAGTAGGTTAAGGGTCCTTCTAAATGCCAGTTGGCTGAATTGGGCAGCTACATCATACTTCTGCACTCAAAAGCAATATATTACTTATGGGAGTAGGTTGTGATTTATATTCAGGTGATCCTGGATCTTCTAGAACCCCCCCCAAAAAAAGATCAATCTACGGGATATAGAGGTATTCATAGAATAGATCTTAAAGGTTCCATTAAAATCCTGCAGGAGTGCAGAGTAGCTCCTTAATTGGATGTATTATAATTAACAGTTTTTCTTTACCCTTAATTAGCTGGAGATGACAAAAGCATTGAGATCCTGAAGATAAAATATATTTTAAATTCAGTGAGCTCTGTTTATTCTTGAATATACAGTGTTAGAAGAGACTCTCATAACAAAGGTAGATTCTCACCCTTTTTGTTGGATCAGCAGTCAGTACCATTTTGTGGGTGGCTGAAGGATTGCAGAGGATGAGATAATAATACAAGATGTGTATGGCAAGGCTTCTTTATTATTTTTAAATAAATCTTTGCATTGTGGCTATTTTAGGACTTGCACAATAAATGCCTTGTGTTCTCCATGATGCTCTTGATTTTTGGCAGCCAATACCAGAAGTTCTGAGGATGCCAAAACCGGTCCAGGGGCCTCCAACTGTTCATCATACATTAGATGGTTAAGCCTATGAATATGCCAGGAAAGGGAGTCTTGAGTAACGATAGGCTAGGAAAAGGAGTATGACAGCTATAGCAAATAAAGTGTTTTAGGGTATTGAAATGCAAGGTTATGATGAGGCATAATATTTTAAAAAGCAAGAAAATAACTAAGCTCAGAGAGCTCCAAGGACCTTTCATTTCAACTCTGAACTTCAAAATATTCTCCATTAAACAAAGCCTCAAGATTTTTTTAAATAAAAATTGTGATACACAAATGTTTAAATAAAACCATATACATAATTTTAAGCCAATGAATCTCTTTTGAATGTGCTGCCTTGGTTAAATCCCACAGGTCACTGAGTCCCCAAAGGGAGTTAGGCTCTTAGAAGAATTGCCTGGAGACAGAGTTAACATGGCTGTTCAGGTTCGAGGTGGCCCTTCTAAGCATGAGAGCACAGGTTGGGTTTTGGTAAGTATATCAGAAGGGGCAATTTGTAAGGGGACAACTACTGTGACATGGAACAATTTTTATGTGTAGGATCTCATTTCTTTGGTGAATGGTCCATCAGGATTGTATGTCATCCGTGAGTGCGATTTGTGGTATAAAAGCCAAATTTATTTATTTGTCAAATGTATTAATCACCTATTTCTCCGTCGGGCTACTCTAGGCAGCTTACAACAACAACAAAAATGAAGAAATGAAAAGTGTAAACATAACAAAGAAAGTAAAGGATGAACCATGAAAAAAGCAAGAGTAGAGTGAATATGAGAATAAAAGATGGGTGGGGAAACATGGAGTGAGTGAGAAAGGTGGGGTTTGCTATCATTCTAGTAGCCTCTCCAATATGGTTTCTTCTCTTTATTTCATTTTCTTCATTTCCTTTCTTTTCTTTCATGGAAGCATCATCCCATTTATTCCTATCATCATGATCCTATCCTTTTCAACAGACGTTCAGGAGATAGGTTGTTCTTGCCAGAGACTGATTTGATTGCAACTAGACAGGCTTTGAAATTTAGCCAAAGGATGTCTATAATCCTGGAGGAAAGACACAGAAGTACAGAGGGAGGGAGGGAGAGATTGTCCTCTGAGAGCCACAGTGGGTGTAACTTGCAAATGAGCAGTGCTAAATTTTTCAGCCTTTGTAGGATTGGGATTTTATAGTGAAGGATGCCTTCTTAGAAGTGTAAAACAATAAAACTGGGAGTAGGCTTCAGGAATATTAAGACATAAAATGGATGCTTAGACCTGGGCATAACCTAAAAGACCTATTTTGCCTTTTGAAGTTTCTTCTTAACTCTCAACAAATTATTAAAAAATAAGCTGAAAGTATTAGCTCTACCAACTGGGGGACTTTGTTGGATCTGGAAATATCTTGGGCTGCTAAAAGGATACTAGAGGTAAGTTTGGAAACTATAGCATGTATGGGTGTCATAGGATCTGCACCATTATTCATTCTATTTGTTAGGTAAAGTTAAAGGTTCCCCTCGCACCTATGTCCTAGTCGTTCCTGACTCTAGGAGGCGGTGCTCATCTCCGTTTCAAAGCCTTTCAAAGCCTTTCAGGTCTGAAGAAGCAGCTTCTTGGAGGAGAAGCGAAACATCTTCAAAGAAAAACCAGAAAGTACAGTTGCCACTTGAAAAAAGCACCTTGGGACAGTAGACAAGGTTGTTTTTTCTCAATTGATTGCCAGGAAATTATCTAGTCTCTTCTGGACTAATCAAAACAGTATTTATACCTGGCATACAAGGAGAAGGCTTACCATTTCATAAGAATTATTGTTCTTAAATAGCAAAGGAACCGCTGTACCCAAATGTTCACTAAATGGTGCTATCAGGGTTTTTCAGTCCCTGGTTCTATTGAAAACAATATAAAAAGGGATTACAGGTATGCAAAGACAATCACACTGCAATTATAGGAGGGGAAAAACACCCCCAAAGAGTGTATGTTTTGTGTGCTTGTTTTTCCCCCTAGATTAATCCACTGACAAAAGAGGACGAGGGTGTTTACCAGTGTCATGCCACAAATATGGTGGGAGAAACACAGGCAGAGGGGACTATTAAAGTCCTACATCAAAGTAAAAATAAGAAGGATCACTTCCCAGCATCAGAAGATATGAAGTAGCAAGGTAATCTTGATCCCTTTCGTGTTGATAGAAATGCCTTTTTAAATAAATATAAATTCCTGCTTTTTTTTCAGACAAGGATGGCATAATAAAATGAACAAAAAAGGGGAAAAGTCTGTTTCAACCTAAAGGCAAATAGATCTTAATTTCCATGGAACATTTACAAGCTACACAGTTGTTCCCCAAAACTCACCTTACCAGAGATATTCTCTGAAAGGCTTTTATCCTACACTAGCTGATAACCCAGCATTGCTGGGTTTATATTTATATTTATAAATATATTTGTATTTAATTATAGGGGGAAAATATCTTGACCAAACATAATTTTTAATGTTGGATTTCCTCCCTTACCATAGGGAATATCCTTGTGGAGTACTGTGAAGCCATTACCATGGCAACTGCACTGCGCTGTATAGAAGCCATTTTACGGCAGTACAGTAGAAGTCATTGTAAGGCATAACAGGCTGTATCCTAACAGAACACACACCCCCAGGGGTGTTAGGGGTATCTTACCACCACCACCAGTATTTTTCTCCAGAGTAAGTCATCTGTGTACCAAGTTGGGTTGAAATTGCTTGAGGCGTAACAGACACCATTCCAACACACACAGACACATGCACACAGCCATTTAGATGGTAGGTAGGTAGGTAGGTAGGTAGGTAGGTAGGTAGGTAGGTAGGTAGGTAGGTAGATAGATAGATAGATAGATAGATATAGATAGATAGATAGATAGATAGATAGATAGATAGATAGATAGATAGATAGATAGATAGAATTTCTAATTTTTTTAAAAAAAGTAAGTAATGGCAAGTTGGTATCATAGCCTAGTGCTGTCAAGCAGAATCAATGTACATTTCACTATAGGTAAAGTTAAGATATTGTAAGAACTATGAAAATGTTGCTGGAAATTGCCACTATATGGCCATCCCTTCAATCTGAATCTCTGAAAGTATGGAAGCATCTCAGAAATGAAATCTTTTGCAGCAGTGATTTATCTTGTGGTAATTAGGGATTGTTATCCTCAACTTCATAATATGCAGGATGGATTTCAATGGAGAAATACCTGTAAAGGCAGATAGGTTTACTAACTTTCTCAAAAAAGGATGGAGAGAAAACTATGACAGACCCATTGGAGCAATGAAATGCTTGATGCCCACACCAGATAGTAGTGAGAACAGGACCGGGGACTTGGCAGCATACATGTTTCTCCTATCCCCTTTTTTATTATTGCAGTATAACTGTTTGTGCCTTTAATCCATTAACTGCATAGAAACATGCTATTATAGGCCAAAATAACAGCTTGTGAGTCAATTGCAACTTCATCTCACTGTGTTTGTAGTTCCTTATATGGAGACTCTATACCAGGGTTGTTCAGTCTTGGCAACTTTAAGACTTATGGACTTCAACTCCCAGAATCACCTAGTCAGCATGGCTGGCCAGGTAACTCTGGGAGTTGAAATCCACAGTTGCTAAGGTTGGGCACCCATGCTCTACAATATTAATGATACTATTCTACGTTTTTCCAAGAGCTAGTCCATGTGCTTGAGAAGTACAGCAGTTGATGCACATTTTCCAGAGTGGGAGGAGGGAATGGTCACATGTGGGTTTTATCACAGCCTGATTGGTCCAAGACTGAGAGGAAATCTATAAATACTGGTGCCTGTCCACTGCTAACCCAGATTCTCTCTCAGTCTGGTCCAAGTTCTGTTAGAGTAGTTTGGTGTAGGTAGGATTCCTTGTTTTGTTTTGTTTTTTGGTGAGTTTTTCTTCAATCTGGTTTCTATTTGGCTAATTGGACACCTTTAAATTCTTTTACAAACTCCAAATTGTCCTGCTGCGGCCCCAAGGGACAGATCTCTGCCTCGGGCGGCTGGGGGAGGGCCCTGTGGGGCAGTTCTCTCCCCCCCGCAGGCCAGGAGCCTCAGCCCGATCCCGGGAGTGCGGGGGTGCCAGCTCCTTATCGGCTGCTTAGAAGCAGCCTCGTTTGCAGCAGCGGAGGCAGGAGCATCTTCGGAGCCTCGTGGAGCGCGCGGCCCGCCCGCTTCACAGCTGATCGCTCCGGGCGACTGCCGAGCTGCGGGCTCGTGTTAAATTGCCGTGGGAACAGAGCGGGGGTGAGGAGAGCGTGCATGGGTGCCGTGTGGCTCTCCCCGACTCAAATTAGCGCGGCGCCGGCTCCAGGAGCTCGGCTTAGCAACGGGAATTTGGGAGCGGCATTTCTCCCGCGTGCAGAGTTCCAGCGGCCATTTTTGGTGGCTGCCACGTGCGAGAGGCCTTTCTTTCTTCAACGTAATCAGTGCAGGCCTAGCGCAAGGCCTTGAGCCCAGATCCCCCACAGGCTTTCGGGCCCTGGTTTCCAGTGGGACCTTAGAGGCCTGGTTCCTGCTCCCTTCGTCGGACACGTGAGTGGGGAATGGACGAGGGAGCGGAGATTCCCCAGGGCCAGGTGGCAGGCCCAACTGGGAGTGATGAGGCCTTGGATCAGGTGGTGGGGTGGGGGCTCCCTCCCAGGGATCCCTACCCACTAGGCGCCCTTCTAGATCCTCCACTAGGGAGGAGGCCAGGCGTCATAGGGCACTGGAGAAGACTTTTGCCAGGGCAGAGAGGCAGGCCCAGTCTACCAGGCCTTCATCCAGGGACAGATCCAGGTCTCCCCTTGGGCCTATGTCCGGCAGGTCTTCCCTTAGGGGTTTTAGCCCGGCATCTTCCTCTAGCTCCCCTGGTAGGCCTCGGGCCTACTCCAGGAGGGGACGTTCTCCATCCCCTGTAGATGATCCCCTGGAGGGTACGTCCAAGGGCCCCTGTTCCTCCCAAAGATTGGCCCGCCATGTTTAAAATTCTCTTGGATAAGGCGAGGCAGACCACCAAGGTCGGAACCGGGGATCCTTCAGTGCCCCCCCCCAGGGATCCCGACATGGTCATGTTTTCTGCCACAGCCACTAACAAGGAGGAGATCCCTGCCCCTCCCTTGTTTTTAGAGGTGCTAACGGATCAGTCATCGTCCCTCCAATTTTTCATCTCCTGGCAGTACTGACCGTCGGCATTATAACATTGAGCAGACCTTTGCTCAGGCCATTCAGCTCCCAACAATTGACACCCCTGTGGCCGCCCTGGTTTCCTCCTCCCCGGTGGTATCAGGCGATGCGGCGGACAAGATGAAACCGGAGGATAAGCGTGCAGAGCTTACCTTGCGGAAGAACTTCAACGCCACAGCGATTAAGTCGGCGGCCTCGGCTTCTTACTTTAACCGTGCCACTGTCATGTGGCTTAAGAAGCTTCAGGAGCGCATCCCCATACAGGAAGACCGGATCCATCAGGATCTGGTCAAGATCTTGGCAGCCTGTCAGTTCTCGGCTGATGCGACCTTGGATATGGTCAAGTTTGCCTCCAGTGCCCTGGCCACCTCTGTCACCTCCCGTAGGCTTCTGTGGTTGCGCCACTGGCAGATGGACAACAAGGCGAAATGGGATTTGGCGGCTGCCCCCTTTAAAGGGCCCAATCTTTTCGGGGAGGCCCTTACTCCCATTCTGGTGGAGGACAAGGACAAGAAGAAGGTCCTTCCCTCCACGGCTAAGAAGGCCGAGAACAAGTCACGTCCCTTCCGTAGGCAACGGTATAGGGCTCCTAGCTACGGCTATAACCAGCGCTTCTCTTCCTTCCCTTCTGACAGGCAATTCTTCGGGCAGTCCTTTCAAGACAGGAGTCATTTCCAGGGCCAGTCTCGGCGGCCCTTTCGTGGAGGAGGCGGCCGTCCATACCGCAGAGGGAAGTGACTTGAACCCGAGTCGTCCCATCGGCGGCCGCCTCGCTGTCTACGCGGAACGGTGGGACGAAATCACTTCGGACTCCTGGGTCCGAGCCACGGTTCGTCACGGGCTCAGGTTAGAATTTCTCTCCACTCCTCCAAACCTCTTCCGGTCGTTCCCTCCATCCCGGAATCGGGAGCGCCGCCGCCTGATGGTTCAGGCGATTGCCCACCTCCTCGAAATTCAAGCGGTGGAGGCGGTTCCCGCAGGGGAACGGGGCCTGGGCCACTACTCCAATCTTTTCGTGGTCCCGAAGAGCACGGGGGGCTGGAGAGCAATTCTAGACCTCAAGCGCCTGAACAGATTCCTGGTGTACAGGTGATTCAAAATGTCATTTTTCAAATCTATCCTTCAAGGTATCAGAAAGGGAGATTTCCTGGCCTCCGTGGACCTCACGGAGGCCTATCTTCACATTCCCAGCTCCCGCGGTTCTTCACCCGTTTCCAGTCCAGCTCGGTGGAGAGCACGGATGCCCTCAGGAGCCAGTGGCCCCCGGGCCTTCTCTATGCCTTCCCCCCCATTCCTCTCATCCCGGGGACCGTCAGGAAGGTAGTGGCGGAAGGGGCCTTGGTCATTCTGGTGGCCCCGTTTTGGCCCAGGAGGCCCTGGTTCGCGGCCCTGGTACAGCTGTCGGTGGTTCCCCCGTGGAGGATTCCGCAGGGGGAAGTGGTCTTGCGGCAGGGGGCTCTGATTCACCCGGAGCCTCAGTGGCTCCAGCTGACCGCGTGGCTCTTGAACGGCGGCTTCTGAGGGGGCTCATCTGTCTTCCGGGGTCATTCACACCATCGAGGCGTCCCGGCGTCCCTTGACGACCCGCATTTATAACTCCACCTGGACGGCCTTCGTCCGATGGTGCTCTCCTAGGGGCATTCCTCCCGATAGGGCCACCATTCCCAACGTCTTGGATTTCCTTCAGAAAGGTCTTGAGGACGGGCTCTCGCAGAACACCTTGCGTCGCCAGGTGGCGGCTCTGTCTTCGGTCTTGGGGGGGCGGGGTCTTCTTCCCTTTCCCAGTTACCCCTGGTCAAGCTTTTCTTTAAAGGGGCGGTGAATCTTAGGCCTCCCCCCGTTCACAGATTTCCCACGCGGGATCTTCCCCTGGTCCTCAGGGCATTGACGGGAGCTCCGTTTGAGCCCCTCCGTTCTGTGCACTTGCGCTTCTTGTCGCTGAAGGTGGTTTTTCTGGTGGCTATCACTTCCGTCCGGCATATCTCGGAGCTGGGCGCCCTGTCCTCCAAGGACGACCTGTCATTTTCACCAGGACAGGGTGGTCCTTCGTCTTGACCCGGCCTTCATCCCGAAAGTGAATACTCCTTTTCACAGGGCCCAGGAGATCGTCCTGCCTGACTTCTGTCCGGGCCCGGCCAATGACAGGGAACGTCTCTGGCATCGGTTGGATGTCCGCCGCACTCTGCGAATCTACCTCTGGCGGACCAGGGACGTCCGCAAGTCAGAGGCCCTGTTCGTCTCCTTCCAGCCTGGGTCGCTGGGTTCGAGGGTGTCTTCGGCTACCATTGGCCGTTGGCTGCGTCAGGCCATTTCAGAGGCCTACGTGGCCTCGGGGCGACCGGCTCCGTCGGGTATCACGGCTCACTCTACCAGGAGTGCCGCAACCACGGCGGCGTGGGCCACGAGGGCCCCGTTTGAGGACATCTGCCGTGCAGCCACCTGGGCTTCTCCGACTTCTTTCATCCGGCACTATCGTCTGGATGCCTTTGCGTCTGCGGACGCGTCCTTCGGTCGTAGGGTTCTGCAGCGGGTGGCGGCTGAGGCTCCCCTTGGGCCCTAGTGTTCTCGTTTCCCTCCCTGGGACCTTAGCTTGGGTATGTTCCACATGTGACCATTCCCTCCTCCCACTCTGGAAAAAGGACGTTGGTCTTACCTGAACGTCTATTTTCTGAGGAGAGGAGGGAATGGTCACGACCCGCCCTGAGTTCTGTCATTTGGGGCCAAGGGGAGGGCCCGGGCGTTCCCGGGGTTTGTTGTGTTGTTTTTTTTTGTCGTTTCAGTTGTACCGTTCATGTTCGAGAATCTGGGTTAGCAGTGGACAGGCACCAGTATTTATAGATTTCCTCTCAGTCTTGGACCAATCAGGCTGTGATAAAACCCACATGTGACCATTCCCTCCTCCCCTCAGAAAATAGACGTTCAGGTAAGACCAACGTCCTTTTTCTGGCATATAACTGCCAGACCATCATTCTGCAAACAATCCACATTCATTTACATACACATTGTGCAAATAGTTTTGGCTGTAAAAGCTGCTACACAAAGCAATTTATTAAATTTATTTATTTATTTATTAAATATATTTATATGCAAGATCAGTGAATGCCAGTCAAAGTTGAAATCTAACACTTTTTTTTCCTCTTCACCTTAAAAGATTATGAACACAGAAAGAAAATGGGTGGGTTACATAAGGAGACTGTGTAGAAAAAGAACAATTAAGACAATAAACTGAATTATAACCATTTACCTGTAATTAAAGGGTAATTCAGCCTTCTGAATCTAAACGGAAACCTCCACATTTGTTTTCTATAAAACTGCATATATATTGTTTGTGAATGCCACATTATTTTTTTTCTCTCCCCTTCTCCCACATCTGGTCTAGGAGACATCCTCCAGTGGGATCAGAATTGAACACAATCTAGACACCAATGGATTAGTGATTGCTTTCTTACTTTCTGAAGACTAGAAGACACTGTCTCAATCTTTCCTTGAGTAATGGTGATATTTGTACCCCCTTTTTAGTGTTTGATGAATATTGAACATATAGTTAGTATGGAACAAAGACATAATAAAGCATGTTTTTTTAAAAAAATGTTTTTATTGGCACGCTTTAGTACATCTAGAAAACATTGCAACTTACTATAGCAACAAATTAACTGGCAAAACATTACTGTATTAAGGGCTATTTAACATTGAGACATGGAGAAAATATTCATTGGAGCTCTCTCTTCACACTAAGCAATCAATTCTCCATCATTTTTGTCTATAAAACTAAATGGCCTACTAAATGAGAAATATCAAAAATAATATTGTATTTTAATGCATTAGTTTAACCACTTGAATGAAATTTAATAAGATTTATATTCATCTTTCTTTCAAGATCCATATGCTGGAACTTCACTTCATTACACAACCACAACAACCCTCTAAGGTAGATTGAGCAAAGAGCTGGTTGAAAGTCATCCATTGAGTTTTTATGGCTTGGTTTGAATTGAATCTTGTCTCCCCAGTGTTAGCCAAACATTTCAGTCAATACACTGGCAGTCAGCTTGAGCATTACAAATTCTGGACTGGATTCTGAATAGGACTCCTGTCCTATAGGACCTAGAACATGTGTCAATAGCATACATACACACAAACACATGCACATCCCTCCAGAACTGTAGGGCCGTGATGGTGAATCTATGGCATGCGTGCCACAGATGGCACATGGAGCCATATTTGCCGGCACGCCAGCCCTCATCTCCAGCACACACTGATTTTTGGCCTTCTAGAGGGCTGGGGGAGGTTGTTTCCGCCATCCCCGGGTTTCAGAAAAGCTTCCAGAGCCTGGGGAGGCCCAAAAACAGGCCCAACAGGCCAACTGGAAGTTCAGAAACAATTCGTTTCCACCTTCCAGGAACCCAGGAGAGACCATTTTCGCCCTCCCCAGGCTTCAGGAAAGCTGCCAGGGGGGTACATGTGCAGGTGGGTGAGGTGCATTTCATTGTGGGTCTGGGCACAGGCACACAATAGCAGGCGGGCACAATTTTGGCACACCTTTGCAAAAAGGTTAGCCATCACTGCTGTAGGGTGTCCTGCTTGAGCATGGGTCCTGAATTAAAAGACTCCAAGGTCTTTCAACTGTCTTATAGTTTTACATCTTTAAAAGTGCATTAAATTTGAGAACATACTGCTTCATCCTTATCATCTTTGTTGCTTGTTTTATTATAGAATAATTCCTTTAATCTTAGCAGTATTCTCTGCCCAAGGTAAAAAAGATATTACAACAGGTTTTGAAATGTAATAGAAAAGATGGAAACCTGCAGTTTCCTGCATGCTTACACCCATTTAGTAGAAGACAAACTCCTGCTATTCTATCTTCTCATTTCCGAGTTTACTTTTATAATTTGATTATATTTCAACACAAACATACCCATTAACTTTAGCTACCTAGTTTTTATTTTCCAAAAAGATTTTGATGGAACATAGAGGTATTCGGGGGGTGGCGTGGGGGATTGTTCCCCAAAAATTCTTATCTAATTTTTAAAACTAAAAAAAAAACTCATGAAATTACAAATGAAATCCCTATTTAAAAATGACCACACCACTTTTCTTAGGAAAATGATTGCTACTTAGCCATTGACATCTGGTGGCTGCTTTGATTTATGGAAATGCTCACATGATATATTCACAGGATTTAATTTTGAATGATCACTAACCAATATCAGAAATCAAATCAAATCACTAAGAGAAATCAGAGTAAGAAAAGTAAACTGTCTCATACACATAACCCGGACTGCTTTTTGAACAAAATGAAAGCCCCTGCCAACCGCTCATTTCTGGAAGAAGCTGACATGGATATGAAAGAGAATCTTCTCCTTTTTGTACATGGCATCTGGATACTAAGGTTTGCTATCTTCCAGTTGGCTGACCTAGCTCTCCATTAATTTAATATTTGAAAAGCAAAAAGGAAACTTCTGAAGCTACATCTAATTTCTTCATTGCTTTCAAGGGAGACCCGTATCAATTGGTTAACCATGATCTTGGTTCATTTCAAAATTTTAGGGAGCAGGTACATCATGTAGGTACAATTCTTGTCTTTAATATGGAAGTCATGCAGAGGTGGTCGTCACATACTGTAACAACCAGTTCGCCCAGCACTGGAAATGTGCGCGTGCGTTTTCCTCACATGCGTGCAGTGTCAACACGGCAATTCACTTGCACATGCCTTCCATGCATGTGTGCGTCAAAAACACAGTGATATAGGATGGGATTGTGCCCACAGATCGCAACTAGCGGTTCGCTCAAACCAGTCCAAACTGGCAGCAACCCATCACTGAAGTCATGCCTAAACTACTTCCTATCTCCCCATTTAGCAGCAATGATGACTTCATCATTGTATGGTATCCTTCCTTTCTTTGCTCTTTGACCTGACAAGCAACTTCATTAGATGAGTTCACATTTTAATCATAACCAAATTGTTCTGTCTACTCCATGACTTTTTTTTTGCTTGATTGCTTAGCAAAACTGAGTGTCATCACAAACAAGACAAACAGGAAGACAACAAGACAAACAGCTCTGCTTTTGGCTCAATTTAGCATTACCTGTTTTTGATCTTTTGAAAAGCTTCAAGCACAGTGCTGTATGTTTTTTTTCCTCATCTTGAAGTGTCAGAATTTAACAAAAAGGATGCAGTATGAAAGAATAATTTTAACTAATCTGACTGTAAATATTGCAGAACACTATCATTAGAACATATACTCCATTTATTTTAATCTTTCAGGATATATCCATAAGATTTCATACAGAAACTGTATAGTGACAACAATATCACTATTAACACTTCAGATATAATTATATTCCAATACATATTTAGCAGCTTTCCAAAATCAGGCCTGATTATAAGCTCTGAATAAGAACAAGATTGCACCAACATGAAGGCAAGAACAAACGTCTGACACATGGAAAGAAAAAGTGACAAAAAGTATTTTACTTTTTTAGCTCTACAATCTTCATATGGAAATGTTCAGGATCCATCTGTTAAGGTAATGTCTATAGTCCATTCTTAGAAAAGCATTCCATGGTCTTTCATGTAGGCAATCCTCGAAGCTCTTACTATCATATGCTGTCCAACTTCTTTAAAACAAATGGAGCTATGGAAAGAAACACAGTAATGCTCTCAACAAACAAAATGAGACATTTAGATCACGACTCCTGATTTATGATAAGTTTAGCTAAAGGAGGACGAAAGTGATGGTATTCTCCTAGTATAGGTAACTGACAATGAATGTCCTATATAAGTGTAACTACACCATGGTAAATTTTTTAGTAAATATTTTTTGCTTAGTTTCTCCATTATGTAGTATGTATGTAGTAGTGCACTAATTGATCTGATCTTGAAAAGGCAGATTTAAGAAAATTGCACTGAAAACAAAATGAGCTTTCCATTTCTTGAGCACCTATATTTTTCTGAAGGCATCAGTGTTTATTCAATACCTCACTTTAAAGTTATATAATTCAGGTGTACAAATCGTGAAATACTAGAGAGATATTTTAAAAATGCAAAACAAAACAGAAAGGCATTATTTCTCAAGTGCCAAATGGTAAGCAGGCCCATTGGAAGATTTTTTTTTTCTCTACTGTACTTTCTGGGTATCTACTGTTGGAACTCAGGGGACAAGTGGCAGTGTTCAAAGAACTGCTACCAGTCCAAGCCTCTGGCTTAATGAAATAGTGTCCTTATATCTCAGCTGCAAAAATTTAACATCTGTTAAAATTAGAGTTATCTTTTCTACTTTTTTTCTGCCATGTAAATGACACTCTGGATTTGAACTTGGAATGAATGCATCTGCTATTGAAGATCGGAATGGAGGAGAGTGTTATGGGCTGCATCAAAAAAATTAGCAATGGCACCAGGTTCCCCTGGTTATGATTGTTCTGAGGGTTTTTTTAATTTTACATTTTTTTACATTTTTTTATCCTTGGGTTGCAATTCCCCGAGTTTGGTTTAAGATAGACAGCCACATAAATATTTATACTAACTTTACTTATTTAAAACAAATTAGCGGTTGATCCTTGTGCGAGTAATCTCATCCCATCGAATAGGCAGCCAATAAATTTAAATAAATAATCTGCTTTAACTCCAACCAGCAAACATTTTTATTTATAATTGAATTTATATTGCCGCCTATTCGCCTGTGGACGACTCAAGGCGGCTTACAAAGTATAAAACCCCATTTAAAACAGTAAAACTAATAAAATGACTCCAATAAATTAATATAATAATATAATAGTATAGGACCACTTTCCCATTTCCCCGAAAACAACTCCCTAAGGCTAGACCGAGGCATGCCTGGTCAAAGGTCCCCCAGTGACCTGCCATGAGCCAGAGTTGCCTTGAATCCAATTCCCCTTCGGGATCTACTTCAAACCCCTTAGCCACTACTCCGCCCCGCATTTCCTAATGGTATGAAATGCTATAGAGCCACTCCTATAAAATCCCCGTATAAGCCCCCCACCCACCCAACATTAAGGTCACTGCTAAATCCCGGGCTTTGCAAGAGAAAAAATCCCCAGCACGTGGTCGCCGCCGCCGCCCACATGTGCGCGCGGGAGGCACTCACTGATGCGCAGCACGGCTACGTAGATGAGGAAGTTGCGGATGGAAGAGAGAACGTCCTCGCGCATTTTGCGCTTCAGTTCCTCCGGGTCCAACTTGGGCCCCAGACCCTCAAGGCGGAACATGGTCTCGACTGCCGTTCCTCTACTGAGCCAAAGAAGCCTCCGAAAAACTACCCAGGGGCTCTCTCGGAATAACCCCGCCCTCCCTACGGATGTCACTGAGGGACAAATTTCTTGCTACGGTCGGCGCCCAAGGGGAAAGACTATTCTTGTTTCCCCTTCTACACTTCCGGTACAGAACGCTTTTCAATTATTGAGTTCCGGAGCCGAAGGAAGGTTCTGATCTTAAGCGTGATACGAGATGAAACAAAGTCTGGTAGAAAATCGCAAGTGGTTTCCCCCCCACTTCTGATTTTTAACATTTCGTCTTTTCCGCATTTATAGTTTCCTTATTATGTAAAATAGACCCGCTGCCTGTCTCTTGTAAAAAAAATTTCCCTGTTCTCTGCACAAAGGTAACGCGGCTTTAAAAATTTAAGATTGGGAGGGCGGATTTATTACAGCCTTACTAAGCTGCAACATTTCGGTTCCTGCTTCGATCTGCAATTAAAAAAAATAAGCACAAAGGTGCTCTAACTACACTTTTATAATACTTCTGCTAGGAGAAAAAAACAAACATTCTAATGTTATATCCAACAGTATGCTGCAAATTGCAATAACTATTTGACACATAGATTGGGGAGTTGAGACTGAAAAAATACTATCCTCGTCGTGTGCCAGAGCGTGTCTTTGTTTTCTTCTGTTTACAAGAATAAAAGAAAATGATTTTCAGGACAAGGTAAAGAGTTCTAGGTGTAGAATAAAGCACACATGAGACATACCCAATCCATCTACAGATGTAGCCAGTTTGACAGATAGCAAATTGAAAGACAATTCCATCATCTTGGTGATCTTGATCACAAATTTCCTGCAGAATAGGTTTCACAACCCCCTATGAATATTCCAATATAACAACCTGGCTGGTTTGTGACACAATATGGCCTTCATTCTGCATGCTTGCAATGATAATGAGACATTAAGGAACATTTGAGTAACAGCTACTACTCAGGCATTGTTTGGAATTGATCCCAAGATGTTTTGCTACCCTCAAAAGAACAACAAACTATTTGATTGGGAAGAACCCCATTATCAAACCAAAGTTCACAGTATCTAAAGCCTGTAAAATGTTGGCACCACTGGCTGTTCATCCATGACAGAAAATCATCTTTACCATCATCAATATTTTTCGTCTTCTGAAATCAGCTGCCTCACAGCTCTCTACATATAATATGGCATTGCCTGCCATCCAATTTACAAATAGGAAAGGAATATCTCTGGATCCAGATTGCTGGCAAAATGCTTCTCAGTAGGGCTGCCTTGCCGAAGATCCTCAAGAAATAACTTATAATTGGGGGGACGGGACTGTTCACCATTTTAAATCCCACCAATGCTGTATCAAATGGTAGCTCTCTTCCTCAACTTCACCCACTTATGCTGTTGAATAAGCTTAGGGTTGGGGGACTGTTTTTGTATATAGTAACTGCTACAAGACTATTATATGTACAAAACTGGAAAAACTGAAATATAATGGGATAGTTGGCTAAGATGACATAATTAGCAGAGATTCTTGATTAGGACAAGGACAATAACCACATTTATTGGAAGTGATTGGAAATACCTTTTGGACTTTCTGCTAAAAAAGAAATAATGGGTTGGAAGCTGATTCATCATTTTTTAATTGCATTTTTTCACTTATTATTAACTTTACTCTTTTTCCAAAGTTTGTATTGCCTTTATTCTCTTAAAATATATGTAATAAAAATATTGTTAAAAAAAGAATCGGGCAACTGATTGGTAGAAGAGTCAGTGGGCTTTGACTAAGAGCTTTATAATACAAGCAATCATTAATGAAACCCAACTCCTGCTTAGAGCAGTTGAAAGAACAATCAACATAGGATTTGATTCTCCTAACTCTTGTTACCCTGCTACATGGTTTGGGACATAGAAAATAGCAGGGAAGAAACAAAGCTATTAGGACAAGAGATAAAAAGGGTTGCTAGGCCATTCTAGTGGTTATATAAATAGTTAATGAGGAAAAGCTCAGAATTTGGGTCCTAGCTCTGATGTAATAGTCAGGTTATCCTTGATTCTATGCTTTACAGGAATATGGGAAGGAGAAGCACATGGCTGATAGAGAAGATATAATTATTTTCTAGCTTTCCCAGGTTGAGATTTGGGAGTTGAATGCAACACGTGAACGTGTTGGTCATCTGGCTGTGCAAACTTCAAGGTTTGCCTTTTCCCTGCTTTAGGGTCTCTCTAGAATTTGTGTAGTGTCCTAAAAGTGCTTTGTCACTGCTGAGAACATCAGGTGGGCATTAAAATAGAGAAAGCAGGAAGATCTAGGAAGCACGTTCATACATCGGCAATTAATGTTTATGTATAATTCATTCCCACTCATTCAGTTGGCAAAAATTAGAAGTGCTGCAGAACCAGAAAGTTAGACCTTTGGGAGAAGATAGTGAAGGAGCAGAGAGCTTCTACAGACAGCTCACAGAGCTATGACATTTACTACTAAGATGAAAGGAGGTGATACTAGGATAAGAATAAAAGTGGGATCTTTGGAAATTTTATTTTCCTTTCCAAAAACTTACCCAAAAATAAAAGTGTCTGATGGGCCAGGTGAACTGAAGAATCTTTCAAATATAATCACTGGAAAAACCTCATTAATAGCTAGAATGTCTATCTTATTCTAGGCATTTTCTGTGGCTAGAATTGGGGCACATTACATTTTTCAAACAAGGAGCCACACTTGACTTAATTAGCCATAATTTGTCTTTGTTATCTAGAATGATAAATTATATCTAGCATTGAAGTTGCAAAGACTATCAATTTCTCTTGTTTTCTACCATCTTAGAGTTGTATGTACTATAATGGGATAAGAGAAACATGAGCTGAATTTCTATTTTCAGAAATCGTGATTTTATAGACATTTGTCTACTTGTTTCTAACAGGATTGGACAAGCTGTTTTGCAATGTATCTCAACTTTTTTTGAACATTGTAAGATCGAGTTTGGAAGTCTAAAAGCTGTCCACCATATCATCTAAAAATATAAACATTGCAAAAATGACCATGTTTTTCTCTATCAAGTTTTGCAGTGATTTTGTTCAATTGGTGTAATAAAGCTATTGCTATTATGGATTTTAATTTTTTTCCTTCGACATACCTATACTATTTTTATACTTTATATTTTTATTTTTGATATCTTTACTAATGTTCTGTATAAGTAAAAATTGCAGTTCAGTCAATCTAAATGCCTCCTAAGTGGTTTTATTTTAAATTAACCTAATTCTATTTTTTATTGACCTTCAAATAGTTTCTTTTACTATTAATGCTTTTCTTTCACAGTTTTCAAAATCCTTTTCTAAATTTTTCTGAGCTTCAACAAGAAGAGCAACAGAGAAATAGAATGATGATTATGATTGCCAAATTCCATAAAGAATTCAAGTTATTTTCTCCAGAATAATTATTTGTGAATTGCGTGCAGGGAGATGTTATCCTATATCAACTGAGAAGAATAGAAGCAAATGTTGAAGAGAAGAGAAAGAATGAGAGGTGCAAGTGGCTGTAGACATACTTGCTGAAGAGCATGGATTATTTGGGAAATATGAAACATTTCAATCTTTTGTTGTGTTTCCTGTCTAGATATCTTTTCTGATCATTTTATCTCTAACCAGTATCTTTCCAGGACAGGTACCTGTTACCCTAACCTTCCTTTTTTTTCCCCTCTTCCTTTTTGTTGTTTCTACTGGAAGCAGGGAGGGAATAATCTGTACATGCAGATGCAGGATCAATTATTTTTATAAATAGAAATAATGCTTTTACAGTGAAGAAATATTAATCCTTGATTATTTCGTTATTTTATTTTGGAGTGCCTTGTCCTGATATTTTCTGAAATATAACTTTTTACTGATGAATATGCATACATATTGATAAAACACAACATTTTCCACCTGCATGTATTACTTAGGGAAAGAAAAGTTCCCAGGACTGGATTCGGAGAACCAGCAGGTCTGTCTGGGTTGACAAAGCAATCAGTGTGCTGAATTTCTATCAGTGTGTTGCTCCTCTTTCCTATAGAGCAGGGGTGTCAAACTCACATCATCATGTCCTCATCACGTGATGTATCAGGACTTTTTTTCCCATTTGCCAATCCAGGCAAGGGCATGGCTAGCACATGATGCACCCGGCCCATGGGCCAGGCTTTGACACTCCTGCTATAGAGGTTGTGCTGTCTTAAATTCTATTTCAATTTATTATAATCAAGAATCAACTTTTAAATTAAAAGTCATCTTCCTTTCAGAAAAAAACGTACATTTTTTCATAGATATTTTTGGGACAATTTAAAATTTATTCTTTGTCCTCTTAAGATAGGTTACATGTTAATTATGGTGCGCAGATAGCTAGATAACTAGTGGTATCTAGATAGCAGTGGTAGGATTCAGCCAGTTCGCACCTATTTGGGAGAACCAGTTGTTAACTTTCTAAGAGGTTCAGAGAACCGGTTGTTGGAAGAAATCTTCTTTTGGTTTTTTTCCGCTTTACAGGGCTAATCCTGTAAGGAAGGCAGGAAGGAAACATTCTGGTGTTGTTTCTATCTTAATCTTTATTGCCCTGCTTACAGAAACTGCCTCTCCGGTTAACCCTTATTACATTGTAACAGCTAAGGCAAAGTGCCCATCGACCTGAGTAATGTTGAATTGGCCACGCCCACATGGTCAAATGACCACTAAGCCCCGCCTACCCACCTGGTCATTAGGACAGAGAACTGGTTGTTAAATTATTTGAATCCCACCACTGCTAGATAGCTAGATAAAGATAGGTATAGACAGACAGACAGAACTTCCTTTAGGTCAGTCCAAACTCAGTTGCTTGGACAAATTATGCAGGGTTTTTGGCAAGGTTTTCAGAAATAGCTTGTCCTTACCTTATTTCTAGTGCTGAGAGAGAAAGATTGGCCCCAAGTCACCCAGCTGTGCTTAAGACAGGATTACAACCCAGGTATCCCAGTTTCTAGATGCCTTTAACCACTGCAACCAATTGTCTCTCAGAATTTATTATAACACCTGCAAAACTGACATCCTTATAGACTGGAAGAACTGAAACGAGACAGAGTGGTATGAAATAATGCAAAGGTGTTCTTATCATTTTATTTGTTATTGCTTGGGAAATGTGTTTTTAAAAGTATGCCTTACAGATGTAGAAGTACTGTTAAAAGCTGAGATTTTATTTGAATTATTGTGTTTTAAAATACTGTGACTCTATACAAGTAGTCCTTGACTTACAACAGTTCGTTTAAAAACTTGTTTTTTTGTTTGCTCCATTTGATTTCTGCTAGCAATGCAAAAGTAGTCAAATCATTACTTGTTAGCATTTAAATATTTTACATTTTGGAAGCACTGCAAGACAAAGAACTGATTAATAGGGTGCTGCCAAGAAGACTAATAGATCCCAGGTGAATCATAAACATTCAGGTCTTTCAACTTGTACACCTAGTGATCCTGCTGACATTCTGATTGATATGGCCGTTGGATAGATGATTGAGTTGTGGGTTGTTCTCAGGAACTGTATTTCTGAGAGAAACTGAACTGTCTAGAGCAATAAAAGCTTAAGTAGAAAGAGGAATCTTGTGGGGGAATCTTATTCCAGATGACAAGCATTGTTACAAAGAAGCTGTACTTCAAGGGAACTTCAAGAAAATTTTGTTTCATTGAAGGAATCCAGAGTACACCAACCTTTCCAGATTGTATCAACCAGGCAGATATTTTGGGAGCCAGGCAGTCTCTTATGTAATCAGACCCTAGGTCATGTACAGCTTATATAAGTAATAACCAATACTTTGAATCACACCCAAAAGCCACTGGAGCTCACAAAGTAGAGGTGTTACATAGGCATAGCAAAGTATGCTCATTATTGCCCACTGATGGTAATTCAGTTTTCCTGAGAAAGTATATTTAGGGAGCAGGTTATTTATTTTATGTAATATTTCTCCTTCATTTTAGCATCATTGCCAGCAAGATGTCCTCCAAGACAATTGTTTCATAAGGTAGATTCTCTGTTATATTCACTGGATATCAGAATTGTGAGGAGAAGCCCTCTACAAGCCACGAGGATGAGTTTGCAAAATGGCATATATCCGTTCTCACCTGAAGACAGATTCTGGATCAACTGCTCCTGTTTTGAAGGATGGCTAGTGTTATTATTTCTTACCAGCTTTATTTAATCATGCCAGCCTAGATGTGAATAAATTACTTGCTGAAACCTGGTAAGAATTGTTAGGAGAAGATGACTGAGTCATGTGCCGGAGATTAGAAATGCTTCTTTACCAGAGAGTTGTGTAAATAAATAGGACATCGTAGAAGCCTGTTTCACTGAGAATACAAAATGTTCTTCACTTTGTTTAAAATAAGGTTCCTCATCCAGACTTTCTGGGATAATGAACTATGTTTTAATTCAATCTTTCATTGAGGATGCTAATTATCTGGATCCTCCTCAGTCTGGTTTCTGAGACTATACAATAATGGTAGTGCTTGCTGGGATCTGGCAAGTGTTATAAGGACACTGCTGGATGCCATTACGCTTTTATTTTCCTGGAGCATCTGGAAAATATGGAATCTTGGAGGTAACCTGATCTGTGGTGGATCTTGCTTGGTGTAGCTCCTAGGCAGGTTCTGGGAAAGTATTTCTCAGCCCACCTACTAATGGATTCCAGCAATAAACAAAATACTAGGAAAAATGTTCCTAACTGTATGGATCAACGGAGAATGGAACAATCTGCCCTGAAAGATGATATGTTTCTTTTACTGAAGAGGTAGAATGCGCACTAACAATGGGGTTTTTTTGTATCAACAAGAGGTTGGACAAAGTGATATTTGATTATCTTTTCGGAGTCCTATATTTCCATAAATGAAGCTATTTTTCAGGCACGATGCATCCTCTTAACATTCTATGAAACTGCAAATTGTTTGACCATTCAGGTTGTGAAGTTTAGGTTTAGGTTTATTGGATTTATATGCTGCCCTTCTCCCAAGGACTCAGGACGGCATGCAACATAAAAGAAAACACCAGTGACGTGCGGTGAGCTTCATGGCCGGTGAGGCAAGCGCGAAAGCCCCGCCGAAGCCCCGGCGCTGCGTCCGCCATAGAGCGGGACCAGGATCCGCTCTATGGCAGACGGCGCCAGGATGCGGCGGCAGGGCTCTAAAGTGGTGGCAGGGCCCGGGCAGCGGACTTTAAAGTCCCGGCGCCATTCGCCATAGAGCGGGACCCAGTCCCACTCTATGGTGGACGGCGCCGGGACGCGGCAGCAGGCCTCTAAAGGGCTCCCCCCTCCCCAGCCAGCCAGCCCACCCAGCCCATTCCTCCCCCCGCCACCGCTGTGTCCAACAGGCCAGGCATCTTGCGTTTATGGCAGACATAAACGCGAGATGCCTGGCCTGTTGGGACACAGCGGCGAGAATGTCCCTGCTGCTGCTGCGCTCTGCCGCCTCGCCCCCCTGCCTCCTCTGACCCCACTGCTGTGAAGAAAGAAACACGCGCACACACACACACACAAATTCCTCACAATAAAAAATTACAAATTAAATTACAATAATTTTGAATCCTCCCCCCTCCCTCCGTCCGATCCACATACCTTTTCCAGCTGTGGAAACTCTTTCAACTCTCCTCTTGTCCTCCCACCATGATAAAATTGTAAAAAATTAAATAAAAAAGCAACAGGCATGATTTCCTGCTTCCAGATCAGGAGGTGGGAGAATCATGTGCCTCCTTTGCATAAGGAACTTTTTGCCTTTTAACCCTTGCTTAACTCTGAGCAAGGGTTAAAAGGTGAAAAATTCCTTATGCAAAGGAGGCCCATAGTTCTCTCGCCTCCCCCTACAGTTATCACTAAGCAGACTCAGAATCACTGTGACTGTGGAGTCTGGCAGCAACTACCTTATCCTTTTTAATTATTTTAAAAATTCTTTTCTTTCCTCATGACACTGGTGAGGCCCCGCCTCCCCTGCCTCCCTGACTGCACGTCTCTGGAAAACACATATTACAAAAATTAAAAGGGACATTAAATAAAGTATCCAAAAAAAACCCCAATTGATATTTACAATAAAAATTTAAAACTTAAATTAAAATTAACCATCAAATTAATCCTATATTTTATTCTATTCAGGCCAGGCCGGCTTGCTGGAAAAGCCAACTATTTAGGGCGCGTTGGAAGGACCGGAGGTCGGGGATTAAGCAAAGCTCCGGGGGCAGCTCATTCCAGAGGGAAGGCGCTCCCACAGAGAAGGCTTTCCCCCTGGGGGTCTCTAGCCAACACTGTCTGGCCAATGTCACCCTGAGGAGGCCAACTCTGTGGGATCGCACTGGATGGTGGGAGGCTACTGGTGGCAGTAGGTGGTCTCACAGGTACCCTGGACATAAGCCATGGAGTGCTTTAAAGGTCATAATTAGTACCTTGAATTGCACCCGGAAGACAACCGGCAACCAGTGCAGGCAGCCTAAAAGGGGTGTAACATGGGAGCACCTAGATATCCCCATGATAACCTGTGCGGCCGCATTCTGGAAGCCTCTGGGTGCTCTTCAAGGGCAGCCTCATGTAGAGAACATTCCAGTAGTTCAGGCGAGAAAGGACGAGGGCATGAGTGACTGTGCACAGAGCATCCCGATCCAGAAAGGGGCACAACTGATGTATCAGGCGAACCTGGTAAAAGGCCCCCCTGGTCACGGCCGTCAGGTGTTCTTCTAAACTAAGCCACATATCCAGGAGGACTCCCAGATTGCGGGCCCTCTCTGAGGGGGGTAAAGTTTCTCCTCCTATCATTAAAGATGGAACAAGATGCACAAATCGGGATGACAGCCACTCAGTCTTGGAGGGATTGAGCTTGAGCCTGTTCTTCCCCATCCAGATCCGCACAGCCTCCAGGCATCAGGACATCACTTCGAGGGCATCATTTGGGTGGTTTGGGGTAGAGATGAAAAGTTGGGTATCATCAGCATATTGATGATACAATACCCCAAAACCACGGATTATCTCAGCCAGCAGTTTCATATATATGTTGAACAGGAGGGGTGAGAGAACCGACCCCTGGGGGCACCCCACAAGTAACACGCCTCGGGGTCGATCCCTGTCCTCCCGTCAACACAAACTGCGACCGATCCGACAGGTAGGAGGACAACCACCGCAAAACGATGCCCCCCACTCCCAACCCCCTGAGTCGTTGCAGTAGGATAATCCTGTCCATGCCCTCGGGGGTCACAGGGTCAAACTCATCCCAGATAGTCTCCACAAGATTCATCCCCGTCAAGACTTCCTGGGGGCGTGGCCTGTTGCCGAGGAGGGCTCCACCGAGCTCCTCAGAGATCTGGTCTGTATATCTAAATAAGATCATAGATAGCACCCCTTTTTGGCAAAAAAAGGGGCAGGGAGTAGCTCTGTAGGCGAGGGTCTATTCGTAAGCCACAGCCTTTTTCTTTTTTTGGCTGTGGACAGAGATTAGATCCAGCCGGAGCAGAGCTTTTATCTCCAGCCAGTTCTTCTCAGCTGCCTTTTTTTTTTGGCAGCCCCAGACAGGCTAGCCCCCCCCAGGACAAAACAAAGTTTTTTCAAGCTAGAATTGATACGGGCGGGTCCCACCCCTGTGAGATTTATGCTTTTATTACTATCTTAAATACCAGCACCATTTGTCTTAGAGACTTCTTTGTCTAAATGGACTTCAAAATGGCGATTTCTCTCCGTGGATGATTGATAGTGGATGTACTTAGCCGGTTTTACCTTCCTGCAGACCGCTCCTTAACAAAATAAACTCTTCTTCTTTGGAAATAGAGGGGAGCAAAGCGCTGCTTACTTGTTTATTTATTATGGCACCCAGGTCAAAGAAGCGTCTTGCTACAAATGTGTCTAAAGAATTTAAAGAATTTTTACTGGAACCACAGCCTTTGTCTCCTATGCCCTCTACTGGAGAATTTCTAACACAGGAATATTTCTTTAAAATGTTTAATGCCTTTAAACAAGAAATTAAGGAATTTGTATTGGAACTATATGATGATTTAAAGTCTAAAGTTAATCAAATGAAGGCGAATACGTTTGCAGCCGTGTCTGCCCTGTCAGATTACTCTGCTGAAATAGAGAACAGATTGGAAAGTTTGGAGAAGGCTAATTTTAATTTGACTACCAATATTCAAATTTTACAACAAAAAATTAGAGACAATGAAGAACAGCTCATGATGATAAATTTTAATAGGAAGGCATTTGCAATAAGAGTCAGAGGATTCCGTGAAAAGGAGCAAGAGAATTTGAAACAGACCTTTGCTGAAGCCTTCAGCTATGCGGTGGGAAGCCCGGGACTTAACTTTGATTGGCAGATTCGGAAAATCTATCGCCAGAACTCATTGATAGCGGAACAGCGACAGCTCCCGAGGGACATAATTATACATTTCTCTACAAAAGAATCTAGAAATGCGATTGTGCAAAAGTTTTATAATAACAGTCTCCGAGTTGATGGCCAGAACTTGATTGTCTTCAAAGAAATACCTTTGCAGATGTTAAAGGCAAGAAGGGACTACACCTTTTTAACTAAGGAGCTTAGGAGTCAACAGATTCGATACAGATGGGAGGCCCCTGCCGGCATCACGGTTACATTTGAGAATCAAAGATTTCGTCTTAACTCTGTTTCGGAGGCTCAAGATTTCTATTGCAGGATTCTGAAGGCGGGACTTCCTGACTCGCTTGGAAGAGAGGAGAGACAAGCGGAAGGAGAAGGCAAACGGCAGGCCATGTGGTTGCAAGATGGAGGGGGTAGCCCTTCCTCCCTCGGAGAAGCAGAAAAACGGAGATCGAGAATTTAGACATTTTAAAATACTCGCCAAAGTTGAGGACTGAATGGGGGTTTGAGACCTCTCTCCGGTAGAAAAAGCGGACTAATTCTTATTAGAAGGGAAAGCTGGGTGAAACTACTTTGAGCTAGATTTTAAATTAACGTTAGCATAAATTTGATAGTGGTAAACATCAGACAAGCAAGGGATGAGGGTAAAATATATGTGGAATGATTTACGTTGTTTAAGGCTTATTAGAACAGAAAGCCGGTTGGGATTATCTTAAGATAAGTGTAAAAAGAATGCGGAATGATTTATGTTGTTTAAACTTTGTTAGAAGGGACTATTTTAAAACAGAAGGTTAACTGACTCTTGCTGAAAGTATTGTTTGAATATGTGGAATGATCCATGCTATTTAACTTTTATTAGAAGGGAAAGTTGGTTGAAATTGCTTTGAGTTAGATTTTAAACAAATGCTAGTATAAATTTGATAGTGGTAAATATTAGACAAGTAAGGGATGAGGGTAAAATGCATGTGGAATGAACTACGTTATTTAAATCCTATCAGAAGAGAAAGTCGGTTGGAATTATCTTAAGATAGAAATTGATTTCTGTGTAAAGTAATATTTGATCTACGCTGCTTAATTTTACTAAGAAGGGGAAGCTTGGCTAGATTATTTTGAATTACTGTTTGAAAAGGAGGTTAAGAAAGATCACTTACGCTGTTTAAATTTTACTAGAAGGGAAAGTTTGATTACTCTTCTGTAAAGTCATATTTGAATATGTGGCATGAACCACGTTGCTTAAATCTTATCGGAAGGGATCATGAGGTTTAGGAAGAGGAACGGGAGAGTCTACAGAAGGTTGGGATAAATAGCAAAGAAGTAAGAGACGAGAATAAAATATAGATAGAATGATTTATACTATTTAAGCTTAGATAAAGATGGGGGGCTGAGATCAACACAAAGAGTGGTTTCTTTTTCTTTTTTTCTTCTTTTTTCTTTTCTCTTTTTTTTTCTCTCTTCTTTTTTTTTCTGTTTTTCTTTCTTTTGACATATTACTTTTATTTTTTAATCCATATGTATACAAGATATTTTAGACAGAAGGTAGTGCCAGGTGTGGGCCCTGGGAAGTCGGGAGGATTGGGGATGGGGATTTGTGGGGGGGGTGGGGGGGTGTTAAAATAGTCTTAATAAGAATAAGAATGTATTTATATACGGTGGTTTTTTCTTTATTTTATTTTTTTTTTCTTTTTTTCCTTGGTTCATTTTACTTTTATGATGAGTTGTGTTTCCTTTTTATTTGTTCGTTTTATTCCCTTTTTCTTTTTTTCTTTTCTTATAGTAAATACCCTGTATATAAGTGATTGCAAATGGAATGTGAAAAATGAATAAAATATATTTAAAAAAAAAAAAGATTCATCCCCGACTTGCCCAAATCTACCCAGTCAGAGTCCAAGCCTATCAGAATCTGAGCGATTTTATCCTGCAGATACTGAACAAATTCTTCAGCCTACCCTGCAAGGGGTCTTCCCCAGTTCCTTGGTTAAGTAAGGAGCAAGTCACCCTAAACAGGGCGGCTGGGCAGTTATCTGCGGACGTGATAAGACCGGAAAAATGTTGCTTTTTTGCCGCTTTTATCGCCACTAAGTAGGATTTAATATGAATTCTTACTAGTGTTCGATCAGATTTGGACCGGCTGGCCCTCCAACCACTCTCTAGGCATCTTTTTCGGCGTTTCATCTCCTGGAGCTCCTTGGTAAACCAGGGAGCTATCCAGGATCAACACCGGGTCAGAGGCCGCAAAGGCACAACACGGTCCAAGGCCCCAGTGGCTGCCCTATCCCAGGCTTCCACTAGGGCTTCAGTCGAGCTCTGAGTAAGGGATTCAGGAAAAGTCCCAAGCTCCATCAGGTACCTTTCAGGGTCCATCAGGCACCTGGGGCAGAACCATCTAGTTGGTTCCACCTCCCTGCGGTGAAGGGTAGCAGTATGGAAGTCACGCCTGATGAAGAAATGATCAAACAAGGGTTGGATAGAAATATCCCCTAAATCTAGTTCATCCACTGCCCAGAGATGAAAATTAGGTCGAGTTAGGTCCATAGGCATCATGGAAGCCATGAACTCCCGAGCTGACTCAGATGTCTCACCAATGGAAGGCAGATTGAAATCCCCCAGGATCATAAGTCTGGGGAAATCAACCACTGATCCGGCTAATACATCCAGCAGCTCCGGCAGGGCCGATGAAACGTAGCAGGGAGACAGGTACGTAACAAAAAGGCCCACCTGAACTCCAAGGCCCCATTTCACAAAAAGGGACTCACACCCAAATATCTGAGGCACAGTGACCTCCTGAGGTCCGAGACTTTCCCTAATAACTACCGCCACCACCACCCCCGCCCCTACCCTGGGCTCTCAGCTGGTGAAACGCCCGGATGCCTGGTGGGCATAATTCACTAAGGGGAACACCCCCCTCATGGCCCAACCAGGTCTCCATAATGCACACCAGGTCTGCTCTACTCTCTTGTATGAGGTCGTAAATCAGGGGAGCCTTATGTACCACAGACCTGGTGTTAAGCGACACCAGCCAGAGACCAGGGTCCTGTAATTCCGAGCACCCGGGGGTGCAAGAAGGGCGATGAGGGTCGGAACGCGCAATCGCTCTTAAACAGTGAACCTGCATCCCCCAAACATAATTTGGCCCTCGTCCCCCACTATATCTGCCTCTCCCACAAACATTAGAGATGGTAAACCCCCCAATGGAATGGCTTAATGTCTCCCCCGGAATCCCAACCCTTCCCAGCACTCCGGACCGATGCCCATTAGTTATCTCTGCCCTGTGCCCTGGCAGACTCCCCCCCAAGCCTGTATGAGCCATCCGGATCAAACCCCCCCTTAAAATTTGATTAAAAAACCCCTGTAAGAAACCCCTACGAAGCCTTTTCTTCGCATGCCACCTCTCGGGATCCCAAGATCCGTCATTAAGGAAGCGTCTTGATAGGCAAGAAGACCATCCCTGGGAAAGGGGGAGTTCCCGAAGGGAGTAAAGTTCTGTCGCAGTATAACATAGAGGAGAGTGTGGCATCAATCAAATGGGATGACATCACAGGGAGATGGAACGGGGAGATGACATGTCCATGAGGGGGGGCAGCTGACAGTGTTCAAGGGGGTAGCGGGAAGCTTATGTCCATCATAGCAATAGTCGGTGTTAAGGACAATACGTAGGGGTAACAGACATGTCAAAATCGCAGCAGATGATAAATTGTGAGGTGGTGAAGCGGCCAGTGATGGCGGCAGTGATTACTGTGGTGCCAGCGGCGGCTGCTCCAACAGCTCCAACAACTAAGCTCCGTCCACGCCAGCCGCACTTATCCGTTGCCAGGGCCGCACTCCATTGACCCAGTCCATAGTGTCACAAGGGGAGGGGCCAAATGGCACAGTACGGTGGCCCAGGCAATGGTGGTGATACCAGAGGGGGCCACAACAAAGGACAACTCCCCACGCCAACTGTACCCACACCAACTACCAAAGCCATCTTCTGCTGGCATCAATATCCATGCCAGCTGCCTCGGCCACTCCCCGCTGATCCAGCCTATCACATCCATAAGTAAGGTGGCGGGGGAGCAACTGGGATAACACCACGGCGTGGGGAGCGGCAGTGGCAGAAACCCCAGGCAGGGCGTCCCACTGCTGCCAACCACACCCATGCCGGCAGCTGCAGACGCTCTCCATTCTCCATTCACCACCAACCGCCCTGTTTCACTCACGATGTTACGGCTACAAGGCAGGAAATCGCAGCTCAAGGGTACCCCTGAGGTCCCAGGAAGTTCTCATAGCTGGACCTGGAGCCAACCATGGAATAGGGTACCCCCTGCAAGCCCCGAGAAGGACAATTATCTCCCCGAAGCTCTCCTCGCGACAGGACACCATCTTGGGCATGCTCAGACCGAGGAGTTAAAGAAATTCTGCATCTGCACAAATGTTAGCAACCGGTTCACTGGAAATGTGAGTGTGTGCCTTCCTCGCTTTCACATGGCTTCAAACACACAGCAAAAGCAAATGAAGTGTGGCAATCAGCTGGGCTTCGTGGGTGAGGAACAAGGTCAGAGAGTGAGATAAATAGGACATGCTAGTGCTGGGCCGTTTGGGGGAGGGGGGCAGCTAGTGGTTAGAACTACTAGTTCACCTGAACCAGCAGCAGCCCACCACTACATCGAGCGGTATGAGAGCCAGTTTCATGTAGGTGTTAAGATACAGATAGTCCTCAATTTACAGCACTTTAATGACTGCTCGAAGTTACAATAGTACTGAAACAAAGTATCTTATGACCATTTTTCACACTTATGATTGTTGTAGCATCCCCATGGTCATGTGATTTACATTTGAGCGCTTGACAGCTGACTCACATTTATGATGGTTGCAGTGATTATCTATGTATGTTTTAAGTACCCAAAGACTATATTAAAAATCTGTTTATTATTGTTTCCGAGTACAAGATACAGAATAAAGGCCTCAAAGTTATAGGAAGGCAGATTGTGTTTGAAAGTTATGAAAAACTTCCTAACAACAACAATAACAAAAGTTTCATTAAGGAATTGATTACTCAGAAAGTGATGACTGATGAGTTCCTCTGAGCTATATGCACAAAGAAGCTAAACATATCTGCTGCCTGCCAAGGAAACTTTAATTTGGATTTCTGCACCAAGCATGGGATTGGATTCAGTGGATAAAATTATTTTTTTTAATTATATGATTAGTCCTGTGGCCCTAGACTAATGCTGGATTTTGGAATTTTTGGAACAAATGCATTTTGGAATCCCTATGAAAGCAAGACAATTTTTACCCATGAGCATTAGCAGTTGTCATCCAAGCCTAGGGAAATTCTATTAATGTGAATGTGATGTGTAGACTACAATCTTAGGAATATTTATTTAAAAATAAAGTTCCTGTTGGTTCATGGAACCTATTCCCTATTAATACATTCAGGGCAACATTCCTAAATTATGCATGGTGATGATTACTTACATCTTGTAGTCAAGATGCAAGTAAGATAGAGGGACATATACCTTATTGTTCTGATGGCACAGTGTTAGATTTCAGTATTGAAGGCTCAAGGTTGACTCAGCCTTCCATCCTTCTGAGATTGGTAAAATGAGGAGCCAGATTGTTGGGGACAATATGCTGACTTTGTAAACCACTTAGAGAGGAATGTAAAGCACTACGAAGCAGTATATAAGTCTAAATGGTATTGCTATTTGGTGTCAAGAGCGTGAAAAAAATCAAGAAATGATAAAACACACCTAGAAATGCAAGTGAAATATGCAAGAAAGCGCTCCTATTGTCAGTGCCAGTAGGTAGACCAGACCTGAAAAACAACTCTACGGGAAGACCACAATGACACTTTATTGAAATAGGCTATACTAACAGAATCTTGCAAGCCTGCTGGGAATGTACCTCCCCTGTTATACCTCAGTGAATCAGGGAGGCATTTGCCCGAGTCTCTAATGAATGCTATCTTGCTTCTCCTGGACTTAAGGAATGTTTCAGTCTGTTTGCCCTAGGTAACAGTTGTTGCATACTTCTGTCAAGATCATGGCTTTCTATTATCGTTGACTTGGAAAGCAGATTGAAATAGAAGATAAGAGATCTGAGTAACAAGGATCTGAATAACCCTAACAAAGTGGAAGTTTAAATGAAGTAGTAACCTGAAGATGGATGGAATGCTTATAGACTACACAAACATTGTCCCCTCTCCCTTGCGTCCTTCAGAATATGTTCAAGTTGCCTGAAATGCCTAGGGCTACAAGATCTGGGCTGCAATAATCCTGATGACCACTTGGTAGCATCCAAGAGATAAAGAGTTCTTCATCTTGCTTTGTTTATTTAATGATAATTCAGGTTTCTGTACTAACTGGATGCATCCTAAGTCAAAGCTGTAATTTACAATCTAGTCCAACGTTTTTCAACTTTAGGATGTGTGGACTGCAACTCCCAGAATTCCTCAGCCGACACATATTGCCAAGGTTGAAAAAGAAAGATCTAATCTTAGGTCTTGGACTGCAAGGCGATCAAACCGGTCAGTCCTAGAGGAGATCAACCCTGGCTGCTCTTTAGAAGGCCAGATCCTAAATATGAAAGTCAAAATACTTTGGCCACCTAATGAGAAGGAAGGGCTCACTGGAGAAGAGCCTAATGCTGGGAAAGATTGAGGGCAAAAGAAGAAGGGGATGACAGAGAATGAGGCGGCTGAATGGAGTCACTGAAGCAGTAGGCGTGAGCTTAAATTGACTTTGGGGGATGGTAGAGGACAGGAAGGCCTGGAGGAACATTGTCCATGGGGTTGCGATGGGTAGGACATGACTTCGCAACTAACAGCAAAGTCATGGATCTGACATTCAGCATCCACAGTTCAGAGGTCTAACCTCAGTCCATCTGGAGCACACTAGCAATAGGAGGCTACCTAAAGTAGTTGCAACAAAGCCAGCTCAAAGTTGCTCAATTAAATATTATTTTAATTGTAGAATCACCCTTCTGCGGTAACCTGTGCTCTTTGATGTTTTCTTATACACAGCTGTGTTAATAATCATAATTAAGGTTTTTACATTATAGGGACATGCTATTCTACTGACTATTATAAGGAACATTGGGAGAATAACTTTGCGAATTTCAAACATATAAATTAATAATTCCATAGGAAGAAAAATTTAATGATTTCGTCCTTGGGTCTTTTTTTTAAACCCGTTAAGTTGCTGCTCTAATATGCTGAATTGACTCCATCACCAGCCACTGTCGTATTACTCCGTCAAGAAAGGCAAGCTTAATTCCTGGACGGAGTCAAAAGATAATTCCTCGTGACGTTTGCAGAAAACACCGCCGCGTCTGTACCCCATACATGGTGTTAGGGCGGAGCTTCGAAGCACATGGGGCGTGGCTTCCAGCTAGGGTTGCGTTCAAGCCCCGCCTTTTGCCGATGAACGACAACACCGGCGAAAAAGCAAGGGGAGGAGGAGGGGCAAGCCAGAGGCTCTGACAAGCGAAGCAAGGGGCGGGGTTATTCTAGAATTAACGCCGCCTCTTTCAGCGCTCGGCCGGCACCTGCTACTACTGCTGCTGCTGCTGCTGAGGCTGAGGCAGAGGCTCTACTCGCGCCGCCGCTGCGCAAGCAGAAAGGACACCTCGGGTACCGTAATTCCCGCTCGGTTCCGCGAGCGCGCAAGGAGAAACAAAGTTCGCTTCTGGGGAAAAGAGCCGGCAGGTAAGCGCGCTGGGTTCGACGAGTCTCTCAGCTGGAGCTTGGATTCGCACGGAAAACTTCGCTCTGAAGGGGGCTTACACGAAGGTAAAGGCGCCTAGGGCTAAAACTCAACCCGCTGCCTTATTTGCAAATCCGAAGCGAGCGGGGCGGGAGGCATCTCTCGGGTCTCCCGAAGGAGAGGCGAGCGCCGCGCGCAGCCTTGACTCCTGGAAGCTCCTGGTTGACGCTCGCTCCGCTTCTGGCCACCGCTGAGCGGGCGGCTGGAGGTCAGGTTGGTAAGAGCCGGAGGAAGGTGACAAGGTCTCCCCCAACTCCCATCCCCCCAGCCCCCAGTCTTCGTCCCTCAATGTGGATTGGAACCATCGTATGTTCTGTTCAAAGTTTTGTAGTCCGGTGTAATCCTGCCTTGCCCTGGGAGCAGGTCCTATTTGCTTCGTCCCTCAATGTGGATTGAAACAATCGCATCTTCTTCCAAAAGTGCTTCCCTCCCCCCCCCCCCCCCAAGAGGCAACTAGACTTTCTGGTTTTAAGATCTTTCGCTTCTCATCCAAGAAGCTTCTTCAGTTCTGACTGGATGGTGGGGAATGACAACCATTTAATAATACTTTATTTGTCAGTGCACAACATATGTATCATGATTTGGATGACTGAGAATCTCCATAGACCATCATATTGGCTGTTCAAAGTTTTGTAAGTCCGGCATCATGCCTTGCCAGGGATCAGATCCGGTTTCCTCGGAAAAGTAATGCTATTAGCTCATACATGTACTGATAAAAATGTCAGTCAGCTGGTGCATGGGTCTTTCCATATAGGCAGGGTTTTTTGGGGTGGTGGTGGAGATTAGGTCAGGTGAGGTCCATAGTTTTTATAGTTTATGGAGATGCTCAGTCAAAGCTGAAGCTGAAGAAGCTTCTTGGATGAGAAGTGAAACGTCGGTCAAAGAAAAACCAGAAAGTCCAGTTGCGTCTTAGAAAAAAAGCACCTTTAGTTTGTATGTTTTAACTGTATATGTAACTGTAAGCTGTCCAGGGTTACTTTATGGTAAGATGGATGGCCAATATTTTTTTTTATAAATAAATGAAATAAATGTAAATAAATAATAAATAGTCCTGACCCCCTTTTTGCAGGGAAAAATCTATCCCCACTACAAGGGCTGTGGTTGAGTAACTTGATGAAATGTGTGGCTCAGTTTTTATGAGCAGCCAGACACAGAGCTTCCCTTCTAAGAAGGAAAGATGATAAACATTAAGTGGCTTCCTTCTTTCTGAGCCACTTGACTAGGGTGATGTGACATGCATCTCTCTACTCAGCTTAGAGTTTGGTAGACCTTGCAATTTGCCTACCTTTGAATGGGTGGTAAATCCAGTTCATATAAATGCTCATGGTCGCTTCTCATTCCCTCTTTGAGTTTTTTTGAAGGTGTAAGTACAACATATCACATCACTGGTTCACGTAAGTCTTATTTTTCCTCTGCCTGGCTTCTCCAACTCAGTTTAACTTCAGTCTTCCCATTGACAGTCAGGGTGATTCGGTGGTTAGGATGTTAGATATGGAGTAGGGTATCTAAATTTTTTTGGCCACCCTTAGCTACCGAAGTTCACTGGGTGATCTTGGCCCAGTTAGTTTTTCTCTATCCTATTTTGGACTGTTTTGGGGGGCAAAAGTATACCAGCTTGAGCTCCTGAATGAATGTGGGACATAAATTGAATATATTCCTTGCCAAAGTTAACTTCTAACTCGGACATCTCAAAAGGATCCTCTCCTCTTTTTGAAAACCAAAGCATTTGAATAGGGCAACAACTTTACTGTGTCAACTTCTGTATTAGGAAGCATTTTATCCCCAAAAGCTTGAATTAGGAAGCATTTTATCCCCAAAAGCTTGAATAATTCCTTCTGTTCTGGTAGATCATTAAAATTCTCCCAGTCCAACCAGCTTTGGCTCCTGTTTACAGAATTATTTTATGTTGCTTTATGATGTTTGTTTTTGTCTTATTTCTCTTTTGTTGTACAACTTCCCTGAGTCAGAAGATTAATATAATTAACACTTATAGTTGAATGAAGAAAATCCCTATCCCAATCACTATCTTGATTGGCAGCAACATTTTGCTAGAATTTCCAAAAAGATTTCTCAGCCCCAAGCTGCAGAAATCAGGGGATTTTATTTTTTGATTTCTGTCCCCATTCTTTTTGATGGATTAATTATTAATTAATTAATTAGTTTCTTGGAGTGTGTTGATAAACAAAAGGGCAATAAACTTAATTGTGAAGTGAAGATTAAGCGAAATTGTACCAATTTCAATCTCCCTTTGATCCGCTGATCAAAAATGAATTCTGCCTCCTTTTGTGAACCTTCACATTCTGACCTCCAATCTTGCACTTTGCCAGAATAGAAATCCATGTGCAGAGTTGACCATACAGTATTGTAGTTTTGTTGTGTCAGCCTGCCAACTGGGAATCATAACATCAAATATTTAAAAGCTATGATTATCCTTTCTTAAAGAAGCATACATCAGCCACTGCTCTATTTTTTTAGTTCAGATGTTTAGTAATAGCCGGATTTAATATCCTGCCTTTTATTTAATTAGAGATGTTACGAAGGGAGGTATATAAGCAGCCATTGGACCATTGTGTCATTCATACAAGACTGGGGTCAGGAAGAGCATAGTTTTGGTTTTGTAACACTGCCAATGTGAATTTGAGCCCTGGTTCTAAATGTTTATAAGTTTTCTCTCCACCCGCTCTCCGTCACCCCCACCTAATGTATTTCTACACCAGCAACTTGACATGCAGAAACTTAACATAAGAAGCTTTCTCTGCCATGGCTATAAAGTGTTTTGGCAAGAGCTTTTTCACTTGCTTAGTTCCCCCATGTCATTATTGCTATCAAGGAGATAGGAACAGAGTTAAGCATAGTATCTTTTTCAAGAAGCATCACATTTCCACTTCCTGAATCCTAGTAATTTGCCATAAAAAAGACATCATTTGATCACGATTGTTCTTGCCATGTTCTCGGTCACAGCAATAGCAATAGCAGTTAGACTTATATACCGCTTCATAGGGCTTTCAGCCCTCTCTAAGCGGTTTACAGAGTCATCATATTGCCCCCAACAACAATCCGGGTCCTCATTTTACCCACCTCGGAAGGATGGAAGGCTGAGTCAACCCTGAGCCGGTGAGATTTGAACAGCCGAACTGCAGAACTGCAGTCAGCTGAAGTAGCCTGCAGTGCTGCATTTAACCACTGCGCCACCTCGGCTCCTAATGATGGAAAGAATAAATATTGTTGGATTTGTAATGAGCAGTGATGAGAAAGGGTGTGGGATTATTTTCATACTGAAAGCAGCCCATTTTGCGCATAATGATAATACCCCATTCGCCTAATGACTCTTGTAATATAGCCTTATGATGCTGGAGAAATCTGAATCTCTCTAAATCAGGAATGTAGATAAGCAAGGTTGCCCTTCCCCCTTGGCACAGATGATCCCCAGAAGCTTAAGTCCCTTCCGTTTGCGGATGTACCTTCCTCTCTCGGGGACTGCAGCAACAATGAGTTGAAAAGCTATCACCGTTTGCATTTCACAAATACAAGTTCCCCAGTGACTGAGTTCAGACATCGTTCTAGGCTACAATTTGCTGAACCACAATTTTCTTTCATAGCCACTCTTGGCTGAGCTCCCTCTTCATGCTAAGCCACAAATCATAATTCACAAATTATATTAGCTGCATTGAAACAATATGCAGCACAAAACACACACATACCATTGTTTGGCTTACCACAGTCCTGTGACTCTCACCCCACCCACATGTACAGATTCAGTTCTCAGTAAGCCATCCGTGCCTGCTGCTGTAAACCAGGGAATGAAGCACCCAATGGCTCTCTTTCTGCTTGAGTCCTAAAATGACATGATTAAACTAAGATTTCTGAGGTTCTGGCTTGTTGATAACATTCAAGGAAGTTGATGCTACTAGACCTTTGAATCATACTCTATGCAACCTGCAGATAGGTTGAATGAAAGGTTGTGGGAAATGAGAATGTCTAGTCTAACGAAGAAAAGGACGAGGAGTGACATGATGATAGTAGTCTTCCAATATTAGAGAAATTGTCTCAGAAAGGAAGGGGGTCAACCTATTCTCCAAAACAGATGAGGGCAAGATAAGAGGTAATTGATGGAAGCTTAACAAAGACAGATCCAACTTAGAATTAAGGAGAAATTTCCTGTCAGTTAAGACAATCAGTGAAATAGTTGTCCTCTGGAAGTTGTGAGTGCTCCATCACCTGCAATTTTTAAGAAGAGATTGGACAGCGATTTGCCTGGAATAATATAGGGTCTCCTGCTTGAGCAGAAGGTTGGACTAGAAGACCTCCGAGATCACTTTCAATTCTGTTATTCTGTACTCTGCAACATCTGTGTTGGTTGACAGTATGCTTCTGGTTACAGTACAGTATGCTGATGGTTAGCAATCAATATGACTTGAGGCTCCAAATAGCTTGGGGATCAACTATGATACTCTTCTGCCACTCCCTAAAATTATAAGAAGGAAACCTTATTTCTGGGTTGGGATGATACATCCTAGAAAAAAGATGGTTTTAGAAGTTGGGTCCAATCATATAATGCCTCACCAATTTAAATATTCTTCTTTTCCACTTTCTTGCTATTTCTCATTGGTTGTTGATGTCCATTTTATTCCTACAAACTTTTGTTGAAGTCCATATTATGCCCACAGGATTTGGTTCACTCTGTCACATTGGCTGATTGTTCTATATTGTTCTTATGAGTTTATAATTTTAAAGCTATACTAGCCGGGGCTTTGTACATGAAAGGAAAGGTATATGTGGCTCAAGGACTAATTATAGGGTCATTGACTGGGTGCTAAGGAATGTGAGTGTTTCCTGAAATGACTCTTACTAGGCAGTTTGCCAAAAGCTCTCTGGTTTTTTTCCCAGAATACTTAAAGGGCTATAAAATAAAGCTATTCATTTCATTAAAGATGAAACTGGACGTATATCTTTTCTTGAATAAGAGTATCAAATAATGATGCTTAGAAACAACATCTGGTATGTCTCCTACAGACCATCAGTTGGTGCATCGGATAGTAGCAGTATTTTAAATTTACTGATGGAGAAGAGGGTTCCAATGAAGAAACTTGGAAATTTCTTATCTTTCTGAACAAAGTTAGAATCAAACTGCAAAAGAGAATCCTTATTCTCACATAGTGAATGCAGCCAAGCTAGTATTTGAGTTCTAGTTTCTCAAACTTGGGTACTATGGTGTTTCTGTCTATAAAATATGCACACACACTCATAAACATTCACAAATTGCTGAATAGAATTTTATCAATCAAAGTTTCCCAGAAAATAGAAGGCTTGATAGACACTTATACAAATTCTTTTCCTCCCTCCCTCCCTCCCTCCCTCCCTCCCTCCCTCCCTTCCTTCCTTCCTTCCTTCCTTCCTCCCTCCCTCCCTCCCTCCCTCCCTCCCTCTTTCCCTCCCCATATTTTTACCTGGAAGATTGCTACAATGATAACACTAATTCATTTCATCATGAGACTTTTAAGGAAGAATAAATTTAGAGATAGTGAGGGATTTGAGTAGAGTTTGAATTAAGGATCTTTATAAGATCTCTCCATCTTTATGTAAGTTCCTCAACTGCACCAACATTGCTTTATGATGAAATAAGGGCAATTAAGGTAAGCCAAAAAAGCAGATTGATCTTTATTTACTGTTATAATCAGTTGAACATCTCCCTCATTTATCCTAACCACCAAGAGTGCTTTGGCTGAAAGATGATGAACAATATAACAATAGTTTTATTTCAAGAAATATTGATCAAAGTTATGTTTTTGTCAAGGGCGGCATTAACTGGATGAAATATTCTTTGTGGCTTACCTCTGTGTTGGTTTCAATTTTCAAAGCAAATGTATAAGCCTGTATATGTCACAATATTTTCAGCAAATTGGATCTTAGAGAAACTTGTTTCCAGTTCTTATATCACTGTCTTATTAGCGAGTTCATTTCCTTATCTGCTGATGAATTAACTAAAGCTTTACTTGATTAATCAGGGGGCCACTGTTAATAGGTAGAGCAAGGAGTGTGTTAAATGTTTAACAATTAGTTCTGCTTACTTCCATTGCTACCTGTATACTGTGTCACTAGCTGCCAAACCCAGTTGATCAGCGCGCTAAGCACTATGGTTCAGTTCTCAACCAGTTCTCAAAATTTCAGAAAAATCTAATAATTGACCTCATAAACTGGTATGAGCCTGCTCAAGCACACCACTAAGTAGGCCTATACATTTTTTAAAAGCTCTTTTTACTTTTCTGAACTGTTGAAATACAAAATGCAAAAAGAAAATGACTAACAAAATTACCAATGTTTGTCCTGAGAAGCATTTTTTTCATCATCACCATTACAATAATAATAATTGTCTGCTGCTTCCTTAAATATTTGAAGAATACATCTGTCTGTATGGTTTTGGGGTTTTTTTTGTTGCAAAATTACACTTCCCTTTGAACCAGTTCTATCAGTCTAAGTGTTGCTCATAAGTAAGACTAATTCATAGCTTACAACTATGTTTCAGTTTCAACACCAAAATATATAGGAAGCTCTATCCAGTCTGGATGAACCTGGTTCTGTGCTTTTAATACCAGCTCCAGACAACACGCTGTTCAGATTGACATGAAATGTTTTATGTTTTTAATGAAAAAAATGCACCAATAAAACATATATTCAAAAAAAATGGACTAACTGAAGGAAACACTGATCACAGTAGGATTTTAAAACATCCAGTTTGATCTGCACATCTAGATAAACTCTTTGATTTTTACAATGGTAGCATGCAGTATTTTAATACTATGAAAGCTGTATATAATATGAAATGGAAATTGTAACTGAATGTAATAAATATATATGAAGATTAAAAAAAAACCCAGCTCCATGTGCGAAAATTCTTAGAGGAAGGAGTGCAATTCAAGATACTGGAGGAACACCACATTTGAAACAACAACAGAAAAAAAGAATTGACATCCAAATCTGCTGAATGTTTCTTACAGCTATTAAAGGACAGGGCACCCTGCCTAATGTCAGATTTGATAGCCTTAATGCAATCGGTAATTACTCCAGGTGCAATTTCTTCCCATTTGCTTAGCTTTCTCCCTATGTGCCTTCCAGATTGTCCATAGTTGCTGTCCATTTTTTTTGAAGAGAGCTGAGGGAGAAAAGGAGAAAGCACTGATAAATACATTCAATCCTACTCATTTTCTAGTAAAAAGGACTTGATAGGCTTATTTCAGATTCTTCCATTATCTGGTCTTTCTGCATTAAGAAGCTGCTTTCAGGACACCTAACTTGATGTATCGATGGAAACCAAGAATTAGATCTGGTTCAAGTAGAAGACTTCGACTTCTCCTATCAGTTTCTGTGAAAGTAACAGACTTGGAAAATTGGTGGACTGAGATCTGGCCATTTTTACTTTGTAGGAGAAGGTACACATTAGGACACTAATCCAGATCAAGCTCCTGAACTCTCAGGTGGGCTGCTAGACAGCATCTTTCATGGCAGGCATAATTTTCAACTGTAGAAGTCTTGATTGAAAGAAAATTCTGATTGAATGCCTATAGTTTTCTTTTTCTTCAATCTTTTTCACACATTTTTTTCTTTTTCAGGAAAAACGTGTCTAATATATATTGGTTTGATCCTATTACACATGCATTTTAAATGTCTTATGAATCATTTGTGAAGCTTCCCATTCTGCTTATTCTTTGTTATTATCACTCAGCAATTTTCTTTTTCCTGTTTATACCTTCCCACACCCAGCCCAATTTGTGCTCAAGGAACTTCCCTCCTTCCTTGTCTTACATGGTAGCTTGTATAATCAGTTCTGCCATAAACTGAGATCCTATGACTCTAGGTGAGCAGTTTTACAATCTGCAACAGTCTCTTTGGTTCCTGTCTCTTGCCTGATGTCCATCCCATCCCTTTGAACTTATTTCAGTGAGATTCCTCTATGATGGAGCTGCCATGGATAGGAAACTACGGTCGCCGGCACAATATTTAATTTAAAACTTCTGGCTGGGCTTTTCAACATCTGGGTGGAGTTGAGTAGGTAGAACCTTTTCATGACCATTCACCAGGTCCCATGGCTTTCTACCATTATCCACACATAGGAGCTCCTGATTTGTCCTGCAGCATGATGGGCAGCATATACATTTAATAAATAAATAGCATAATAAATGAATAGCATAATAAATAGAAAGAAAGAAAGAAAGAAAGAGAAAGAAAGAAAGAAAAAAAGAAAAAAAGAAAGAAAGTTGTATTGTCTGTCTCTTGCCTGTCTGTCTCACACATCTCTGATTCAAGGGGTTGTCCTTGTTTGACCATATTGATTCTTGACCAGTGACCCAAGACCAGCGATGATTTAAGGACTTCCAAATGACCAATTTCTCTCTGCTAACAAGAAATAGATGGGATTGAAAGAAAAGGGCTGTAGCACTTCATGCGAAAAGCAGAAGGAAATGGGGGAGGGGGGATCTGCTTGGTTGTTACCAATAACCAAGGAGTCACTTTACACAGAATTTCTTTTTAAAAAATCGGATATTTCTGTCCATATGTGGCAACTTGATAGGATAAATGTTTGCTGCAGAACTAAGAATGCACCTGTTCACTGGTGACATGAAAAAACAAGAGGCAGCTGACATGATTCATATCCATGCAAAAAGATAGATTTACAATCTGATATTTTTTTAAAACTTAAAAAGTAAAGTCTTCTGTGAGTCAACCTTTGTTCTGGATGGCATGTTCATTTCATTTTCTTGGTGGCAATAGGGTAATGCTTTACCATTGCCTTCTTCCAAGTACTAATTAAGCCCACATTCACAGGAACCAATTTATATTTCAGTTTCTGACTTTCAAGTGTCTACACCTTGAAGAGGTTCAGACCAGTGGTGGGATTCAAATTTTTTTACTACAGTTCTGTGGGCGTGGCTTGGTGGGCATGGCATGGCCTGGTGGGCGTGGCAGGGGAAGGATACTGTAAAATCTCCATTCCCTCCCCATTCCAGGGGATGGTTACTGCAAAATCCCCATTCCCTCCCGATCAGCTGGGACTCGGGAGGCAGAGAATAGATGGTGGCGGGGCCAGTCAGAGTTGGCATTTACCAGTTCTTAGAACTACTCAAAATTTCCACTACCAGTTCTCCAGAACTGGTCAGAACCTGTTGAGTACTACTTCTGGTTCAGACATACTTCATTTATCTGCAGCAACATGTGTAATTTAGCTTTACTTTGACACCCTGTCTAAGACATAAGTATCTTTGTAATATTTGGCCATACTGTACTATGGGCCGTGACTAGAAAGCTGTAGGATCTCCACATGTGATGTAAGTCCTAGGCATCTGAGTCTGTACCTTTGACTGGTCAACAGACAGTTTGTTCTCTTCCTTGCTACTACAGGTAGTCGTCAACTTACAACAATTCATTTAGTGACCATTCAAAATTATAGTGGCACTGAAAAAAAGTGTCATGACCATTTTTTCACAATTATGACCATTGCAGCATCCCTATGGTCACGTGATTGACAACTGGCTCATATTTACAATAGCTGCAGTGTGCGGGGGTCATGTGATCATCTTTTGCGATCTCCTGACAAACCAAGTCGATGGGGAAGCCAGATTCACTATGTTACTAATTTAACAATTGCAGTGATTGACGAATGTGGCAAGAAAAGTCGTAAAATGGGGCAAAACTCAGTTAACAAATTTCTCATTTAGCAGCATAAATTCTGGGCTCAATTGTGGTCATAAATCGAGGACTACTTGTACTAAAATGTCAAGACAGCAAGGATACTTGATTTAAAAAAAAACTTCCACTGTGGTCAGTACAGCCCTTAGTATTCTTGATGGGGGCCAATTAAGTCCTTGTTATATCCAGCAGACAGTCTGGCTACTAAGGCTGGATTGGGGAAGGAGTAGATATAGGGGAAATTCATGGCAAGCCTGGGACAACAATCCCTTTGTGTTCTGTTTCAACCCACTTTCATTTGCCAGGAATTGTGCATTGCTTGGAATGTTTGCAAACTCGCTGCAGGAGACCTTTGCAGGACAGGCAGTGTTAAGACTAATCACAGTATGGCTCAAAAAAATCAATGAATTAAATGATCTCCAACATTGGTATGAATCAAGTTATTAGTTTCAGACAGATTGTTGTTCCAATGTATTTACAGCTACTTGATACACAAGTTAAATTGAGGAGACATTCTGTGCCCACCAGATTGTCAGACAAAAATCTTGCAGAATTGCTGTGGGTTGAGTGACCCAGTTAACCAGCTACACCCAAGAACAACAACCTTTATTATGAAGCACTTCATTTTTTTTCATGTTCAACCTTTTGGGCAACAATCCTCCCCAGCTTCATCTAAGCCAATGATGGCAAACCTTTTAGACACCGAGTGCCCAAACCGTGCATGCGCACACACCCAAACTGAAAGGTGCGCATGTGAACGCATGCATGCACAGACATGTAAGAAAGAGCCCATGGCACAGACATGCACACACACACGTGTGGACATGCGCACATGCACAGCAGAAACCCAAAGTTTAGCTGGCAGGCAGGAAATGGGCCATTGCAACACTGGCAGCCTGGCAAAAGGTAAGATTATTTTTCGTTCATGAGCTTCTGTTTCATCATTTGCAGGGAAGCAGAAGCTCATGAAAGAAACGCCATGGAGATCTGACCTGGGGCAACGTTGCACATGTCAGCAGAGAGGGCTATGCATGCCACCTCTGGCATGCATACCATACGTTTGCCATCATAGAGCTAAGCCTTCTGGATGTATACGCAGCATAGATTATTTTCCTTCTCACTGAAGTCTCAACTCCCAAAATACAGCCTCCAAAAGCTTGTCTTACCTTCTTTGTAGAGTACAGGTAGTCCTCAACTTACAATAGTTCATTTAGTGACTGTTCAAAGTTACAATGGTACTGACTGCTTTTCACACTTACGACCGTTGCAGCATCCCCATGGTCACATAACCAAAATTCAAATGCTTGGCAACTGGTTCATATGTATGACAGTTGCTATATGGTCATGTGATCACCTTTTGTGACCTTCAGATAAGCAAAGTCAGAATGGGGTAAGCCAGATCAACAACTTCGTTATTAATTTAACAACTGCGATAACTCACTTAACAGCTGTGACAAGAAAGGTTGTAGAATGGGGTAAAATTCACTTAACAAATATCTCTTAACAACATAGATTTTGGGCTCAATTGTGATCATAAGTCAAGAACTATCTGTATAAGTCTTATTCTGAACTCCCCATTCAGAAGAATTAATCAAATATAAAAATTTTAAAACTATACTTTATGGACCTGGGGCACAGCTATACAGTATACTAAGCTGCAGCCCCCTGGTTGCTAGTAGATTTCAATACATTCCTTACCAGAGGTGGTATTCAGCTAAGTTCTGACCAGTTCTGGAGAACCAGTAGTGGAAATTTTGGGTAGTTCAGAAAACTGGTAAATGCAACCTCTTGCTGGCCACGCCCCCATCTATTCTTTGCCTCCCAAGACCCAGATGATCTGGAGGGAATTGAGATTTTGCAGTATCCTTTCCCCTGCCATGCCCACCAGCCACACCCACAGAAGCAATAGTAAAAATTGTTCCTTACCCCAACATTTCAATAACAATTTTGCAAATTTTAGAGTAAGAAACTCATTTTTCAAGCTGTATCCTATAGTTGTGCTCTGTCCTGTGGCTTCTGATGCCATTTCATTGCTGTGGCAGACACAAAATCCATGTTGGGTCCCAGAGTGGTTTAAATTTTCTTGTGTTGGCTGCAGTTATAAACAATGGATGGGTGGATAGAGAACAGAAAGACATGTCTATTTGCTCTTTTCCCAGATTCCCTTCCTGAGAAACTGCCATCTCTCTCACACTTCACATCAGTATATTTTTAGAACCAGGAACCCTTAAAAAGGCCAGCCTATTGATTTCCATCCATCCTAGCCCTCACGTACCAGCTTTTCCGTTTTAGAATTATATTCTGGTCTTCTTGGTAACATGACCTCAGCATCAATATTCCTATTATCTCCCATGCTTGTGTTCTGAAATAAACCAGATCTCTGCAGGGCCTTTGGCCACAACCAAAACATGTCTGGCGTTTTAGTTTTTCACAGGATTGTCAGCAATAACACGCTGTTGCTGTTCGGTTTGTACATCATAAAGATTGCTAGGAACAGAAGGTCGGCAAAGAGGCCCCTTCTAGAGAGTTTTAGCTTTTACTTTTTAAGACTTTCAGTCTTAAGACTTTCAGTCCTGTAGCTCTTGATTTATATAATGGATGGAAGATACAAACCATTGTCAGCCTAATTGCTGCACAAGACATAAATAAGCTTCTGCTTTGTTCTATGAGAAGAAAGGCATGTTGGTGATCCCTAGATTCTGAGCCAGGAAGCCTTCAGTGTTTTTTTTAAGCTATATTAAAGTTTTTAGAACCATTTCTATTTTTTTTTTTAATTTTATTTTGTGCACTAATAGAGTTGGGCAGCTTGCCCTGGCTATGAAGCAACTGGGCCTTTTTTTTCTGGAATCACACATCTGTTCTCAGCTGCAATGCAATCTGGGGAAAAACCCTGTTTTGTTTAAGGAGTTGAGCCGACAATGTGCTAAAAGCACATGTCTGCATTTGTTGCAAGCATTTTTACCCTATGGATCCAAGTAACTGAAAAGCTGTTTGTTTGTTAGATTTATATCTAGTTTTTCATTGAGGAGCTTCCTCCTTCCTTCCCTCCTTCTCTCCCTCCTTCCCTTCTGCTATTTCCCCCCTATAACAACAATCCTATGAGATAAGTTGGACTGAGAAAGAGTGTCTGGCCTAAAATAAACTTCCATGGGTGGGACTGAAGTCTCCCTAATTGTAGCCTACTCTCCTCACCACTACACTACACTGGTTATCTAATTTAATCTATTAAATAAAGCATATAAGCAAATACTATCCTCGTGTCTCTCGCCAGAAAATTCGCTATTACAAATGAGGTGAACAAGGTGTGTGGTGAGTGGTTAAGGGCCCAAGCTAGAAAACAGGAGACCATGAGTTCAAATCTCACTGTAGCCATGAAAGCCGGCTGGATGACTTATGCCAATCACCAAGGGACGGTGAATTCTAGTCCTGCCTTAAATGTGAAAGCCAACTGGGTGACTTTGGGACAATCACCAGGAGACAGTGAGTTCTAGTCCCACCTTATCCCCGAAAGCTGTCTGGGTGCTCTGGTCACTCCTTATATTATATACTTACAAGCTACATTTATCTGCTTCCATGTAAAGCTTGTGTAGATTCACATTAAGACCAGTGCTGCAGTGTTAAGAAATAATATACAGACACAATGGAGTTATCAGACATGAGAAAGAGTGCATCAGGTATTTTCCAGGAGATGTAATTCATACACTAAAGAAGAATATTTGTAGCTCAGAGTTGAAATGGGGGGTTCTTGGTGCTCTCTGTTTGATTGCTTTCTTTTTTTTCTGGTTTAACATTTTTATTGAGTTATGAGATAAAATAAGATACAAAATACAAAAATAAATAGGAGAAATAAATAGGAAGAGGGGGAAGAGAAGCGAGGAAAGGTAGGAAAAAAAGGAAAAAAAAGAATTGACTTCCGACTCCCTCTGCTGCCTTAAAATAGGACATTAAAATCAAATCACAACTTTTTGTTTTTTCATAATAATATAAACAAGCCTTTTCTATAAAGATCTATCAACCTAATTGGTTCAAAATTTCAAAATCAAAATTTCATTCTTTTCCACTTCAAGCACAAAGTTCAGAAGCGGTCTCCATGTGGCAACAAAAGTACTTATTATATTCTTTTCTTTAATCCAAATAGTCAGTTTTGCCATTTCAACCACTGATGATGTTATCAAGTTTGGATAATGCAACATCTGCAATAAAACAATCAAGCTCAAGGAGCATCAAGGACCCCAGTTATCTTAGCTACGTGTATGTGTAAAGAAATAATATTAGTGGCTAAAGTTGCTCATCTTACCTTTTGGCTTTTCCTTTTGAGATACTTTTGAGCAAGCACAGATGTTTGGGGGAGGGATAACTTCAAGAGGACTCAATTCTGAGCAACATCATCTCTTTGGAGCAGAATAGCAGAATCTCTTTTTCCTTGTCTTCTGTTTCATGCCTGGATAATTGGTGTATCACTGACCTGCATCAGAGGTGGGTTGCTCCCAGTTCAGCCCAGATCAGGCGAACCGGTAATAATGGCAGTGGGAGGCTCCACCCACCTGTCTGGATGCTTCTGCACATGCGCAGAAACTTCTGCACATGTGCAGAAGTGGCACACATGCACAGAAACGCATGTGGGAGCACGCCCGAACCGGTAGTAAAAAAATTGGCAACCCTCTACTTCCATGGGGAAATCAAGCTGACTGAAAGAACTGTTTGATACCTAAAGATATTGGGGGCATATATTGCAAGTGGCTTGGTTAAGGCAGAATTCTTCACTTACCCTGGCAGTAACAGGCCAGTTTATTTTCCTGCTACCAGGATTACAGATATGACCCTGGACTTTGTAGGAGAAATTAACCGAGTTGCAACATCAGCAGCTCCCATTTGATAGTAGTTCCTTGTGATCAACTCCAGTTCTTTTTATTTAGTACACTGCCTTTCTATTTACTGGCTTCTCTATTTTTTGGCACTGCCAAAAATCTTCTTGTGGCAGCTGAAAGGAATGGGGAAGTCTCAGACTTTGCATATGTTATAAATAAAGGGCTTTCAACTAGTTTCTCTAATAACCACCCACTGAGAGCCTCTATAGTCATTCTTTCTCTCATGCAGATTGAATCTGAAGTTGCTTTGCTTTAGTTACTGAAACTATTACATCAGTAGAGCTCTCAAGAGGACAAATGTAATATTGCCGGAAGACAGATGTAATATTGCCAGGGCAGAGAGCTGTATTATACCAGAAGTTCCTGGATTGCAAAGTTGTTGGGCTAAATGACATTCTACTATGATGAGGCACCATCAATTATCCATAATTAACATAATAATGCAGAGGTTCCTGCTTCACTAGCATGACACTTCCTTCTTGTCCTATGTGGAACCATGGCTTGTGCCAAGGTGAACCTGGTTCCATCTTACACTTTGTTCGGAAACAAAGTTTTCAAAAGGAACTTCTCCTACCACTTGTTGCTTCCAAAGTGAATTGTTCTTGGGTACCAAAATACCGTAACCACATTTAGGCCAAGGCAGAAAAAATAATAATGATTAGATAAGTAACTGACGCAAAAATACAGATTCTAATCCTATTAAGGAGATTTGTAACTACCAAAGACTGTACTTGGAGAAAAAGTTGTTGTTCCAGAAAGATTGTTTTTCTTGGATGAAGATGTAGAAAGCACTTGAGGAAGAAATGAAAAATCAATACACTGTACCTAAGAATTAAGGCAAGAAGGACCACATTGTTCATTAAAAGGGGAATAGTTAATAGTTCAATTTAGAAGGTAAGAGAAAGGCACAGTTTGAAAAGAGATGGTAGTAGGATAGGAAATTCTATGACCCTATGAAATGAACATTGCTGCATGAGTTGTGCTAAAATACTTTTCCATCACAGCTGGTAGTTATAGGTTGCTTTCAGGCAGGTTTTTTTTAACATTACCAAGCAAAACGATAACCATACAACAATTCCACTTTCCCCTCCTTAATGGTTTTGTTTCTTCTTAACAACCAAATGGTAGAAAACAAAGGTCATAAATGGAAGACAGGATCATCTGCAAGATAATTGCACAATGGAAATATCTTGGTTCAGAAGCCACCCATGAAAGATCACAGGACTGAAGATTGAATGGGTCTAAAGAATTGCTGTTAAACGGTACTGCCATCCCCTGTGCTGACTTGGTAGGCAAGTGGTCACCTGTGTGATAACAACAGCATGTGCATCAGTTGCAAGAACTCAAACAGTGAAGACTATCTACAGACACATTACAACCCAGTAAAACTCATAACATCACATGGATGAAGAAATGGTTTCATCTAATTAGGACTGTATTGTCTAGGCCAAAGTCAGCATCCCTGTAATCTACAGTATGTTGCTAAACTTTCTCTACTTAAATCTAACCACAGCATAAGCATATCCTGGCAATAACCTTTTACCATGTTGGTGCCTTCATCTCATCCTATCCTGGGAGCAAAACAGATTAGGTTATTGTTAGTTATTCTGGTGTACAAGCATTCTTTTCTTGACACTATCCGAGGGCAGCCTCAAAGTGTACAAATGTGTTAGGCTTTGTGACCTATTACTTTGGAATGAAGTCATATGATGCATGGATCAGAGGAAACAAGAGCTAGATAGGAATGGGTAGCAGCAGTGGTGGGATTCAAAAAAATTTCTACCGGTTCTGTGGGCGTGGCAGAGGAAAGATACTGCAAAATTCCTATTCCCTCCCCACTCCTGGGGGAAGGATACTGCAAAATCCCCATTCCTTCCCCTCTCCTGGGAGAAAGATACTGCAAAATCTCCAATCTCATCCCACTCCAGGATACTGCAAAATCCCCATTCCCTCCCCACCCCACTAACCTGCTTTCCAGCTCCATTCTCCTGTGCAGGGCAACAAAAGAAGACTCCGCAGATCAGCTGGGACTCAGAAGGCAGCAAATAGATCTGGGGCAGGGCCAGCCAGAGGTGGTATTTGCTAGTTCTCTGAACTACTCTAAATTTCTGCTAGTAGTTCACCAGAACTGGTCAGAACCGGCTGAATACCACCTCTGGGTAGCAGGGAGATTTAAGGTTGTGGTGATACAGTTTTCTGCCAGCTGATGGATGGGTGAGAAGATTTCACAACAGCAGTGGAGAAAGTTTATGATGAATGAAGGTGAATATATGTGTCCTAGTATAATGTTGCAGGATCCAATCTGGCTCAGTCACTGGGACCAGAGGTTTTGTCTTCCGGGTTTTAGGACTCATGCTGGAGTGACTGACCCAGATTGGATCCTGCAAAGTTTATGATGATAATCCTCTTCAATTTACTCTTTTTCTGATCATTCCTCATAATCTCCAAATTATAGGAATACTCATCAGACCAGTAGTGTTGGGAACTCCAGCATCAAAATTTCTTCATCCTTTATTCGGCTTACACTGAAACTTAAACTGAACTCCTCCTTTTAAAAAAAATAGAACTATATATAACCACAATGTCTTGACATTTTAACACTGCATCTGGAAAGCAGGATGAGACTTGATTGCATAGGGTTAATAAAAATGAGATGGGAGAAAAATAAAATATAAATAGCTTATTTACCATGCAGTTAACTGCTTAAGAGGTAGGTTAACCAGGCATATTCCCTTATTCCTTATGTTTTACTTTAGCTGAGCATTCCCCACTATTTGTACTTAAGTGACCAACATTCATTTACTGGGAGCACATATTTTGGTTGTTCACCCACAGCTTATAAAATTCCTTATTTATAGGCAGTAGTCAATAGATTTCTGCAATGATCACAGCCTTTTACTCTGCTTATACTTAGCCATTCATAAAATCTGTGAAATTATGCTTTAAAAGCATTCTAAAGCCTCAGTTCAGAAAATGTATAAATGTTTGTAAGTAATCAGTAATGGAGAGATTTGTATGGGTGTTATTATAGCCATCATATCAGCTATCATTGTTTGATTCCTGGAACATTCACTTCATGTTTTTATAATTATCTTAACTCTTTATTTTCCCTGACTGCTTTGATGATGGACATTTCAGGAAATGGGGACTTTTGTGTATTGCAATGTCCAGTGTGTTTCAAGATGGAGGTGCTCTTCATTTTATTTGTGGGAAAATCAAACCCGGACTCTGGAGGTTGAAACTGATCAAGTGAACAAATAAGATGCAGAAAGTGTTGATAAAATGGGTGAGGCCTTCAATGGATTATGGGAAGCAGGAGGGTCCCTGATATCTGTAAATGAAAAAGGATTAAATGTTGAAAAATCACTTCAGATCTGTAAAGGAATAATTATCTGATAATTATAATTACATAAATAATTTGTTTATCACGTAAACAAACATAAGGACTAAACAGTAGCAAACAAGACCAGGAGGAACTTCAGCCTGCAATAATCACGCCTTTTGATCATGAAGAACCTACAACTTTCTTAGTGCTCCTCCATCGCTCAGAGTTTCAAGATATTTGCCTCCTATTCCTGTTCTAAACACAGTAGACATTGTGTTTCACTGTCAGGCTGTTTGCTTAATGAGTGCTAGTTGCATTTTGGAAAACTACGACTGGCACAATGCCTCAAACACAAAAGAGGCTCCTTGCCAGTATTAACAAATCATCACCTCTCCTGCTCTTCAAAGGTTGGCCTGGTTTTGCTCTTAAGATACTTTCCAATTTTCACTTCTGCACAGGTATAGCTAACTTAGATGTTCTGTTAAAACCAGAGGAACATTTTTGCAACAAGTACTTACCTACAGTACATGGGAAAGACCATGAACTGGGTTGATTCAGAAAACATTTATAATTTGAGGACCAGAGTCTTGCCAAAATGGGCATTTTCAATTTGGCTGCGCAGCACATGCATACTGCCTATTTTCCCAAGATAGTTTGACTAGCTACCACACAAGCCCAGAAAAAGTTGCATGCAGTTGAAAGAATTGCTGACCAGTGCTACACCTGCCCCCAGGTAACTCAAAGCACTTTTTTCCCTTCAAGTCCAAAATAGTGCAGAGTACTATGGGAAAAAATAACTATTCCATCTGGGCCTAGAAGAGAGGGAGGGAAGAAAGAAGCAACAAGCAAGCCTAGTACTGTGCTGGTCTTGTCCCTGGCAAGAATGGTAAGTTCGGGACAAACTCTTGTAAATCTCACCAGTGACCTTTTTTATGAGGTACTGAGTGCCGTCAATCTAGTGTTTCCTTCAGTAGTTGGAAGCTCAGGTCAGTTTTCTCAAACCTGCTGGACAGAACTAGCTTTGAACTAGCAGAGATTTGTTGTGTAGAACAATCAACTAACACTTTTGGATTTTGCAACATACTATGGTTGTCTTCAGACTGGAGTTGATTTAAATGCATTGGGATTCATATTGCACAATCAAATGTGCCCAGGATTAGCCACAGGTGATATCTCTGTATAAAGCAGCCTCACAGCCTATGAAAGTTACCAATCTAGATGGTTCTTGGTTTACATGTTAGATTTACTAAGTATTACTTGGAAGATGCACATAGTAGGAGAATGTTTTATAAAATCTGTAGATGCCAGAAATTTGATGTGCAGCTCTTGGGCAAGACAAGGGCATCGCTCTTATTGTTAGCATGAATAAGTCGGATACAGGGAGAAAGTCGAAGGCACTCCTGTCTTCAGTTGAGAAGAGATACTTCTTTGAAGGCCACCTCTTATAGGCTAACCACTAATACAATAAGGATTTAGAAGGGGAGAATTTGAAAATTAAAGCCTTTTGTCTATGATGAAATTGAATTAACGCAGAATTAAGAAGGATTGTGCCCAGAGCCTCCATTTCAGTTAGAGAAAAGAAGGTGACATTACTATTTGCTCTTACAGCCTCTCAATGTAAGCCACAATGGGCAGTTAATCTTGAGTTAATCATGAGTCCCTTCAAAACCTGGGATCTTTTAAAAATTAGTTGGTATACTGTTTTTCCCTGCAAGCAAGTAATATATGCAATGTTTAAATAAAAGACTCTCGATTAAGCATCTTGTCTACTAAAGTACTGTTAATGTGAAAAAGCAAAAGTTAAGAGAAAGAGCCATGGTGGCGCAGTGATTAGAATGCTGTATTGCAGGCTAATTCTGTCGACTGCCAGCAGTTCGATTCTCACGGGCTCAAGGTTGACTCAACCTTCCAAGGTCAGTAAAATGAGGACCAGATTGTTGGGGGCAATAGACTGACTCTATAAACTGCTTAGAGAGGGCTGTAAAGCACTATGAAGCGGTATGTAAGTCTAAGTGCTATTGCTATTACTAGGAAAATATTGTGATAAAGTTTTAAACTGCAGCCCACTACCTGAAATGAAATCTGTGGTGTTTTATAATGTTCTGGAAGAAAACATGTTTATTAGATATTTATAGAAGGAGAGGAGACATGGGCAGGGAGGAAAGAAACACGGTTGCTTCATTCCAAACTTTATACATTATTTACTATGCAAAGCACCCTTGTTCTAATCATTACAGACTGCATTCAGATCTGTTCTGCTGACAATAGGAAGTGTGATAATGTAACTCCAGATTCAGAAAACCAAAGCCTCCCTAATTAACTGATAATTGCATTTTCTAGAAAGATATTCTAGGAATTGAAGAAACCGATAGAATTTTTCTAAACAA